>NC_136492.1:49626990-49776990 GCF_053919585.1 Euprymna scolopes
ATATATATATATATATATATATCTGAATGTGTGTGTGCGTGTGTGTGTGTGTCTGGTCACGAATAGGCTCCTATATGGTTGACTATTTAAAAAAAACTGATTACATATAATGATAGAAGGTGTATCGAGACACAGGAATCGGTATGTTTGATCTGGCAGAACGGTGGTTCATTAAAATTGTGGGGTCAGCGTTCGCAACTGGTCCACAAAGTATGGAAATAAAACATTTATAAATTTTGTAAAAAAACCTTTACAGGTGTTTTTTTTATATAGATCTACATAAGAATGCTTTGATAAATATGTTTTTTACTTAAATAAGGGATTGTATAATAAAATTGTGGGGTGTGCGTTCACGCCTGGCCTCCATAGGATGGAAATAGCCACAATCTTTAATAAAGACTTCTCATATCTATCTGCGTAAGTATACTTTGATAATTATGTTTCAGTTTGAAGAAATATGGTATAATAAAATTATGAGGTATTCGTTCGCGCCTGACCTCCATAGAATGGAAATGTGTCACAAAGTTTAACAAGGGTTTTCTAATATAGATCCACAGAATATTTTGATGTGTTTCAGTGTTAACAGGTATGGTATAATAAATTATGAGGTTTATCTATTTTATTTTTACTTTCGTCCTATTCAATTCGAAGCTATCTTTTTACAGCCCTTCCTTTTCATAAGCTATCATACTTTCATAAATCAGAGTCCATTTTCTGTAGGCTGTTTTTGAACCAAGTCAACGACGGGTACTTTCGCTAGTATATATATATATATATATATATATATATATATATATATATATATATATATTTATGTGCGTGTGTGTGTGTGTATGTATTAATATATATATATATATTGGTATATTTATGCAGCAGTTTTTCCTTCAAGCAAATATTATTAAATGCAACTGAGACAGCTTGCTATATGATTCCTTTTCTTAATTTTTCGATTTTCCGTATAATCTATTTTGTATCAAAATCAAAAATATTAATAAAAGTTCCTCACCAGCTATAAAAACTTGGGAACAATTTAGTGTATCAATTTAAATGCTCTATGGGAGAACTTAACTCCGCAAATAATACATACATTGGGCATAAAATGACAACATACTCCCGGCGAATAACCACACATTTAAATAATACTAGTTCTCTATATATAAACATTTGATAAAAGAATATAACTTTCCTCCCTCCAATCTTATAAAGGTCCTCGTTGACCACATAAAATGTATGCAACATAAAAAAAATATTAAAAGTTAAAAATTATTGAAGCGTCATATATTAGAACCCTTTACCTAGTATGATATCGCATTCGACAAAAGCAACAACTTCTAAAATGTCTTGCGTAGCTCGTATTAGACTGACTTTTTTTACCGGAGTCCACGAAGTTAGTGATTTTAATACTTGAATTTTAATCGACCTTTTTAATTGACATTGCATCGACTCTATATATTTTAACTTATCATTGTTTACTGTATATTTTACTTTTCTCTTTAATACTCATTTACGCTCCTTCGGACTTTTAACTTAAACGCCTGATGGTGATTCGTAGACGTCTCGAAAGCGCTCGTGACAGCAACAACTATGGAACTTTTATTAATATTTTTGATTTTGATACAAAAAGATTATACGGAAAATCGAAACTTTTAAAAAAGAATCATGAAGTGTCTCCGTTGCATTTAATAATATTTGCTTTAATATCTATATATTAACCTTCGTGTTTGTGTGTGTGTGTGTGCCTGTGTCTGTGTGTACAACTCCCAATGACCAAAGAAATATAAAGGTGTACATCACTCCTGGTCAAGAAATATAACACTTATGATAGGATACTTCTGTCAACGGAGATATTACATTTTATACGCAATTTCTACATATAGCATTCTTCAAACCACATCTACATTGAGTGAGTCACGTTCATTAGCATGTCATATTAAATTAAATCAATTTAAATAATTAGCTCGATTATATAACTTATTCGATTTAATAACTTTGTTTTAACTTTAGTACTTTTTCTAATTATTTAGTTTATTTACATTTCAATTTATATTTGATTTAACTTATTTGATCTGACTCCTTAAATCGTTTTATTTTCAAACCGGAAACGAAAGGGGAAATAACTGTGATTGTTGTATAGAACAATTGTTTTAAACCGAGGAGCACGTTATTAAATATTTTCTGTAATAGATTTGTTTTCATTTCGAAATATTCTTCTAAGCTGAATTATTATTTTTTTATTTTTAATTTTGAGGACATTTTTTTTCGCTTATTCTTAATTTTTATATCTTAGAGAAAAAGCTAAATAGGAAGAGTCACTTATGAAATTTTAAAGGAATTTCCGAAAGTGGGGTGATTCTTCATAGTTACCGAGAAAAATAATTAAAATTAATGTCCTCATTTACTTGCAGAGTTAGTAAGACACAAAGCCAATTATCCAGGTGAGTAAAATCCATCATATTCTTTTTTGTTTATAAAATTTAATCGGTGTTGCCCAGGATTTAGTATAATAATAATAATACCATAGCAAATGTATTTAATTTCCCGCAAACAAATTTTCTTTATAATTTATTTAATATCTTAAATTAAAAATGGTCATTTTTAGGACGTGTCTGACCCAGCGTCGTTTAACCCCTAAAAAATGAAATATCTGCTGTTTGGGGGCCTATTACGTTTAAGCTGTCTTTATAAATAATATGAAAGAAATTAAAAAAAATAATATTTTACTGGGGGATAACTTTTCTATACAAATTTAGCGTAAAATGAGAACTCATTTTTTGCCACAAAGCGTTCGACCAGTCACGTTATCTCTATCATTTTCTCAAGTTTGACGATGGAGATGGGTGGTGCGAAACCGGACAAATACATTTTATTGTGTTTTTTGTATGGGGGGGCGGCAATTACATTTGAAACATAAAATAAGCTAATTACTTTTTATGAGACAATTCTGTACTTTCACCTAACAATTAAACGATTAAATTCATTTTCGGGGGTGGGGGATTACATTAATTTTTTTTTAAAAATTGCGAAACATTTCTTTTTTCTTTTTTTTTTGCGATCGTACGGGCATTCGCTGCTATTTTTATTGAAACAAAAGTTGTAACGATATATGTTTAATTATTTGATGGGGTCTTTCCAGTGCTAAATATCCGGAGAACAATTTCTTCTCTTTGTAGCCCTTCCGCCTAAATATCTGGTGGAGAAGGTATCAAATACGTCTTCCTTTTTGGGCGATGACATGCACATATTTTCATCCGTTCTTTTATTTGTGTTGTGGGGGCATTCACGTTGCCTATGATGAAAATCATTAGTGTACAGCTGTGTTTGAAACGGAACTTCGTGTCAGCCCATGCAACGCTAGGTATCCATGCTAGTATATATATATATATATATATATATATATATATATATATATATATATATATATATCTGTTTTATCCCTATTTCCTATTCAAAAAAGCAACTAATTTTGGATACATCAGACATGCACACGTATTCTAATAACAGTTTTCCTCGCTCGATATTTGATAAAATCAAAATATAAATCTATAACGAACTATGAAAAATTGCTAAACTTATTAACAAAACATGAAAATACCAATGAAACCTTATCATGAATTTCTATAATAATAGCTGTAAATATGATCAATGATGCCGGTTACTGGATTTTGCCACTCGCTTCAAGTCAATTATATTTTACAATTATAAAACATAAACAGACAAAGAAATTTATTACGATCGGTTTCTTAGTTTCAATAACGAAATCCGGTATGAATTGCAAGATATCAAAGACATTCGCTTGATATGAGAAATATTTGATCTCTATCTTTTATTCAAAGAAATAGTTTCGTTTCATTTTTGCTCTTCTCCCTTGAACATAATTCAATTGTCATTTTATTTCGTTCATTTTACACCTAGAAATATGCGACGTCAGATTGCTGAGTGAAAAAATAACACAACACATCAGAAAATATGTATTTATTATGAAAAACTGACGCCAAAAGAAGCGCTTAGGCCAAGTGTTACTTCATTTAATTCGGTGACGGTTTCTAGGATAACCGACTATGTTTTAAATCTCAAAACTTAAATAAGCCACTTCGAACTTCGTTTTGTATTTTATATTACATTTAAATTTTCATAAATACACATTAAAAATTTATCGAATCAATATTATACCGATTTGTTGAGTTGATATTTTATTTATGTTTATAAAAATGCATGACAAAACTAATAGAAGATACTGACATCGAAACAAATAATTTTAGGTCTCTCCGCTTATTTATTATCGTAATTCTTAATGCATGTATTGGAGGGAGAGATTTTTATTTTATTGCAGTGAGAGATTTTGTTTCGATGATAGTACTGAATTAAAAATAAATGAATGCAAATAATGTAAATGTCAAGTCGTATATAGCATATCACTAATAAAGACATACATAAATAAAAATTGTAAGGAAGAAATACAAAACATAATAGTTTCCCTCTTCACTATAAAACAGACGCTGGCAAATGAGTTGTTTCTTTCCTCTTTATTATTATTTTTTAACGGAAATTAATTTGTAAGACAATGCCAAACAAATAGTGTTAGTTCTGGTTGTGATTTTTGGTTTTGGCTCATTGATGATCTTTATTTTTTTGTTTCACCATTCATCTTAACATTCTCTTTTCACTAATATACGTCTCCATCTTGCTTACAAAACATAACAGGTGACTCTCATTTAATATGCATTTTTGTCACACTTCTGTTTTTTTTATATGCAGACATATATTATTTACTGACTCCTTGTGTTCTCGGGCACCAAACTTTCGTAACCTATAAACACCTATGAGCAGTGACCGCTTTTAATGATTCAGTATAGTACAGCAAATTAGTTTGAGACGAAGTTCTTGTATTTAGTGGCGTTATTTATTTTAAAACATCAATTATAAATTATGGTTAATTGATACATCTCTTTTTTCACTAGAAATAAAATGAATGGTTCATACTTCATTAAACGCAGAATATCGCGATATCATTTGAAGTCGAAATAAAAACATAATACACTGTGATATTCATCGCATACCTCTCAGTTTATATCGTCAGTGAATTCCATCGCATAAAAATCATTTGTCTATCAGTAAAGACGATTTGTAACGAACGTTTATACAAAGCCTGAAAGATAACATTGTAGAATATATCTTAATCAGAGGAGAATCTATTAACTGATGAATACTGAAGAAAAAATAATTGGTTTCAAGATTGTGGTTTTGCACAGTTTAATTAAGGCAAGCCGTAGGTTCTAAAAGAAAATTACACCTGTTCAATAACTATACTCACTAATGACTTGCCTTTAAGATACCAATCAGAGAGGTGGTTTACTGATTTTGCTTGAAGATATCGTTGAAATAATATTGTTTTTAAACCTCTACTATCATAAGCTTTTACGAAATGTTTACCTTTTTTATAATTTGTTTTCATAAATCAGTATTAATTGCATACCAGACAATGTTAGAATACATCATTTACTCGTCGAATGGGTAAGCTATATTTCAGAGTAAACTTCATAGTTATCTTATATCATTCACTCAATTAAACAGATTAGTGAGAGATAAAAGGCATTGTAGTGTACTAACAATCAATCAGATTCTGCAATACTTGAAAATAGAATACAAACGTTTGAGAGTGATTACATCACAGTAAAATATTAATCGGCCGACTATTAATTATTTTTACAAAACAAGAAATCAGAAGAGCTATAAAATTTAAATCTAAGAGAAATAGAAAGAACCTTGTATAACATACGTACAATAGACCAATATATTATTTAATGTCTTGTTTATTCTAAAATTGTTAACAGTATTATTTTTTCATATCAATTATGAAATACGTCCAGTCATATCTATGAAAGTATATTCCATCGACCACTTGTTTGTCACGTTTAAGGTCCAAGTAAATGTGTCTTTACGTTATATAATAGTAAGTGTTTACCGACACATCAATTAAAGAGTTTGACTTGGCGCCAAAACACCAAATTTTGTAACTATTGTCTTGAGTACAATTTATGGCGTGTTTCATTTAGTCTGTCTCTTAGTTCCCGTTTATTACTTTCAGGCAATGCACTTTTTATCTTGTTTCTCACTTAATTAATACTTTAAAGAATGTATTGTTCAATCGTTTGCTTTTCATTTTCGTAAATTCTCTTCTTTGACATATGAAATTAGCATTGTTTTCTAGACACAATCAAATTATCTGTGTAGGATTCGGTAAGTTCTAATAAAGATGGATCTGTTGCCAGTTTAGTCATTTATTCTCTCCTGTTTTCCGTTTGACTTCCTGTTTCAATTTTTTATTTAATGCTTCCCGTTTTTTTTTAGTTAATTGTCAACTACTATTCAATGGACAAATCATTAGACTAGATGCGTCCGTTTTGCATAATTATTCATAAAAAAATACGGAAAAAAGATGGAAAGTAGATAATAACGGAACAATCTAAAACAGGTAATCCTGAATTAGTTAAAATGTGGAAAATATGTTTTTTGAAACTGAATTAACGACTTATTCAAATGAAATGATCCTAGTGTTAGATGCTCGTCTATTTTCATATCCATTTTCTGAACATAATTTAAAGGAACATAACTCAGTCTATTAAATTATTCATTTAATTATTGAATAAAACAAACGATTACAAATGTGTGTAAATGATTTCATGTCCATCTGTGTGTTTAGTCATGAAGATCTCTGAGGATTTTTGTAATAACAGTATATATTCCTGTATTATACTACTTATCCCAGTTGGCTAAAAATATTCCGATGATATACTAATTAATTCTTCGTTAGCACAGTAAATTACTGGAGAGAAAGTATGGCCATTGTAATTGTTTCTCTCTATTTGTGACATTACATCATTGTAAATTATAAAGAATACTCTATTTATGTTAATACCTTGTTTAAGGCAAGTGCCAACTATTATCTGGAAACGCCAGATATGTATCATAGTGTTTTACAATATAACCATGCTACGGAATAAGTGCATCTCATTTCAGTTTTTCCTGTTATTTTTTATTAAAATAGAAATAACCTCTGCCGAGCCCATGGTGACTGCTTGGATTACTTCTTAATAGCATTCCAGTTTCCAAGGTTTCAGATATTATTCCTTCCTATCTATCTCGTAATCTATTAAAAACTATAAAATTGCTGACTGACTTAGAAATAACAAATGAAAGATTGTGATTTTAATTTTGTTATAATTTTTTAAAAATATATTTTTATTTCAATAGATAAAAATAATACTTAATCAATAAAATAATAATGTGGATTATAAAAAACACGTAGTTTCGATAATATTTTAGATACCTCTTATTTATATAGAGAATTATCTATCGTATGATTCTTTCAAAAATCATAAGTTTCCTACTTCGTTTCACATTGAAACTGAAGCATCAATAACCTAAACTATTTTAGACAAATTGCTATCCTATCCATTCTTTTAAATTATCTAAAACCTTTTAAATCTATCGAATATTCTATTATTTATCTGTACTCTCCAAAATTATACTGACAACATAATTTTAATAAACAATTTTTTATTAGCTTGAGAATAATAGACATCCGTATAGATTAAGTATACATAATTAAAAAATATATATAATTCGTTCAGTGGCTTATATTTATTTGAAAAATAAATGATGAAAATGTTGAAGCGCAAGTATATATATATATATATATATATATATATATATATATATATATATATATATATATAAGGAATACATTCGAATATTAGAAACAGGACTGTTACCAAGTATCCACAAGCTGGGAATATCCCAGAACATTTTTTTTCAATACGATTATGTCTCTGGGCACACTGCTATAGTCACAAAAAATGTTTTTCTGATAATTCAATTAATGTGGTATTTTGCCAGGTCAAAGGCCCGATTTAAACCCAATCGAGAATATTTGGGCCATAATAGCTCGAGCATTGGATGGAAGGACCTTTTCGAACTATCACAAACTGTGGGAAGCTGTGCAAAGAGAATGGAATAGCATCTACGTTTCATAGTGTTCTACTTTGGTTGAGAGCATGTCTAAAAGGATTGATCTTTTAAAGAAATCAAAAGGGAATGCGATTCCATCTTAAGCAATTATTAAATTAAATATCTTGTTCTGTGTTATTAGTCTCGTTTAAGTTTACTTTCAATTGTTCTTTGTTCAATATAGATTTTAGTGGAATAAAATGTATAAAATTTGTTTAGCCCAGTTTTCTTCTTGCTCACGAGTGTATATTATTTTTTTCTTTTTAATATACTTTCATAGAAATGTTTCTGTCATGTCACAAAAAACGTTTTTCTTTACGTCACATGTGTCATGCTCATATATGTATTCCATATGTAATATAACATGCTGACCCAACGAGTCACGAGTAGCCTAGTATATTACTGAATATGATGGAAAGGATTAGTTTATTTATCAAATGAAAGTAAACTCACAAATATTATCACAGAATATTCACACTATATTTTTTGGTAAAGGACGAGTATTTAGATACTTCATTTGACCATACATTATAAAGCATGGTGTTTCTGTTTATCCAATTCAGTTTTATAGTTCTAATGCTATTCCATATCGTCTAACTGAATTGGACAACTTATTCAACATAGTATTATGTGAAACGAGAAATCTAATTAGTTGATTGGAAAAATCTACCTTGACAGTACATTTCCGCTTCCATGAATTATTATTCAAATGTGATTAACATTTCATCACATATAAGACTGACATTTTCGATCTAGCTGCCTTGATAAAATTTGATTGAAATTAAAATGTTCGATATGTTGTTTCGTGGTCCGTTTAACATTATTGTAGAGTAGCAGTGCGTGAAAAATGTAACCCTACAATTTATCACTCAGTTAGCTAATGTATTAGTGATTAAAACATCGATTTTTTTTAAATATTCTATGAAATTGAATAAACCACTATTTGTTAAAACAACTGAAGGAGCAGAACTATAATTGGAGTGCTACGTTTATGGAGTACTCTTGAACTATAAAACGTAGGCATGATATATAATAATGTGCTTAGTTTGATATAAATATATAGGAAAATACGTTAGCACTTAAAACTAAGTTATCTAACCCTTAGACATACAGAATATGACGTGAGATATTGTGGTCTTAATAGTACTAACGAGCAGTATTCATATACCGAGATTCGCTCACAATTCACTTTGATATATTTTGTTTATCAAAAGAGATAATTGACCACT
Source organism: Euprymna scolopes (assembly GCF_053919585.1). Taxonomy (NCBI): domain Eukaryota; kingdom Metazoa; phylum Mollusca; class Cephalopoda; order Sepiida; family Sepiolidae; genus Euprymna; species Euprymna scolopes. The sequence goes on from NC_136492.1 coordinate 49,636,227, forward strand.
TCTCTTTGGTATATGAACAAAATTGTTGTAATTGACCGTCGTAATAGATTTTATTCAAACTTCCGATACTGAAGGTTATGTACTATTTAGGACTCAATTAGTGGGGCTTAAATTACAATTAGATTGATAAAGAATCATTTTATAAAAGACTACCTGGTGGCCCGGCGTTACTTGGTCTTTACAGATCGCTTAAACATATTTTGATGTATGTAGATTGCATATGTATTATTACAGAATCAATTCTCTACTGAACATTATTTATTACGAGTAATAATTTGCCCCATCGATTAATTCGCAAAATAAAATCAACAAAAAAATTAAATATTAATAATAATGTTGTTCATCAAATTCCGTCTGCGTTTGTTTACACTAAAACGTCAAGTTATATTTTGGCTTGACAATGAATCCCTGGGAAATGCACTTCTGATTAAAGGTTTAGTTTTTAAATGTACAGACAAAAAATGATTTGTGGCGATTTTAAATTGTACCTCTTCTTTTATCGTAAATCGAATTAATTAATAAGAAAAAATAAAATAAAATGTTGCGATACACCCGGAATCATTCTATCTGTGGTCGAATGCTCTACCACTGAGCTATGTTTCTAGACGTTAACAAACCTGTTTTTCTAAGAAAGTATTTTTGTTCCAATTTTATCATCTCCCTTGCGGTACTACCTGAAATATTCCTATGTAAGAATTATTTTTTATCTATAAGAAAGAAATAGTATTTTTAGGTCGGATCTGTTCGACTTTCGATACTATATGGGCGAATATTTGTATAAAACATATCCAACAACACTGCCAGATATAGGAATTACTTTTGTGTGAACTTTGTTAAAGATAGGCTCAGCCGTTTCGGAACCTATAGAGAAGGAACTCACACACACAAAGTAACTTTTTTTATAATAGTAGAGATCACAGTATCTCATCGACGCGGTAGTTGTCTTACTATCTTTACTTGAAACTTTAATTAAGAAATATTTGGTCTTGTCATTTGCTACGTAGATGCATGTCTCCTCAACTACTGACTATTTAAAGTTGTATACGCTAAAATGTCATATTAGCTCGTAAAATTATTATTCCCTTTTCGTTAATACTTGAATAATAGATTGTCATGCTTTTTATGTTTTTAATAATCCAACGATAAAGTGTTTATATGACTTACTAAGAACAGATCAGTACTGTTTGTAATACGTGGATGTTGTCCTTTTCTTTGTTTGATATTCAAAATACAATACGATATGTGTAATTATATTTAATTAATACATCCAATAGAACAACAAGTGTTAAAAACACAATAGTTTATTTTAAGAGAAAAATCTACGTTGATATGTATTTTTTTAAAATCATAACCATTAGTTAACCGAAATTCCGAACTAAAATCAATTGAGTACCGATCATTAAGCATCGTTGTTTAATCACCACTCCTCCGTCATGCCCCATTTACGTTTCAATGTCGCAGACATTAATGCTTTTAAATTGTGACCCATGTGCGTGTTTCAATCAAAGAAACTTCTCTTTCACATACAAGTATTGAAAAGAGTTTGATTAGCAAGATAGTTCCTGTGTTTACATCGTTTTTTGTGGCAGTATAATTACGTTGCCGTTCATGGCTAGCCTACATTCCTGTGACACTGGCAACACACGCTGCAGCCAGAGTAAATCCTATGTATAACAAAATGAAATTTAATTTATATGAAACAATTGAAATTGAAAATATTGTATTGTAATGTCAGTACCTGTGAAATAAAATATTTGTGTAAACATACAACAGTTTTTTTTATAGATAGTGTATTATTAAATCAATTTTGTCGGTTAACCTAGTATAGAACAGTAACACGTTTACATCAACTAATCCAACTAATCCAATCTAACAGACATTTATATATCCTGGCTTAATACAATAACGAAGTAGAACTCGATTAGCATATGTTTTTACACTTTAACATTAAAAGATTCGCTTCTTTTAATAATAGTTCGTAATGTCGAACATGAAAAACATCTGCAGTTGCGATTTTGAATACACGTAACAAAATATAAACCTTGTTTCTACTTTTCATTTTCTTGGTAATAGTGCAAAACCATAATGTTATAAAACCACTAAGCTTGCTTATCAATAATAAACATAGATACTTCCTCACGCTACACATTTTCAAATTACACGATTTCTCTTTATGTTTTCCGCCATTAGGTTTGCAATACGTATAGAGGTCGAGAACATAATACATTTGAATTATTTCTAATTACACTTTGCTTAAGTAGATGCAACATAAAACCGGGGGGGGGGTAATAGCATTCCTATAAAATGACTCAATGAGTGATCGACTTCAGTTCCTCAGTCCTCAACAATGGCTAACTACTACTAACACTTTCGAAAGTTAGATTGTCAGACAGATTTAAATTATTACCAATTTTTAAACCAATCTTGATTCCATAATTTCCATTTTTCCCGGAATAGCTAGTCACTTCCCCCACACACCAAACAAGTACAAAACCGCGCTTCAGTTACGCCGTAATTCGTACTAACCCGATAATCCTTTTAGCAAGCTTACCAGAAATTTTCTTAAATTAAACTATAGTTAACAACATCAATTCAAAAACTATAACTATATTTTTTAGTAAAGGTAGCAATCACTTAACCCGCTGTACTACCCAATTCATTTTTCTTAACTCCTATGCGTATTATAATCATCTATAAAAAAGAACCCTCTACAGACCTAGTAGTTTGACTTTTTTTACCTTCCAATTCCGTCATCTGAGTGGTCAAGCATATACGCCGCCGCTTTTGTGTGTACTTACTTAAACAACGTTTTATTCGCCTTTATATCTAAACTACATACTGAGTAGACTTTCTCAAACTAAACTCTACTTTTTTTACATTTAATTGTTGTTTGACCTACGATTTATCTCACTTTTCCACCTGAATATTTCAAAATATCGGTTTTCTTAGCGTCAGATATTTTAATGTGACTTATCCCCGCATATTTCGAATACTTGAAAGACTACTGTAAGGACTAATATGGATTTTCAACAAAACAGATTTACCAAAATGCATAACTAAAGGAAGCACTACGTTTATACAAAAGTATATCGAAAATAGAACTTTGACAAGCAACTACAAGCAAATAAACCTTTTTTTATAAAGCATGTTTAATATCATACCGACACAACTCGGATAATACATTTACAGCGTCTTTAAATACAGCGGGGTACTGCCTGAGAAAAAAGGGAACATGAGCTTTTATACATTTATCCAAATATTATAAAATAGGCATAAAAAGAAATACCGAAAAGAACAAGAAAACCGATATAGTACAAATCTACTCGGAAGAAAAAATACCAAGGTGGTATCCATAAAAGACATATACAGAGGATATTTCTAAGAACTATTTAGACATCCGCACCATGAGATGAGGAAACAAATGATCATGATCTCCCAATTATATTCACAATATGATACTGACATGTTACCTTAATAAACGAAAGGAAAAAATAGATATAGTAAGTATGGAATACTAGGTTGAAACGCATAAAAAAATTAAGCATGTGAACTCTCTTCCGCTAAACTGCTTTTCAGTCGACTACAATATGACCGTCTTCACGTCTAATGTCTAAGTACTTGATGAGCCGTATTCCAACTTTACCAAATGTACATTTCTAACGATTACGATGATAGTTTACTTTAGAGAACTGTACACTCTCTAACTCCTTTCCTAGAGTGGCCTACTGGCCTTGATAAATTGTGATTTTCTTGTAAAATCAAAAACATGTATATATATATATATATATATATATATATATATATTATAAAAAAATGACCTTTGTGTGTGTCTTTGATTTCCCTACCTATGTACTTATTGGGAGTGTTCTTACGTATGATTTTAATCGGAAGTTGCCCTACATGTAATGAAAATAGATAATCGAAAAAGAAATCATAAAAATAAAAGCCCGATTTTTGCCAAAGTCAGGCATTTATGGAACCTTATATCACACGTGCATTTATCACAGCACGAGCAAAAAAAAATCCGCCATATAATCAATTATATATTCCTTTATGAAAAAGGACGCGGCTGAAATTGGCGTTTTGTTTTAGAACACAATTGAACAATTATTTACTGAAATCAACAGGGGTGCATTTGCAAACTCTTAGGAAAAGAATCATATTAGCACAAATAGCCTGCAGTAAAATGAAAACCTACACCTTGATATACAACGGAAACACTGACACCCATGAACTTATTCGCGCTCATATACACTATAGGAAAACACAGCTACACAAAAATACACAATCTTACACACATTTTAAAATAGCACAAACATAAAGCTACAAAATATAGACCCACATCATTAAAACCCAGCATACAACATTCACAGAACAATATACATTTCTAAACATCCCCAAACGAAAGACTATGTATACAAATATGCTCGCATATACAGTGTTGCCCCAAAAACGGGCCACGTGTGCACTTTATGTGATATCCCCATTATTTATACACCGATTTCCCTTATTTTACAGGACAAAGCAGAATCAATACCCGTGAGTAAACCCAGACCCCAGTGAAAGCTGGAACAAAGAATACACTGTCTTAAATTTTACTACAAGACAGGCTCGTTTAAGAAAACCTAGGACAGTTTCATGCGTCAGTTCGAATGTGAAAAGGCTCCATCCAAAAGCAGAATTCAGAACTGAGTTGATCACTGCAAGAAGTATGGGATCGTGGAGAACCTCAACGCTGCCAGAGAGAACCGTATAAGCCAGTCGGGATGTCCCAAGAAGTGAATAGCCGAACTGGTCGAAAGAGTGAGAGAGTCTCTTCAGCAGAGTCCGAAACGCTCTGTGCGTAAGCGAAGTCATTCCCTTGGTATGTCCCGTGAGACTTGCAGGAGAGTGCTGGTGAATGATATCAGAGCTTACCAATACAGAATACCGACGCTGCAGACCCTTATAGCCTCAGACAAGAAGCAGAGGAGGGTTATGGGAATCAAGATGCTTGAGAAGATCGAGGAGACACCAAGTTTCCTTAACCTCCTTTGTACCTAAGATGAAGCCCACTTCCCTCTTGATTGACAGGCGAACTCCAAAACAAATGGTTTCTGGGGGTCCGCCAGACCCAATGAAGAAGCTCGCAAGACCCTGCACTCTCCTAAGTGCACTGTGTGGGCTGTAATCTCGGCCAGAGGCATCATCGGACCAATCTTGATCGAAGAATATGGCGCAGCAGTGACAGTCACCAAGGAGCGGTATGTGGAGGTCCTCAAAACCTTCAAGAGTGAGCTTCAGACCATCTACCCGTCGGTCATGAGCAAGTTCTGGTTCCAGCAGGACGGAACAAGTTCTCACAAATCCAACCTGTCCCGAGATTAGATTAAAGAGAACTTCGGAGACCGAGTGATCAGTCTCAAGACTGATTTTGAGTGGGCACCCAATAGCTTGGATTTAAGCACCCCATATTTTTTTTTCTTTGGGGATATCTTAAGAACAATGTCTACGCAGGAAAACCCAAAACCATCATGGAACTATAGGAAGCCATCAGCGAGGAGATGACAGTCATTACCAATTCGGTCTGCAAGAACGTCATGGACAACTTGTGCTGCGCCTCAAGAAATGCACGGACCTAAATTTTGTACTACTAATAAACTCTTCTAATGCAGTAAATTGACGGAACTTCACTGGGTTTTTACTTCCAAACTCTACTGATGGAATCAAATCATTTATCAGTTATGAAACGCATACTGTTGTTTTGCAAATGTTATACTTTCCGTAGTGTTGCAGACAATTTTGAATTTTCAAGTTCCAATTAGACATCAACAAATTTTAATTCGTTCACGATTTTCGCTTTACGTTTTTATGGCATACGTATAAGATACTTTTTTTTAAGTGAGGTAATTTTATTGGAGGACAAATTTCCTTTTTTCCGCTTGTTGGTTTATTGTTAAATAAAAATATTTGTGTCTAAGTACAAAATTATCGATTTTACTGTTTTATATCTTGATTTTTATTATTAAATAGAGTCTGTTTAGGTTATGCATTTATTCTTATGCGGAATATTTATAAAAAACAAATAGTCGTATATATATATATATATATATATATATATATATATATATATATATATATATATATATATATATATATATAAACAGGCTCTTCAGTGTTTGATAGACTATGGGTACCCACGACGGGGTGCCTGCGCGTGAATATTTTTTGTGGCAGGAGGTGCGCAATCTCCTACCACATCTTTCCTGAATCGACATTGTAAATACCACTGGCAATTTAAATGTATTTACATGACGACTGGGAACAAATGCCGTGATAAGCTGAGAGCACACACAGCGCCTAGAATTCCCAAACGGTCACCCATCTGGTACTAATCATGCTCAACATTGCTTAAATTTAGTGATCTGATGAGAACCGCTGTGTCAATGCGATTATGCCGTATATATATATACATATATATATATATATATATATATATATATATATATATATATATACTTGTAAAAGCGAAAACAAAAGAACAAGGAATAACTTAATATTTATATTTTTTAGATATTACAGTTGCTTCGACATGAACCAGACAATTATAAATTTGATATTATTTAAGAAAATTGTCTACTTACATCTCATCAGATATGTTTGAAAAAAAAAACAAAGATTGTGCCTATCTTGACACATTTTGATTCCGTTAAAAATACATCGGGCAATGATTACCACTTCCTCATGTGTTTATCATGCTCCTTATATATATATATATATATATATATATATATATATATATATATATATATAATTTATACAATCAGAAAAAAACAACACCATTTTTTTAGTAGTACACAATTTTTGTTTTTATTATTTTTTATGAAATGTTATTATATATTTTTCTTAGTCTGACTCCAGTCAGGCAACTGATGTAGTAGGCCTATACATATTGCAGAAACTAAGTGAAGAGATTCCAGAGCTAAAAGGTGGGCTATATCGTAATGATGTTCTGTTTTACATAAATGGTAGTATAAGAATAGTTAAGAACACAAAAACTAAGATAAAGAAAATATTTAATGATTTAGGACTAACAATAACCTTCAATGAAAACTACAAAACCGTTAACTTTCTGGACCTTACCCTAGATATAATAAATAAAACTTATGAACCTTACCACAAACCTAACCAGGCATTGTACTACATTGATAATAGATCTAATCACCCACCATCCATGAAAGCTGCAATAATACCAAACATATCTAAAAGACTATCTAAAATATCAATTAATGAAGACAAATTTAACAAAAATAGGGAGTACTATAACGAAGCAATAAAAAAATCAGGTTACAATAAAAGAATACAGTACATAAAGAACCATAATGTTGAACACACTAACTTTAGGACAAATGTAAAAATTATATCATATAATAGAGTAATGAATAGAAATAGAAATAAAATAGGAACAAATAACAGAACTGATAACAACATAAGTACCAGCACTCGTGAAAAAACAATAAGAAGGAAGAACAACACTAACACAAATAGAAAGAATAGGAGGAAGCAACAAACATGGTTCAACATCCCATACTCTATACATATTAAAAATAATATTCCAAAAGAATTCTGTGAAATAATAGATAAAAACTTTCCACCAAGCAATAAATTAAGTACCATCATAAACAAAAACACTGTAAAAATTTCTTACTCAACCTCACCAAATTTAATTAGAAATATAATAGGAACGAACAGAGCCAAAATAGAAAAAGCAAATAATAATAACTTAGAAAATAATAGGAATGAAAACTGTGGATGCAACTGCCGTGTAGCTATGGAATGCCCGTTAGAAGGAAATTGCCTCGTATCAGATGTTGTATATAAATGTGAAGTTAAAACTAATAGAGGTGTAAAAGCATACATTGGTAGTACGAGCACTCAGTTTAAAACCCGGCTAAACAATCATATTTCATCATTTAACAAAAACAATAATAGTAGCAGAAATATAATAAATAACACAGCAAACACTAATAATACTAATAATAACCATAGTGGGAGGGAAACAAATAGAAAGAAAAATAATAATGACACTCCACTTGGGGAATGGATACGTGAGCTAAAAAGCAAAAATATAGAGTACACTTTGAAATGGTCGGTGATAGGTAGGGCAAAAAGTTATCATCCACCAAAATCAGGCAAATGTTCGTTATGTTTACTAGAATCCTACAAAATACTAACATCTGATAAAAACTCATTGTTAAATCACCGTACAGACAACATACAAATATGTCTGCATAAAAATAAGTTCCTAATATCAAGATATAGATAATAAGTAAACAAATAGATAGACAAAAAACTGAACAAAAATATTTTCTTTTCACCAAAAAAACCGAGTTTAAGATAAATGAATAAAAAATATTAGAATAGCAAATAAACTTATAAATAACAAACCTGAACACAACATAAATACACATGATTAATAAATAATAATATGATAAATAAAAAAATTAGCAAAAATGACAAAGATTTATAATTGAAACAAAAAATAAATAAGTTATTTCCCTTTGACTACTAAATTATAAGGTAAATGTACAAATTCTAAAAGATGTAAGTTAATGACTGAATAAATAAGAAACAAAGAATTGATAGAGTTAATTCCCTTTAATCGCAAAATCAGAAAAGACCGTAAACTTGACACTAAACATTATAAATTGGAAATAACGAAAATAATTAACAAAAAACATAATATAAGAATAAGAAATAATAAATATGTACATAATGGTAACCATTTTAGCCTAATAATAAAATAAATACGAAAAAAAACAATAGCAGAAAAATACGTGTAGACGGCTAAAAAATAAAATGTAACGTAAACACCCAAGAGATACGAAAAGAAAGGAAAAAATTACTAGCTTAAGAAGAAGTTAAAAAATTAATTAAATAATTTCGTAAATAATAAATCAAACGTAATAAAAGAAGAAACAAAATAAGAATGCAGAATTAACATAATTGATATTAGATACATAAATTGGAAAGAAATTAAAAAAAACAAAAAATACGAAAATAAGGCTAACAAAAAGAAAATATAGATCTATAAAAAACCCATGGAAAATTTATAAAGATGGCAACCTCGATAAAGAAATTCCATCCCCATGTGAGTTTTTAAAAACATTTTTTGACTGTAATTAATTGATTTTAATTGTCTCCGAAGAGAACGGTAAATAATGAAAATTCGGTATGTTATAATTAAAACAACCGTTTGTCCTTTTACCCTTCGAAACAGCTGTCAGACTAAGAAAAAAAATATAATAACATGTCATAAAAAATAATAAAAACAAAAATTGTGTACTACTAAAAAAAAGGTGTTGTTTTTTCTGATTGTATAAATTATATTGCTCTGAATTCTCATCGAGCTAAACCGAGGTTAATATTGGTACAATAATCAATATAATACCATTTAAAAGGTATTAAAATTGATTGTTAAAAAAATCCACATATATATATATATATATATACGCGCATGAATATATATATATATATATTGATATACATGTATGTGTATATATACATGTATATATGTATATATACACACATATATAAATATATATGCATATATATATCTGTATATGTGAACACACACACCCATATATATATATGTGTGTATGTATGTATGTATGTATGTATGTATGTATGCAGGTCATGTCATATGCTACTGGTACCATGTAACCCAGTACTACCTGCCTCATGGTTGGGTCAACGGCGACTAAACTGGTTCCCCCACCAGACTTGTTTGGTGAGGAGGGCGGCTAGTCTCCCTGAAAGATTAAAAACAAGACCTTCCAAAGGGCGAATTAACTCTTTTTCTGGGTCAACAGCCAACTAGCACCGTGTATATTTGTGTGTGTGTATATGTGTATTGGGGTAGAGAGGGCTCCCGTAAGCCCTGGTGAAGGCAACCTTTCTAGGAGAAGCAAATCTCTGATTTAAAAAAACATAAGGCGGTAGACCAGTACCCGCATTAAGCTGGTCTGCAGTTTAATTTGTTGCTGGCTATCTTGCTCTTGCTTGTTGCTGGATCTCAACATTTTGAACCGAGAGAGAGACTTAACTGTCGTACAAAGCTAAGACTCTGTAACATCATATTTGTATAGAAACTCCCTCAGGCATCTGGGCTCATTGATTTTAAATATCTGAGGGGGTGGCACTCGTCTGACAAGACGTTGCAATCATCACCATGCATGGATGGATGGATGGATGGATGCATGGATGTATGGATGGATGGATGTATGGAAGGTTAAATAACTGAGAGATATTTGAAACTATTAAAATTATAATAAAATGTTTCATACATAATGGATTTTTATGAAACAATGAAAGACATTTTTACGTGAATTATTATCCTAACGAGCAAATTAAAATGCATATTGTGACGCAATGCAACTATTAAAACTATAATTTTGATTTATTTATATATAGTAACTTTCTTTTAAATATGAGATTACCAGATTGTTTTTCAAAGATCGCTTGTCTCGTAATCATTTAAAAAGTCGAAATAGTTTGAAAGAGTATTGCAGGCGATGAGAAATTAACAATTGCGATGAGGAATAAAAATCCGTAAAATATTGTTGAGGTATAAATACATTTGGTACATATTAGTCCTTACTGCGGTGACATCACAACTCTAAAACGATTGCCAGCTACGACAGGTGCTACCTCATTCGACAATAACAACAGGTCTATGAAATTCTCTATAGATATATAGAGCTTAATTTTAACATGCAACATAAAAGAGTACAACTATTTTAAATATTATATAATAATATAGAAAATATGATACAAGACCAGGCCATCATCATTATTGTTGCATAGACTGTTCTTTGTTACTAATTACTGGTGAGTTCTCATACGTATTTTTTCACTGTAGACCTATTGTGTTAATCGGATATTTTGTAATATATATAATGTGAATGTAAACCCTGTACATTGCTTTTATTATTAATACAGTGTGTTTGGTCATGCGTTTATTCTATGAAAAATGACGATAAACATGGTTTACCTAAACTAGAATTCCAATATATATAAAACTAGGCAGGGTGCGTGGCTTTCCCGGGTGTGTGGAGGTGTGTGTTGAGCAAAAGGAAGGAGGACAAGAACGTGAAAAAACGTGACGTATTTGCTGTTGCCTCCATCGCCGACCGGAAGTGACAAATGTTTAATTTATGGCTAGATACTCGAAAATACGGGATGACATGGAAAATATCGTCGAAAAAAGCGACACCACCCCGTAGAAAATGCCCAGTTTAGGGTGAAGGGATGAATGTGTTGTTCGATATTTGTCGTCCAAAGGGGCATGCTTCAAAATGATATCTATATCGTGAAAGTCCGTCCCTTATATCGAAAGTTTAAGGCAAACATACAAACATACATATATACATACATTTAAACAGACGGGTGAGATTTATATTATAGATAACGCTTGAATATTTAAAAAAAAAACAAGAAATAAGAAACGAAAACACTCTTCTAAACTGCGGCATTTGAAAACTTAAGGAAATAAAACGTATAAATCGGTATTTTAAACTTATCTCGTTAAAATCCGTCTAAATTCGCATATTAAAAGAAATGCAAATTTGTTATTGCTAGTAGTTGCATGTGTTATTGTCTGATATTTTCTGTCCTTCAACTTTTCTTCTGTTTAGAAAGATATACTCACTTCTAGATCATGTTTTGTATATTACTATAGATACAAACAAATACGCATTCGTTATTATTATGGTGGCACATACCTGCACAGTTTCTATATCTTAGTCAAATTAAACCACCTCTAAATGTAGTTTTAAGAAACGCAAACTTTGTCTTATCTGAAAGCATTAAGGCATCAGCAAATCGTCAACTTGGCGCTACTTGTTAATGCACTGTCAGTATTATTAATCGGATTGGTTTTATCTCGGTTGCTCGACGACCATCGTTTATTGTTGATGTTCTCAAGTATACAAAAGAAGTATTTATATTTGAACATATTCACTGACATTGTCCTCAAGGCTCACAGACTTTGGCATACCTATTGTCTCAGCTTGTACACGACGAACTTATATGATTTCCGAGAATTCTCAACATAGGAACAATTGTTCTTTATAATTACCACGGATAAATAACCAGAGAATCGTGCGGAAACCAGTAATAAAAAAGCTATGCTTTCTACAATACTAAATATTACAAGGATTATTTCCTAATTTACACAATTATGACAACATATTTTCTCATATGTTATATTCACGAATTTTGGATCAGTGTATATTTCATTTCTAGTACATTTTTCTTCAATGCGTATGCTTTTGTGAAATGTGAAGTCAACCTTAATGTAATTAGCTGGCAAATCTGCTTCTTTGCTCCCACATTAACATTTTAAAATCTTCCTTTTATATAAGGAAAAATCATCCTGCTGCTGATTTTTTAAAAACTTCTATATATCCACACTTAACAATTTGTTTGTTAAGTTGCGAAAGGCAACAAAGATTTAAAACTTTTAATCTGTCTATTTTTTTTAAATCTTACATTAACATGTAGCGTTTATAAGTTAGGCATGGACACACATGCTTATGTATTTGTTACAATGGGGAAATCGAAATTCTATTCACTATAATTTACGTATGAAGTACACCAGCTTAGCCCAGTGGTGAATACATGTGGATAATACACGACTGTGTAGTTTTAGTTGTAGAATTTTTAAACGAGAGACAACAAAAGTCCTATTCCAATTCTCAAACTCTTTACACGATTCTCAAATTATACACTTAACTGAAAGTGTCACTGTGTTTGATGGTAAATTATATTCGTGGTTTCGTGAGATGTCAACATGTTGGTATCGTCTATCTATCTTTCTAAGAAGACAGCCAGGTGGGAAAGCAACATGGATTTACAGGATGATCCATATACAATCTGCTGAGATGTTTCTTCCAAATTACTGAATGGGATAAGAACGTCATAGTAGAGGGTTATTACTTGGGGTTGAAGAGAAGGCGGCTTCCTTCAGTCTTGACAGACTATGGCTATCCACTGTAAGGATGTCTTCGCGTGAAATTTGCGTGGCAAGAGTTGCGCGATCTCTAGACACGCCTCCCCTCGGGTAAACATTGTTAATACCAGTGGCAGGTGGAAGTACAAGACGACTGGACACAAAGCCGAGATAGGCGGAGAGCACCTAAAGCGTCTATAATTCCCAAATGGTCACCCATCTGGTACTAGACAGGCTCAACGTAGCTTAACTTCCGTGATCTGGCGAGAATCGGTGAGTCAACGTGATTATGCCGTATAGAAGATGTTTCCATATGGAGAGACAACAAAGATTATAAGTCTGATTCGTGCTATAGGTTTTTTGAGTTTCATTAGGTACTTAACATCATATAATACACAACGGATAAAAGAAAAAAAACATTAAGTAAATTATAAAATGCTTACATTACACCCTCTCTCTTATCTCTATATCTTTGTCATACTTATTAACAACCTTAGATTAAATTATCAGGGCCTTTAAAATCTCAACATTCCTATACATTACATACGGGCACTACTTTAAATAATCTTTATTCTAAACCAGCAATACATTTTCGCCAGTAAAATGTCAATATATACTAAAATAATATCGGTAATATCCTGTTTATCAGAAAATCTGCACAGAGACTATACTTAATAAATTCTGTCAATCTGTGTGTTCCCATTTTGATTTTTACTGACCCCAACCACCACTATATTTAAGCAACGTTTTTTTGTTGTTTCGTCATTATATCTTCAGACCTACAAGCAGAAAAATCAGAAGTGTAGTGGATGATGAAATGTGAGCAATTCGGAAAATTTAGAATGTTTGAAAGACCTAATACTTCACGATTGATACTGCGGAAGATTGCAATGAAAATGTTCCCACATGGTGTTGCGATATAAGAAATACTGGACACCCAGCTAAACAATGAGTGGACACTACTAAACAATGAGTCGACTACTGACGAATATTAGGTCAATTTTCTCCAAATTAAAGAAAAATAGAACCAGTTAGTTCCCTGACAATACATAAATTTTCAACATCAATAAATGAGATGCACTGAAAGTTATGAGTCAACAATTTTTTGTGTTTCTCTAAGAAAGATGCTTGAAAATCGAAAGTCAATAAAACACCCCCAGTTTTTCAATAGCATATTTACGATTTATTCCTTTTCCCAAGAAATATACGAGCTTTGATTGCATTTGTCAATCTTGAAACACCATATAGAGGCGTGTGCGATGAGAATATGCACCCACTCAAGTATTTAGAGAGTTTTAGATTTTAGTGTTCTTTACTTTATGTATGCGCTAGGAGGGAGACCCAACCTAGTGCGGGGATGAGTAATGATGAGTAATTTTTCACTCTCGAATATATTATTGCTTCAAAAGCATTAAAATCCTCCATTTTTCATCATCCCCCCAATTATTAGTACCTATTAGTATTGCCGTCTACATTGCAGAAAACCTACTATTAATTTTATTTTCTTTTATCATAAAATATATTGCATTTAAGCTAAAAAGCCAAATATCAAGTATACTGCTTAAGTTGATCTCTAAACAGGACTATTCATTTCGAAGATACTCCCGTCATATCGAAGAACTGATTGTTGATTTTATACGCGAACTTTTCTTGCATAAGAAGTGATAATAGATGGATTTAAAGTTTAAGTTAAAAAACTCAAGTATTACTGCTTACATGTTTTGTAAACAGAAAAATTAATTTCGAACTCACCCCTCTCATTTCAAACAGTCAGCCGTTGATTATATATGCCTTCTGTGGTAATATATCTTCTTAAATACATTTGTCATATTAGATTGTATAAAGTGTATACTTTAGAAAAAAATCGCGTTTCTTTATTTTACAAAGTAGTCAACACTTATCAAGGTCCAGGGACCACTCGAGGAAAAAGGGCTAAGAAGTATACAGTGGTAGATGGGACAATGACATAGTAATTGTCAGTAGTTGAAATTGGGTAGATTGGATTACTAAACGAAACGGCTCGTCAAAACTTGTTTAGGTTGGACTTAAAGACGACCGTAGTATAGTCAGCTGAAGGCAGGCAAATGGAAGAGTTCCACAGGTGGCCAGTTCTAAGAAAGAAGCTTTGTTCATGGAATCAGCCTTTAGGTTTAGGCACGGATAAAGAGTTGGGACAATTATTGATAGTATTTTAAGCTATACGAGTGCTTCTCGTGAATGTTTAGCATGGGGGACCATAGATCGAAGTTCAGATGAGCAATTGCCATGAAAATAACGATAAAGCAGAGGCATCTCGCAGCGTCTCTTCTGAGAAAGAGGTTGCAGGGAAGAAAAAAGGGCATCCTCCATTAGCCCATGAAGTCTATTTTTATCTCTGTCAAAGCATGATAAGCCTTCCCAGCAGCCCCTGCCCAGATGTGGCAACAGTACACATCCTTAGACGTACCTGTTTCTTATATAGTTAGAATATTGCATCGGCAGGTAATTATCTACTGGATCGATAAAAGAATCCCACCATTTTTCTAGCAACCTTGGAAACAGATTTGATGTAGGTGTTCCATTTCCTATCAGGAGTAAGGGTTAATCCCGGAAGCTTGTCAAAACATGGACCCTCCCAAAGATGGGAGTCATTAATTTCAACTGATGACAGATGCGGATCAGAACATTGATGATATAAAGAGAGAAGCTTAGTTTAAGATGCATAAAAAATAATCAGATACCTCTTTCCCCATTTTACCACATGCTACATATCAGAAGAAAGAGAACCAGAGAGACCTTTGTCGTTTACAGTCGTTGATGTACTGCCATAGATCGTAGTGTCGTCAGCATAAATATCTACGAATGACCCAAGGATATGATTTGGGAGATCATTGATGTAGATTAAGAAGTGAGTTGGGCCCAGGATGGACCCATGAGGGACTCCAGCATTAATACTGTAGGCTTCTGATTTCTGCCCATTAACACCTAATCTTATGAATATATCAGAGAATAATGATTTAATAAATGAAAATACATTTCCGGCTATACCGTAACTGGAGATCTTGTGAAATAGACTTTTATGCTATACTCTATAAAAGCCCTTTTATATGTCAAGAGTAACTTCCCTAGAAAGGAAGCCTCTGTCAAGAGGTTCACATACATACAAGATATAACTATAAGAACATCTGCTGTAGGTCTAGCAAAACGGAAACAATATTGTATGTCGCTAAGAAGTTTATTTTTTGCTGAGGTGATTGACTACTTCTTTGTTTAACACAGATTCCAGCAACTTACTTATGACGCACATGAGACTTATAGGTCTGTACTGAAAGATGAACGACAACCTGAATTCTTACATACTGGACACACTGACGAGTTTTCCCGACCTGTTGGGAAGAAATCCTCCTTAAGACAACGGTTAAACAACTTTGTAAGTATGGGAGCTAGTTCTGCTAGAAGATTTTTAACACTATAGTAGGAATGCCATTAGGGATAGTTACGTTACTGAACTCAAGGTCTTTAAGAGCTTGGCAACAGCGCGCACAGATATTGTATGTCACATGGCGTGTTTTCTGATACTAGAGTTAATACTGGGGTTGGTGGCCTTCCTCCCATAATGTAGAATAAGCAGCAAAGTTTGTAGCAATGCTTTTAGATTCATATTATACCGACGAGATTACCTCAAGTCCATTGAGGATAGCTGGGATAGAACACACGCTTCTGTTCAGAATCTTTTTCGCTATTTGCCAAAACTGATAGAATAAAACCGCTGCTCAGCTACATAGGACTTGACGGACTGAGCGTACATATTTATTAATTAGGTTTATCACATTATCGTTAAGTATCAAAGATATTCTAATACAATACCTATCTTAAAAAAACCTACCAGAAACATAAAAATATATTGTGTGAAATTACAGAAATATCGGATAAGCTGTTTAATAAACAATAAGGCACGAACTCACGTATACATCAACAAAGAAACACAGGCAACTTTTTTTCGACTAATTATTATTAACAGTAAATATTGTTATTATGAAATATTGTTGAAAAATATGGGCATAAATGAGACCTCTAAAACCTTATCAAACTAATAACAAAGTAAGACAACTAAAGATGAAAATTTATCCTGTATAATTTATTAATGAAAGTGCTGGAGTGTGTGGCTTAGTTTTTCACATGATTAGTTTTCAATTGTTGAGGACATTGGTTAAAACGCCAATCCCTCCCTAAGTGTATAGTATGCCCATGATTGCTAACATGAATTATAGTATGACAGCAGAAATATAATGCTCTGATATTATTATAATTAAGCCGAGTATAGCAGAATATGGCTATATGAGAAATTGTCGTTTATTTGCAGGGTATCTACGTCTTAACCGATTGTTCCTTGTTTCTTATGCACGTCAGTATGCCATAGTTTATTTATTTCATTCATTTGATGCACACACACACGCATATAGATGTGTGCCTGCGTTTATATATATATATATATATATATATATATATATTTATATATATATATATATACATGATGCCCCCCCCCCAAAACGGGCTCAAAATATAATTAGGCCCCGTTTTTTATTGTTTTGTCCGAATGAAATGAAACTTTGGTATAACTAGTTTATTATATTCAAAACATCACACACATTGAAGAAAAGAGAGTTTCTTTAAACCGGGGCGTCCTTTGCCGTCCTCATCAGGATTGATTTTTTAAAAATAAAAATAAGGGAAAAAATTGGAAATGAGACGGACATATTTACATTTACCATAAGATCAATATGTACAAGGAAAAAGGAAGAGAAGAACAGAAAACAGGGAATTAAGTTATAGACACACACAAACACACACACACACACACACACACACACACACATATATATATATATATATATATATATATATATATATAAATATATATGCATACGGGAAAGAGAAAAAAAGGAAGCATTTGTATATCTTACACAGAAAATATACACGAGAACGAGGGAGTAAGAAATTTATACACGCACGCTCACACACACACACACACACACATATATAT
Organism: Euprymna scolopes; assembly: GCF_053919585.1. Taxonomy (NCBI): domain Eukaryota; kingdom Metazoa; phylum Mollusca; class Cephalopoda; order Sepiida; family Sepiolidae; genus Euprymna; species Euprymna scolopes. The sequence continues at coordinate 49,654,241 of NC_136492.1, forward strand.
ATATATACATTATTTATACACACACACATATATATATATACAGATGACTTACTTTTGTGCACGTAGTAATTATTAATGAATAATTAATAAATAATATATACATATATATATATATATATATATATATATATTTAAAAGAGTGTAGCCATCAACAATTGTGGTTTTTTTTAAAGGTTTTCATCATATTTTTATTTTAAAATATTTTTATAACGCGTTTCGAGCTTAGGGTGTGCTCTCTTCAGATATTTTCGTAAAAAGTTTTTCTTTAAAATGGGAGTTTGTAGATATGCCTCCGCTGATATTAAATATGTTTTTCATAGTGATGCGATGCGTGTGTTCAGTATTCAGACGTTCTGTCTCCAACTTTAAGTGTTCACAGTGACCGGTCAAAGTTAGTTTCAAAGAGTGTTTTTTAGTCCATATGGTGAAGGTTTTTATGGCATTTTAAGGGTTCTTTTTAAAGACTTTCTTTCCCCATGTATAGCATACACTCACACACAATCACATACGCATACATATACATTCATGTACATGTACACATGCACACGCACACGTACGCAGGCACACACACATACACACACGTACATGCATAGAAATATATGTAGGAGCATACATATATACACATATACATACCCACCCACACACCCACACACGTACTCGCATACACCTACCGCTAACAATTATTTTTATTTTTTTATTTATTTTTATTTTATATATATATATATATATATATATATATATATATATACTTTTTTTTCCAACCAAAACACGTATGTATATATGCGCTTAATCATTCCGACATACGTACACGCACCCACACACACACAAGTAAGATGGAGAATAGGTAGAAGATATATATACACACACATACACGCACATACACACATATATGTACACACATATATGTATGTGCACATACACTCACAAACATCCATATACTATGTAGGCACACACACATACACACACATGCACACACACATACATATGCAGGGGCTCACACATACGCGTATATCCATATCCACACGAACACATTTACCCACTCATACATGTGCATACATATGTATATATATACACATACACACACATACATACGGATGTGTATACACTCATCCACCCATATATATATATGGGCACATGCACTCACAATCACACACCCACACATACATATTCATACATTCCACCTTATGTATATATTGGTTGAAGTTTCTTTTCCAATCCATGCACATATGCATACATGGATTCGGTCACTCAAACATAAGTGTACGTATACATACAAACAAGATGTAGCATAGATAACAGATGATATATAATTATACACACACGCATACACAATCATATGTGCACACCCACGCACACATACATATACACACGCATACGCGCGCGCACATACACATACATACGTTTAATTTCTAGTTGTTTGTTTGTTTAAGAGAAATGGTACTGTACTGGGTATGGGCGCACGCACCCGCGAAAGTGTGTGCGTGCCTTATTGTGCTTTTTTGTTGTTTCGTGTGTGAGGGTGCACACCTACCCAAGCATGCATGCATGTAAGTGTATTTTGTGTTTTGCCTATTTATGTGTATGATTATGGAGAGATGTTTAAGGCGGGGTTAAACTTTGCTATGAAATTTTTTTCTTGAGTTAGCAAGTAGAAGTAGTTGTCAGTTTGGAAGATGGGCATTATCTCGAATCTGCCTCCACTGCATGTGTGTATATGTTGTGATACATGTAGGTGTCTATTTTCCGCGATTTTGATGTTGGATCGGTGTAGGGCTACTCTATTACTAAGGTTTTTTGTAGCGCCTATGTAGGATTTATCGCATGCTGGACATTTTATTACATATATCACGTTGTTGAGGTGCAATCTAGGTTTTTTTTAATTTTGAATGTTTGTATGGGGTTCGTAAATGTGTATGTGTTTCCCTCTAATATTATGTTGCAGACTCCACATCGTTGTTTGTTGCATTTTGTGACTCCTTTTGTTGCGTCTTGATTGAGTTTGGATGAGGTAAGAATGCGTTTTAGGTTTTTGGGTTGGCGTTTGCTTTTTATTATTTTTGTTGTTTTAAGGAAATTGTTTAGTTTCCTGTTTTGGTTAAGTAGGACGAGGTTTTTCGTTATCTCTGTGAAAAGCTCTGGGTTGTTTGTGTTGTGTGTGGAGACGTATGTTAGGATTTGTTCTTTGTTTCGTTCTTTAGGGGTTCTCAAATCTTCTACTGGTATATTTGTCGCAAGTTGGATCCCTTTGTCTATAAGTTGTGATGGGTATTTTCTTTTTCTTAAATTTATTCGTAGTTCCTTGAGTCGGATTTTTCGAAGGTTATTGTCCGTGATTATGGTGCAGATTCTACGTGCTAGGGTGCAGGGAATTGATTTTATGCAGCTTTTAGGGTGGTGACTTTTAAAGTGTAGGTATTGTTGGGTGTCTGTAGGTTTGCGGTAAATGTATGTGATAATGTTATTGTCTTTAATCTTTATCAGTATGTCTAGGAAAGGTAATTCTGTAGAGCTTTGTTCTATGGTGAATTTAATTTTTGGGTGTAGGTTCTGGAGTATGGTGTGTAAGTCTGTGATATCCCCCATGTGGGTTTCCATAGGATGAAGCAGTCATCTAAGTACCTTTTCCATGATTCTACAAACAGTATTTTAGTGCTGTGGCCAAATTTTTGTTCTATTTTTTTATACAACGTTTCTTCTAGGTAGGCTAATGTAAGGGTTGCGTAAGTCGGTGCCATTTTCGTTCCCATTGCTGTACCTAGTGTTTGGATGTAGTTGGTATTGTTGAATTCGAAGGAATTATTATTTAGAATTATGTCTATACTATCGATAATGAATTGCTTTGTAAATCTGGGATGTAGTGTTTGTGCGTGTCTGTTGATCCAAAATAGTATTGCTTCTTTTCCTAATTCATGGGGTATATTACTATATAAACTGCTAACGTCAAATGTAACTAATAGTGTCCCGTTTTCTACTGTATGTGGTAAGGTAGTAAGAAAATGGATGTCGTCCCTTATGTAGCTCTTAACTTGATCTGTGAAAGGTTGTAATAAGATGTCTATTAAGTTGCTAAGTCTGCTTGTCGGACAGGCTGGTCCTGCTACAATGGGTCTAAATGTAAGGTCACTAGGGTTTGGAGCGCTAATATATTCTGAGATTTGTGTATCGATGGCAAGTTTTATTGTGCCAGATTTGTGTATTTTAGGCAGTCCGTAGAAGTTGTTGGTCTTTGTAATGAAATTTGTGAGGAAGTCCTTTTCTTTCTTTTTTAATATTTTGTTGTGTGTTGTACAAAGTTTTTTGATTTTTGAGATGGTGGTGTTATCTATGTTGGTACTAATGGGTTTATAGTAGTGTTTGTCATCCAGCAATTCTGTAATTTTTGTTTCATAATACGTTCTGTCCATGATTACTACGCACTGCCTTTGTCTGCTTCTTTTATTATTATGTCCTTATTATTACGGATCTTTTCGAGTGCTTGTTGTTGCTTATGTGTGAGGTTGCTTGTGGTTTTGTGTTTTTTTTGGAGGTTAATGTTCCAGAGATTTTCGAAGTAACTGTTTAGTTTTTTTGTGTTGTTCTGTTTATTAGGGAAATATGTTGATTTGTTTTTTACTAAAGAATCATCTTTGTCCCCTTTGTTATCTAGTGTTTCTATTAGTCTAGATTTCCGTTCGAATTCTTTAAGGTCCTTTTTTAGTTCTGCTATATTGCTTTTAGGGGTGGGGCAGAATTTGAGGCCCAGCTTCAGTATTTCCATTTCGTTCTTTGATAAGGAGTATGTGGATAAATTGATAATTTTGGGTCTAATTTTTTCTAACCTGGAATTGTTGTTCCCTGGGGGCTTCCTAAAAAATGCTGGGAGTTGTTTGTTTCCTTGTTTCGAGGAGTGGTGTGTTTTAGGGTGATGTGATGTCCTCTTGTAAAATGAGTGTTGTGTACAATATTGTGAGGGTTCAGTGATAAATGGTTGAATGGGTTGTCGTTATATGTTTTTTTGTGTTGGATAGTTGTGTTTTAGTTTGAATTGGTGTTGCTGTTGAGGATACATACATTGTTGTATAGGGTTGTGTTGTCGGGGTTTGTTGTAGGGAAGGTCTGTTTGTTGGGATTGGTGTTGCATGGGATATTCTGATTGTTCCCGTTGATGGGGGAGGTGCCTTAAGGGTTTGTTTCTTTGTGTGGGATATGAGGGGTGAGAGTTGTAGGTAGTGTTTTGAATTATGTGATGTCTCAGGTAGTTGTGTTGCATTGTGGGGATGTTTTGGTAGGGGTTGTTTAGTAAAGGTATTTTTTCGTTGTTTGTGTTAGCGATGTAGTGTCTGTGGGAATGGACTTTTGATTGTGTTCGCTGAATTGGGTGGTAATAGTTAGGACTGTATTGCTTAGGATTGTATATAAGTTGGTATTTTTGTGGATATGTACTGTGTGGTATGTTGTCCGGTGTGTTGTGTTTGTTAAGGGTGCGGGTTCTTGTGTAATTTTGAGGTGTTATTAGTGTGCTTTTTGGCTGGGCCAGTTGTTGGGAATTTGTGTATGACGTGGATATATTGTGGTTGCTTCTTTGTGTGTAGTTGTATCTGTTGTGTGGATGTGTTTGTGTATGGTGTATGTTTCGTTTCTTACCTTTGTTATGTGATCTCTGTGTTTGCGGATATCGTGTAAGAGTGTTCTGTTCCTGGTTGTCCTTGTATGTGTTTGTCGATTGTTTGCTTTTTTCTTTTTCCGGCAGGTTTTTTAGCCAGGTTATTTTCCGTCCAATGATTTCCCTGGATTTTTCCTCCTCTTTTTTGCATTCAGAATCCCAGAGTTCCAAGAGGGGTTGGTGTGTTTCCTTGGGGCAGAGTTCCTTGATTTTTTTAAAAACTTTATTGTCAATTTCTGTGTACTTCTCCGAAGAGTGTACTTTTTTGTCTTCCCGTATGTCGATTTCGGCCTGAAGTTTTGAAATACTTAGGGCTTTTTTAATTTTCACTTGTTCCTCTGTATCTTGTGGTGTAATTTTTTCCCGGAATTTATATGGAATGAATTGGTCCTCCATCGTTAGAAATGTCTTGTATGTTGCTGCGGTGTCACTGCATTTTACTGCATGGTAAAAAGCCATTGTTCTTTGTTTAAGGAGGATGTTCCAGTTTTGGAGATTCCGTTTCTTGGTTTTTAGTACTTCATTCTGTATATATGGTCTTCTAAAGTATTCCAGGTATTCTTGTTGTGCTTTGAGTTGGTTAATGATTTCCTCAAATTGTATCTCTTTCTTATCCTGTTGGTTGGAAATGAGCTGGATTATTCTGTCCATTTTCTCATTTAGTTGCTGCAATCCGTCCTCGAGATGTTTGTGTTCTATGGAGAGGTTTTTCTATGAATCCATCAGGTCCTCCAGAGACTTTTTTCTTGTTGCTGGCATTCTGTCGTTGTAGTTATTTATATTTAAAGTGATGGTTGTGTAGTTCCAACGAGAGAAAAAAATGTATATTTAAAAGAGTGTAGCCATCAACAATTGTGGTTTTTTTTAAAGGTTTTCATCATATTTTTATTTTAAAATATTTTTATAACGCGTTTCGAGCTTAGGGTGTGCTCTCTTCAGATATTTTCGTAAAAAGTTTTTCTTTAAAATGGGAGTTTGTAGATATGCCTCCGCTGATATTAAATATGTTTTTCATAGTGATGCGATGCGTGTGTTCAGTATTCAGACGTTCTGTCTCCAACTTTAAGTGTTTACAGTGACCGGTCAAAGTTAGTTTCAAAGAGTGTTTTTAGTCCATATGGTGAAGGTTTTTATGGCATTTTTAGGGTTCTTTTTAAAGACTTTCTTTCCCCATGTATAGCATACACTCACACACAATCACATACGCATACATATACATTCATGTACATGTACACATGCACACGCACGCGTACGCAGGCACACACACATACACACACGCACATGCATAGAAATATATGTAGGAGCATACATATATACACATATACATACCCACCCACACACCCACACACGTACTCGCATACATCCACCGCTAACAATTATTTTTATTTTTTTATTTTTTTTTATTTTATATACATATATATATATATACTTTTTTTTCCAACCAAAACACGTATGTATATATGCGCTTAATCATTCCGACATACGTACACGCACCCACACACACACAAGTAAGATGGAGAATAGGTAGAAGATATATATACACACACATACACGCACATACACACATATATGTACACACATATATGTATGTGCACATACACTCACAAACATCCGCATACTATGTAGGCACACACACATACGCACACATGCACACACATACATATGCAGGGGCTCACACATACGCGTATATCCATATCCACACGAACACATTTACCCACTCATACATGTGCATACATATGTATATATATATACACATACACACACATACATACGGATGTGTATACACTCATCCACCCATATATATATATATGGGCACATGCACTCACAATCACACACACACACACATACATATTCATACATTCCACCTTATGTATATATTGGTTGAAGTTTCCTTTCCAATCCATGCACATATGCATACATGGATTCGGTCACTCAAACATAAGTGTACGTATACATACAAACAAGATGTAGCATAGATAACAGATGATATATAATTATACACATACGCATACACAATCATATGTGCACACCCACGCACACATACATATACACACGCATACACGCGCACATACACATACATAGTAACTCTTCTACAAATCACCTAAAAGGGTCAAATGTATTTATGATCTGTCGGCAGAGAGAGAGCCTGTTTCGTGCAATGGGGGCAGATTCGTGAGTTTTCAGACGGTGACTCGAAATAGAATTGAAATTGAAGTGGTTCTTATATTCCAACAGCTTTTTGGATTATCGAATAAATGTTGGTCAATGACAAAATCAAAATAATTGAAGGTAGGGCTCAGGAGTTTATTTTTATTGTTATTACGAAAACCTTAAGATACCTGTTACTTGATTCTTGTTTCAAAGTTAAAGCTTGTTTACTTCATGTCGACGACATCACACGTATATTGGAATTCATATATAATATTTCTAAGTTTTGTGCAAGGCAAACTGACTTTTTTTTAAAACAAGAAGAAAATGCAGATTTCCTATTGTAAATCACACGAGGTAGAACAGATGGGAACAATTGCAATAGTTTGTTAAGTTTGTTAATGAGAAGGCCATATTTTTCTCCAATCCATGGATAATTAAGATATACAGGACGTTTAGAAAGGCCAATACTCATATCCTTATCAAGTTGAGTAATTTGGAATTTAATATATTTATCAATATATGTATATATGTGTGTTTGTGTGTGTGTGTTTATAGTTCTATACATTTTCTATGCTCACGTATCCCTATTGATTAATTTCAATAAACTTTGTTCTTTCCGAAAAATTTTGAGATGCTTTGATAATCAAGCAGAAAAACAACCCGGTTTTATTCACAAACATTAGAAAATTAAAGAAATCGAACAAGAAACTAAAACATCTGATAATGAGTCAAAAACTTAATACGCACACTAACACACACACATACACACACATACAGACATATATATATATATATATATATATATTGTTAATCTTTTAGTAAGATTCATTGGTAATGCAACGAGAAGACTTAGAAATGACACGCACGTTTTGCAGATTGTAGCGCAATTTATAAGACAACTTTTACATTAGTTATATAATTAATGCTAACGAGAGTAGCGGAACGATGAAAGTGATGTTATGCTAGTAATAATAATAATTTTACTCATAAGACTCGTAGCATTTGCAATACTTTCTTTTACGCAAATTGAAAACTACATATGAACAAATTTCTTAAAATCCTCCGATAAATGAAAGTCAACTCACTAATGAAAATGCAAGAAGTTATCTAAACTCCAATTTAAAATTTAGATGAGAAAGGCTGAAGCGACAGTAATTATAAACTTTAATGTTTCATCAGCATTGTGATATGCTTAGTTATCAAAAACAGTTGTTTTCCTGATTAGAACTGGACAAAATTACTAGTAAATATTTGCCCTTGCGCTTCGATTAGCACATTCTTTGCATTAAAATAAAATACGCATTCAGAAAATATGTGACCTTAAGTATACTTTAATCATTCTCTTACATTCTGCAATCTATATTTTGTCTGTTAGGCATCACATGCAGAAGGGAATGTTTCTGACAAATAAAAACACGTTATTGTTCTTGATCAGAATCTATTTATACAATACTTATCATTTGGTAATTTTTGACATAGAAGTAATATTTTTAGTTCTTATATCATACACCATCCTCTCTTGTTCGGAGCAGTTTCCTTTAGTAAAATATCTGTCTTAAATGCAGGGTTATTCCCCAAAAAACAAAAAAAACATAGAAAGTATATCTGGAACATAGGCTGTAGAACGGAGAAAAAAGGCCAAAGACCCTAGTGTTTCGATATGATGTTTTGAATATAATAAACAAGTTATGACCAAAGTTTTATTTCATTCGGATAAAACACAAAGAAACGGCGCCTAATTATATTTGGGGCCCGTTTTTGGGGTCACCCTGCACTAGGCTGATAAGATTTGAAAATATGATCTAAATATGTGATCCGCAACCACTGTGCTGCAACACATTAGTAAGTAAAGGTGAAGTTTCATGTTTTTGGTGAATAATAGATTTGATATCGCTATACCCGGAGTCGTCTGTATTAATAAAAAATAACTTACGTAGTACCAATTAGCTGCATTATGTTAAAGCTAAAATATTAAAAAAAAATGATTTCTGTATCGTTTGTTTAAATTGTTGAGTATTTTTATTTTTTTTTATCATAACAAGCGTTATGTGTTTCTTTATATCATCTATGTGTTTCGTTTACAATATAAACAGAATCTTTATTGAGACTATTTAATATTTAAATTTTGTAAATTAAGGTTTTACTAGGGAAAATAAAAACACACGATTAAATATAGTTAAAATAGATTGCCATGTATTTTTTTATTTTTTAAATTCAATTCATCCATAATTGCTAAAACGAAAAGGTGATAGTGACAACAATATTCCTACAACTTCTTAAAATAAACAAATGTTCCCCGGTTGTATAGTGATGATTACTTCAAATTCTGATTTCTCTGAACTGGACATCTACAGATTCCTCCTCTGCTATGTGTTGTCGAATGTTCTCTAATGAAGCATTATTCCAGGTAAGATAAAAAAGACACCTTACTATCAATCTTCCCAGCCTCAAACTAAAAATGTCGATTATTTCGAAAATAAATGCAACACAAAAGCAACTATTTTAAAAAAAGTAATTGTGTCCTATTAAGTTTAGTTAATGGCAGAAATTGCTCTTATCTGGAAGTCTCATGTTCTTGCAGAATCAGTGATCCTTCCAGAATGTAAAAAGCTAATGAGAATTATGATTGGCGATGATGCTGAACAAGACATTAGCAAGACCTATATATTTCACAGAAAGATTTTTGACTTCTCCGATAACGTTGCGGGAACGTGTAATATCCAAATATCAAAATAGTATTTTTACTCTCCAGATCGATGAATCCATTGACATCAGTAATCATGTACAGTTGATGCATTTATACATGTAATTGATGAAGATGCCATAATTAATAAATTTGTATGCTGCAAATAGTTACCTACACCAACACAAGATGAACATATTTTTTTAAACAATTACAATAAAAACATGGCTTATCATGGGATTTATGCATGGAAATATGTACCGATTGATTACCCTCAAGGATTAGTTCTGTTGAACGTTTTACAGCTTTAGTGGAAAGACATAATCCTAACATTGCGTGGACTCATTGGTTTATATATATATATATATATATATATATATATATATATATATATATATATATATATATATATAGAGAGAGAGAGAGAGAGAGAGAGAGATATATAGATAGATAGATAAGTGTTAGTTTCAAAGATACCACATCTATTGGTGATTGAAATGGTACATTTTATAAGAAAACTGGGTCGATATAGTCCAGCATTTTAAGTTGCTCTGCGAGGATTTTGATTTACAACTTATTCTATTCGACACGATGGAGGAAAATGTGCTATATCGCGTACATGAACTACAGAACGAACTTTTCAATTAGACAAATGAATTGTGGATGTCAAAAATAAAGTAATTTAATGAACTAATTGGAAAGTTTAATTAATATGAACAGTAAAAAAAACAAAAAACAAGCAGAGATGAAAACATTCTTACGACGACGAATAATTTTGTTACTTATAGAAAGAAAATTGACATATACAAGAATGAAATAAAGGTAGAGCATTCGGATATGTTTTAATCAATTCGCAAAACTTGATGATTCACATTATTATTGAGTTTTTAACAAGTTTAGAAAATAAAATATATTTTTCTCAATAAGTATTAAAGAATTAGATTGGATCAGTTTTTAGATTTATCGATTATCAATCTTTCCAATTCTGAGTTAGGTGACGAGGTTTAAGTAACAAACGCTTCCAGTGATCGTGGACTCGAATTGAAGAACGTACAGCTATCATTGGATTATTTTGGAATTCAGTTATGAACGAGTAGCTAACTTTAAGTAAAGAATGTCATCAAAGTGTTTCTTCAATTCTTAATTTCGTTCCTATGTTAACGGTCTTGTTAAACAACATTAACACTAAAACAAACGCGAAAAAATAATTGAAGAAGAGTTAAGCGTATGTTTCTCTCAAATTCGCTAACATTTTGCAGGCGTAGTAAAGAAGCACAGGGCACAACTGCCTCATTGACATTCATCATTATTATTCAAAACTAGTTACGTAATACAGGATATGTTTTATTCATGTGAATACAAAAAATATTATATGATGACTCTTATTTTTGTTATTTAATGACAAAACTGCTTTATGAGTAGAAATGATTCAATTTTTGTTAAAGGTGTGCCTGGAATATTTTAGCTGCTCAATAGTGTACCGCCATGTAAAAAAGGCGGGGAAACCACTGGTCTAGATAGGTTTGAAAACAAGTTTATTATGGACCGACCAACCTAATCCGATTTTATGAAATAGCTATGGCGCATTTAAACCTATCGTGACGTGTCATGAAAAACAAAAGCAATCGAAATGAACTGAAAAGAATCGGGTGCCCAATGATTTTTTAAAAAGGATTAATCAAGTCGAATTGCGGTAAACCAGTACAGTGTTTGAAAGTAAAAATAACTTTAGTAAACAGGCGAAATTAAACACGCAATAAGTTGTAACTCAGACAATAGGTACACGCTTGGACACTTTGGCGCTTAGTCAACATCTTAATTGATGTATCTCTGTAAGCCACATTACATACTATTTATATATGGTTTAGGAAATTTGACTTAGAAATTTAGTGTGAATAATCAAGGATCGACAGAATATGACTATAACGTTCCATATACATAATTTATAATTCATCTTACGATATAACAATCAAAGGAGAAATCAGATGTATTGAGTGTGTATATATCCACTGCATAGTAGTTTACACGTCTGACATTTTTGTATAATTATCCCACATTTCATTTTATTTCTGGACGGCATATCAACACTTTTGGGCAAATGTGATATCACTACGATTAAGAATTGTCTACGCATGTTGCAGAATCTTATCGATCATAATATGTTTCTCTCCCTAAAATGTTTGCATTATACAACGTTATTGAACTATTTTATCTGGAATTGCAGAAAATATATACTACGCCATTTTCTGGATCGCTTACTTGCATAAATACATTCCATACAATCCGTTTTAGTATATCTTTTTCGCATAGTCAATCAATATGCCACATGTCCTACAGTGCTAGTAAAGAAAATAATAAGCAGAAAATAAGGTTTACAATACGTGTTACATAATTCTAGAATTTAAAAGTTTAATGTCGAAGTTAATATTATTTTTAAATATTGATAATAATAATAATAATAATAATAATAATAATAATAATAATAATAATAATAATAATAATAATCAAGGAATAAAATATATGCCAAAAATGAAAGTGAATAACGCATGAACTATTATACAGAGACGAAAATATTTTGTAAAAAGTAAAACGTACAAAATATAGCGGGGTCAGCTTCAGCCAGGCGCACAGAATAATTGCCTAAATATAGAACAAAAATAATGGCAGAGGATGTTTAAAATATTACAAGATTATGAAGTTGATTGAAAACGCGATAAGACTGCACAGACTTGAACACTCTGCTGACTGACAATACATAACTGAGATTAAAATGCAAAGATGTATCATCCAAGGAGAATCTCTCTCATCACTGCTGGTCGTGATATCCATGATATCCTTTAACAATATACTACGAAACTACCAAATAAGATATAATTACGCTAATGCAGTTGAAAAAAATGAACAATATAATGGGCAGTAACTATCTGAAAATTTTTGAAATAACCAAAAAGGAATTATAAACCTGAATATACACAACCATAACGTTCAGACAGGCTATTCAAATAAAATCCAGGATGGGAAAATGTTCATCGCTAGTTAAAAGAAAGAAGAAACTGGAGACAAGGGAAGGCATGTAACTACTACACTAAGCATAAATAGGAGCATTAGATCATAATGACACCTATAAATATCAATGAGTTCTGGTGGCAAACACTACCCAAGCAAGATCAATTAACAAGAAAACTGGAATGCCATAAACTCTTTGAAACTTACTTGTTTTAGGAACCTAAAAAGGTAGCTTAATGCGTTGGCAGTAAAACTAATAAACTTCTCCGCCCCGTTCAGAGAATGGACCAAACAAAAAACTTAAGCATGTTGAACATATGGCTAGAAAACTGATAACTATGCACAATCCATTACACCAAAAATATAACTGACTTAATCTCGGTTAAGAGAAATGACGAAGATAAAGAAATGCTTTGAGTTAAAGACTGTGCGAATAACACGAAAAAAGAATTGAAAAAAAATCCTATATAATGCAGAACATCGAATAAAAAGCAGAAAAAAGACAAGTGATAGGACAAGGAAAAATAGTAATAGAAAAAGCTTACCGGGCGGTTCATAATGGTAACAAAAATGAGACTAATGAAAACGCTTGGACATGAATAGGAAAATGAAACTTAAACATAGAAACTTAATTCCAGATTACAGCCGTACATAATAACACGATAAAGAAATATCACGCTAAAGTAAAAATCGAAAAAGCTCAAGAAAACAGCAGATGTAAACTCTGTGTACAAAGAGACAAAACAGTAAATACAATAGTAAGCGAATGCAGCAAACTAAAGCAAAAATATGGTACGAGATTAGACACAGTCAGGTGTAGAAGGCATTATATAAAGAATTAGCAGGACCCGTTAATCCGCTTTGTCTGGTGGAAACATGCCCCCCTCAGAAAAATAGTAAACTACCGCTTACTATGTTAAAAATGACTATCAGACTCATACAGCAAACCTCGTTATAGTAAAAACTGACTGCAAACCTCGTTATAGTAAAAACAGCTTTGTGAATATACACCCAATTTTTGGAAGGGGGGTTATTAAAGTATTTGGAACAAATTTAACCTTAATATTCTTTGTCAAGGGGCATTTGTGTGTAAGCAATTTGTGCATAGATAAGTTAAAGGTTTCAGAGCTTAATCTGTTTATATTTGGTATTATTGTTACTGCGATTTTATCTGGTTTGATTTAGAGTCATATTGAATCTTTCAGTGCTCGGATAATATCACCTGTTGTGAACTACGTCTACAGGCGAATCGCAGTAGTTTCTCAATTAGTCTGGTTGAACCTGCTCGTTGATCTCTTAATGATTCTTCCGCTCAGCGTCTTTTGTGCCATGACATTGACTGATTCTTTAGTTCTTCCACCAAGGCGCATAGCTGTCATGCTGCTCTCCATGACGTTACTAGGACCCAATTACCAGTTCAGGTTCTACATCAGTCTTCCGTTATGAGTGGTCCTACATGATTACCGTAGGCTATATCCTCATTCTGCCACGATTCAGAACAACAGCAGTATGTTCACTAACAAATAGATCGAAACGAGAATGCAGCAGATAACAAACAATCCTACTTGGCTTGGCAAGTAGTAAATGAGATATCTGGGCGCAAACGACCTGCCAAAGCAACGTTAAAGGCAAACACCCCGGAAAATGCATGTTCGAAGTGGAAAGCACATTTTGGAAAGCTGCTCGGAAACAAACCAGAAGTTACAGACCAACCAATTCAGCCGACTGTTGTACAGAAACTCGATATTGAGAAGGGTGATTTTACATCGGAGGAACTTCTAAATGTACTAAAGAAGACCATGAATCGTAAAGCTGCAGGCTTAGATAACCCTAACCCTAACCCTAACCTCCTGAAGTATGGAATACAGGTGGTTTACATTACATACTTCTTAATTAATGAAATTCTGTATATAATTAAAAATTATTAATATATGGAGGGAAGGATGCATAGAATCTACAATGCCATGCTTCTCATCTGTATCCAATGAAAGATCGAAGAAGTGCTCAGGAGGAACCAAATGGATTTAGAAAGAATCGCTCTACTGCTAGTCAAATACTTACTGTTAAGAAACTGTTTGAAGGAGTCAAAACCAAAAACATTGAGGCAGTCATGATCTTTGTAGATTTCTCCGAAGCATTCGACTCCTTACATAGGGGAAAATGGCCAGCATAATAAAAGCCTATGGCATTCCAAATGAAGTCATTAATTTTATCATGATGCTATATGAGCACACTCGAGCAATGGTTAGGTCCCTAGATGGGGACACTGAATTTTTCGATATCCGCACGGGGGTTCTACAAGGAGAAACTCTTGACCCTTTTATTTTCATTGTCTTTCTTGACATTATACTTCGCACCTCTGTTGATATACACAACATGCTAGGCTTCACCCTAAATGAATCTAGGAAGACCTCATCAATCAGCACACATAACTGATGCAGATTACGCAGACGATATTGCTTTGTTCACAAACAACATTGCTGATGCGCAACCACTGTTACGTAAGATAGAAAAGTCTGCAAATTACATTGATCTCCACATAAATGCGGATGAGACAAAGTTTATGACTTTCAATGTAAAAGGAGAGATAAGGGGGTTGATTGGATGAACACGGAAAGAAGTCGCTGAGTTACATATCTAAGCAGCAACATAGTTTCCACAGAGAGAGATATCGGAATTCGCATCTCAAAAGCATAGATCGCATTGGATGGGCTACAATCAGTATGGACTTCGGGGCTGGCTGACAAACTGGAAAGGCAGTTCTTCAGGACAGTGATAGAGTATGTCCTTGTTTACGGTGCTACAACCTGGACACTCACCAAAAGATTGGAAAGATAACTAGACGGCACATACACCCGTATGCCAAGAATAATATTAAATATATATTGGCAAAATCATCCCACGAAGCAGCAACTTTATGGCAACCTACCTTCCATATCTAATACCATCAGAGAAAGACGGCTACGATTTGCCGGTCATTGTCTGAGGCAAAGCATGAATTGGTAAGTGATGTATTGATATGGACTCCACGACACGGACGCGCAAGCAGATGACGAGCTAGATCAACGTACATCCACAAATAGCACACGACGCCAACTGTGAACCTGAAGATCTGAGGAAACTGATGGAAGACAGGAAACTCTGGAGAGAAAGAGTCACATTGGTCCGGGCAAGGATCCCGTAATGATGATGATGATGCGATGTTATCATATAAAGAGCGCCGCTACATTGGAAAGTTTTTGAGCTTTCGTTTGTTGTGTAGAACTGGATTCTGATATAATAGAATTGGTTGATCTTAGCCAATCATATGGTGCGGATTTTGAGAAGGAATTTATACTTTTTGAATCGAGTAATGGAAAGATTGTAATGCGTATGTAATGATTGTAATGTGTACACCTGTAATGGGAAGATTGTAATGTGTACACCTGTTAAGATGGGGGTAATAAAAATATTGTAGGAAAATTTAGAATAGATCCCGGTTTCAACTTTAGCGGTGGGAGGACTACTATTCATAAAGAAATATAGGGACTATTTCCTCTATAGATGTCGCAATTATGATGATTTTTCTCTTAAGATGCAATGCAGCGTTTTATTATAACGACTTAATTCGTCCAAATTGTGTTAAAAATACATAAGATAGTGGCTAATAGTCTAGACTTAATGAGTTAGTATGTAGCATGTCTTATTATAAACCTACGATACTTTGTGCAGAGGGACATAACTGCACTCAAAATATTACATAGGAGATTATGCAAACATCTGCATTTTGTACACACACACAAATAGTACAAACACGCATATTGGTAGTAGTACTTAGAAACGAAAATCACAAAAGCATATGCGACATGAACGTACAGACGGATTAACAATATCCAATCAAGAAGACTAGATAGAATAAATGAAAAAAGAGAAAGTTCTGTCAAATCCTAGCTTCCCCCCTTGTTGTAGATCATAGTTTATGTCAAGTAGACGGAGAAGTGGAACAAATCTACAACTGGCCTTACACCAAAGAGATATAGCAGATAAAAACATCAAGATAACACTATGCTATTGGCACCTAGGAACAAACTACAGAAAAACCTTTCTGAAAAGAATGTGAAAAAATAGAATAAGCAGAAAGGTTGAGAATATACAATGGATAACAATGATAGAAAACGACTGCCATACACATAAAAACACTTCAATTCGTAGATTTACGTGATCTACAGGGATTAGCTTGGCATAGTAAAACTGCCCAAAAGTAGAACACAAGGAAATACCAGATGAAATCACTAAAACCGAATTGAAAGTAACCCTCCCCACACCAAAAATGTCGGCATTGACTTGGACCACATATATTCCCAAAGATTCAAAGAAAGTAAAAAGACTAAGGAGAATATGTACTAAGCACACCCTCACTGGATGAGGCCAAAGTGGACTGAGAAGTTTAGGAATCCCAGAGAAGACCAATGGTTGCTTCCAATGAAAAATCGGTTGTTAGCGGTTGTTGTTACAACGCACATTCATCTGCAAAATTTATTTAGATAAGTATAGATTACTGAAAATTTAAGTCGACGTGTTGTGTGTTAGACATCAAGGGAAACACAGGTAATTTTCAAAGAGAAATCTCGATGATGGCCAGAGTAGAAACTTCTAGTGATTGAATGATACTAATTATCGTCGTTGTAGGCGGGAGTATAATAGGAGTATACGTTTTCTTTTATGATATTTTCAACAACGCAAAATAAATCTTTCTCTGCACGGAAAAGGCTATCGCATCAGCTACAGAAGATATTAGGAGAGTCCACATCTTCTGTTCCAGCTTTTATTTGAGCTCTTTTTGTTTCTTCATTTCCTCTTCTGTTTTTTCGAAGATGTTTATGTTAATATTAATGCTCCTCCTTAAATATTGCATTGAATCCTTAATTTTTTGTGTCAATTTTGGTTTCCCTAATGGTGGATTTTCATTAAGCTTTTATCGACGTTTGGCGAGCTGCGGGTATGATTTTAATGGCAAGTTCTGATTAAAGGTCCTGTTCGTGTTTGCGGTTGTCAGGTGTTTAGATCAAGTGGCTGGACCAACATAGATGGTGTCTTGTTATTATGACTTATATAATTTCAATTTCAGGGCGAAGAACATCGGTGATGGTGATTGAATTTTGCCAGTTTATGCGTGGGGTATCGACCTGTTTTGTTAAGGGGAATTACTCCAACTTAAGCCGATCTTTTTTATAGAATACACATATTTTACAGGCATACATTAGGGTTGATATAACAATCGCTTTTTTAAAGTCATGAGCTTTCTAAGTTGCGATAGTCCTTGGATACTAAATACTATTTAATTAAGTTTTCCCAATAATGTATATTTTCCTTTCTTTTGATCAAAAAAACGACCTGTGTCTCGAGCGGTTTGTGAATTGCAATGAAAAGTGGTTTCTTTACGGCGACGCCCAGCTCAGTGGTTAGATGCCGACGAAATTCCACGATATTTTCTGAACACAGAATTGCACTATGAATGTCCTGCTGACTGTTTGGTGGGCCGACATCGGTACCATCTAGTTTTTAAAATGTATTTGAAACGATTACTGCAGAGAGGTACTGTCAAAAAATGGGGTAAATACATGAGAAATTTCGACGACAACAGTCGGCATTAGTCAACAGAAAACTCCCTAATTTTCTCCGACACAATTCCAAAACCGCACGTTGCTAAGCCGACCACTGCAGCAGTTTAACGAATTAAGCTACGAAATACTTTCTCGTCCACTATACTCTCTAGAATTATCACTTACCTCCTACTACTTTTTCAAAGATCTCGCAACGTACAGCCTGAGAAATGCTTATAAAACCTAAGTGATATCAAAAATGCTTTTGGCCAATTCTATCGTAACCAGAACGTACGATTTTTACGTTACAAGCTAAAACTATTTTTCTCATTTGCAAGTGTTTCTTGATTGTGATGGTGCTTATTCCGATGAAAACCATTTCGTTGAGTCGAGATATATTCATCTGAATTCAAAAGTTAAACACCGCAAAAGCTGTCTTGTCAACCTAATATGTATGCATGGGTGTCTCTTCTGCTCTTATTTGACCTTAAACCGTGCCCCCCTCGTTTCGCCTTCCAATATTTAACAGTTTACATATTTTAATTCTGAACACTACTGGAATGCTCGAGTTGAAAATTCTATTTGTATTCAATAATTATTACAGTTTAGTTTATTTATGTCAAACTTCAGGTTATATATATATATATATATATATATATATATATATATATATATATATATATATATATATATATCAATATAATTGCCGATGACACCGCTCTCTATAACAGATATGAGGGGAAAACAAATGAACACATATCCAAGGAAATGACAGAAACACTAGAGGATGACCTCCAATCTGTAGTGGAATGGGGACAAAAATGGTTGGGCACATTCAATGCTGCTAAGACTAAGCTTGATTTTTCAATAACTACAAGAAACCTTCTCTACCACCAATAGCAATGGCCAAGAACACATTGCCTGAAAGTATTTCTTTTAAACTCCTCGGGTCTTTGGAACTACCTTCCGGGATTCTGCTTTCTCAACTGCACTGATATTCAGAAGTTCCATTGTAATGTTATCAGGCATCTTTCTACTCATCTCCCTTGATAATGATCCCGCTAATTAAGTCCCTAATAGTAGCCCCCTGCTTCAAAGTGGCACTGTGCCTTGTTTGGGGTGAAAATTGAATACTATATATATATATATATATATATATATATATATATATATATATATGAAAGATGATTACTCATTGTTATGCTTTCTGTCTGTGAACCTTTACCCTGAATTACATTTCCTAATTATGTTGGTGAATGGAATCACAATGCAAATAAACAGTGGCTAGCAATGCATCAGTATAATCTATCTTATTCACTAGTTTTCATCCAGCTGTGAGACAGGGATTTCATTTCAGAATACGTCAGTTTGTAAGATATCTTGTATTCGGTTATCTATTTAGGAAAAATTTATTGTACTATTTCTTCTATTCGATACATGCCATGACAATATTCGTTGTTCTAATAAATAGTATTTAAGAATTCTTTGAACTATCTGAAGCATACAATTTTATTGTTCTGACGGAAATATGATAATGTACACGACATTGTCAGTAGTTGTGAGACGTATGCTAAATGCCATGCCAATATACCAAGAAAGGCCTATGAAGGTATATGTAATAAAAGATAGTTGTAATAGAGTAGCAAATAGTGCGAACACGTTCTAGAAAGGGGTGTAGAGAATACTAATATGATATTATTGTGTTATGTAAATATCCAAGGTGACAATTTGGTTGTAGTAAAGAGGCTAGAATATATACGTAAAGAAGTGTAGAATGGTAATAAATTGTAAGTATTCAAATTAAAACGCAAATTGAGCAAAAATGAACATTTACAGGCCTTACAACAAACAAAGACTGATCACCTGCAGTGAAGACACCGTTAAAATCATCCATATATAGAGCAGCGAAATTAAATACAAAATTACGAAACTAAAAATTCGAAGAAAAAAAACTTATTCGATTAACTATTCCTTTAGACTGATAAAAAATGTCATTATGCGAGTTACTGAATTTAAACACGTAGACTAATGATGGTAACATTACTGAAAACCAACACATAAATGTGGTTAAACAAATGTACAAATACATCAACACAAATAAGTGCTGGATATTATAGTTTGGGTGACGTCGTTTGGCATATGGGTGAGTTCAGGTTAACGTAACTAGGAGCATGTCATGTGGATAATCATGTATTTCGATAGTCATTGAACATTGTTAAAATAAAAATAAAATGAATAACACATTTTTTTTTAAATTTTAGACTGGAATTTTTAACATTAAATAAATAGGTTATAATATAAACGTGAGGTTTCGATAGGGTTCGTCGAGTTCATTTAACAGAAGTTTCTGAACAATTTTTTTGCTTTCGTTACTGCTGGACAGGAAATGAGGTAATCAATTGGATACGAGTTGTTGAGGGTAGGCCGCAAAGCGTTACAGAATGGCACAATTGCGATCCATGACAGGATTATCGAAGGGATTAAAGAATAGAAGCTCATAAAAGCACCAATTTCTTATAATCATCTCGAAAATACAATTCGATAGAACCTAACATTCTACATAAAATTATCATGAATGGTCAAGGAAAATAAAAAAGAGTGGACAAAGAGCACTACACAATCCTCAGCTGTAAATGTGAAATGACTAATGTAGAGCTTTGAATGCTAATTTCAAGCCAAGGCCCATTGATATGCAAAGTTGCTGCCAGCAGAAAATGAATAGAAAGCGGCTTCAACGATAGCACAGCATAAATGGTACCAGAAGTGTTGGGTCTTTAATTGTCTTGACTTTGACTTCATGGAGAAAACCGATTTTTAGTGACGATCACTGATGATGAATAGTATGAGAACACGTATACGATGCTACTAATTATAGGAGTTAGAATAAGAATAAAAAGAAGAAGAAAACAAAGAAGAAGAAGAAAAAGAAAAAGAATGCACCTTATCCAAACGTACACACACGCACGTTTGTTGTGTAATCAGGCCTTTGCCATGACCTCACTAATCAGTGATTAAGCGTAAGGCATAATGAAATTTCGAAAGTTGGGAAAGTGCTAACCTGAATTCAATTGAAAGAGTGTAGAATGTATTAACACTTGTAAGAGGTTTAATCGATCTTCCAAGGAAAACAAATTACCAGACTGAAATCAAAACACGATGATATTTGCGATCAATTAAAATTATTTGCAAAGGTTATCGAGAGAAACAAAAAGTGTTACAATCCTGGAAAGATTTGCGTTTAATTCAAAGAAAACCATTATTTTATGAGTATTATCAGTCATATATAATGACTTCTGTGTAAACTAATTGTGTGTAAATAATAATAATAATAATAATAATAATAATAATAATAATAATACCTGGCAGGACCCCGTGAAAATTAAAATTAAAAGAAGAACACATCAGAAAGAAACATCACGTAATCAAAAATAACATTGAGGTTGGACAATGTACAATTAAAGACTTAAATAAATCACGAAACGCTGGATTTTCAGATCCTGGTATCTCTGCTAACAATTGAATGATGTTTTCTGGTGGAATGTTTAAATTTTTATAATTTGAACGTGACATATAAGTAGGTAATAATATTTTCACCTGAAATGCGTAGATTTAAAATAGCTTACTCAGCCAAATCACTATATAATTTTACTTATTTCGACATGACACTTAAGTAGGTAATAATGTTTTCAACTTAAATGCCTTAGAATTTTTACTAATTTCAATATGACATGTAAACAGATCATAATGTTTTTGCCTTAAGTGCATAGGTTAAAAGATATTTAATCAGCATAAACACCTTTGATTGTAAACATTTACACATGGCACTTTAGTAATAATATTTTCACCTGAAATGCGTTGGAATTTGTACTAATTACAACATGACATATAATTATATATATATATATATATATATATATATATATATATATATATATATATCAGTTTTAAATAAGTTTAACTGTAAAAAAAAGTTGGAAGTAAATATTTATTACGAGTGCATTATTAAAATCACACAATAAACGGCAGGCGTTTAGGACATTAACCCCCACCTCTAAATTCCAAAATGTACTCTTTATTTTTCACGTTAATCTCATCGAGTCGCAATTTTTTTCTCGGTGATGGTCACAAAGTACGTGTTCAGTTTAGTAGAACGTTTTCATTGAAAACAATTCCTTTACGATAAAAGTCATAAAAATATATTTAATTTTTTTTTTAAATTTGGAAGTTAAGTTTTAATTGATGAAATTAACGGGAAAAAAGGAAAAAGGAAATTGAGGAATTAAAGAGAGAGGGTCAATTTTTTAAACATCCGCACAAATAAAAAATTTAATTTTTTAATTTTTATTTATCTGAATGATGACATAATACTGACATAATATTCTCAATCCCACAATTACATAAAAGAAACATAAGTTCTTAATCACCGTAATGTTACCATGTCACCAATATATCAACAATGGCATCTGTATTTCAGAAATTAACAGTTTTAAATAACCCGAATTTACAGGTTTTTTTAAAAAAAGAATACAAATTATATATATATATATATATATGTATATATATATATATATATATATATATATATATATATATATATAGAACTATTAGTGATTAGAATATTTGGTTCCTTTTATGTGATATTGCCACCTAATCTGGAGTATTGCCAGCTTTTTATGGATTAATTTATTTTAGGGTCTAATTATCTGCTTTAACGTCTCCAAAATGTTAGTTTTAAAATAAACGTTTTTTTTTTACTTTAGTAATCAAGTAAAAAATAGGATTTTTACCTTATTAAAAATTCGGAATGAGAAAAAAAAATTGTTTTAATTTAATTATTTTTTTACTGTGCAGTAATTTATATCACTACAAAATCAGTAAAAATAAAAAAAACAAAGTCCGTCACTACGAATTAAATACATATTTTATCATATTCGGTTTTTAGTAAATAATTTGAAAGAAAAAAATGATGGTATTATGCATCTAAGTTACCGCAATTTAATAATTTTATTTGGGTTGGTTTTTTAAGTATTAAAATCATCAAATTCTGTTTATCAGTCAGCGTCAATTTTTTTAATCAATAATAATTATGGCGAAAAATGTTTACTTCGCCCAATGAAGGAGATTTTTTGAGTTATTAAATCTGCCAATTTCTTGCTATGATTAAAGTTTTAAGTCAAGCATTATAGTTCATTTGGCTATCTGGACATGTGAAACACAGAGTCTTTGGCCGCGTTAATATCATGCCAAGAAAAGGTAAATTAATTAGAAATATTTAGACAAACAAATTAATCAGAAATATTTAGACAAACAAAAAGATAGAATGAGAGATATTCTGATGTTTATTTAAATAAAAAATGATACTCTTGCAAAGAAAGGACTGTGGTAAAATTATAGCGTTATTTAGAAATTCATTTTTGACATTGTAGGGGGATGTCGTTTTTTTCAGTAATCTTTAGTTTTACCTGGTTAGTTAATAAACAAACGGTACAATAAAGAGTGAATTTTCTAATAAAATATCTTGTACGGCCCTTTTTTTTACATAAGTACATGTATTATCAAAATTACTATGAAAAAATAAATGGATAATAAAAAATTATACAAAAATCTTAAAATATACAAATGTAAAAGAAAGAATAATTAACTTGTAAATACTATGAATAATAGCGCAGTAACGTACAAATGATTTTTTTGTAATTTAATTTTATTTGCAAGCAAGAATGATTTTTAATATTGAAAAGAACATATTACGTTATTCTAAAATTTACACAATCCGCCTATAGACAAGTTGAGTTTTTATCTATATATTTTTATGAATAAATGTTAATACGTACATACAGATTTAATTCATTTAAACAGAAATTTTAAACCGCCATGTTTTTTTAGCTTTTATTGGTAAGCAAGATTTTATTTATACAATAAGAACGTGGCTACGGTTTCAAACATTCAATCAGAATGTTGCTAGGTCTAATTTTAACAGCGACACCACTTTTTTATTATTTTATTGTTTTTTTATTATTCCAAATGTTTAATAGCCATTTGGAATACTCCACTTTCCTTTAAGAGATGTCACGATGCTAAACACCGAAGATAAAAGCATAGTACAAGTCATAGTAGTCGTAGTAGTTGTAGTAGTAGTAATAGTTCTAGTAGCAGTAACGGGAATTAAAACTAACTGTATCGACCGCAAAATCGATAAAACTCAAAAATGGTAAATGTAGAAATTGTAAACAAGTATAAGAAAAAAGAAACCACATAGAATGTGAATGCTACAAACTAGGCCCAAAATAAATTAAGAAAAGACACGCTAACTGCATCTGGTACACCCCTTTGTAACAGTATTTAAAAATGGAAATAATAGCATCCTGTGGGATAGTAAGCTACTAAGACACCCATGCAAGGAGACCAGTATCACAGCAGTTAACAAGAAAATAAAAATGCTTCAAGATAGTAGATATATCCGTTCAAGTGCAGAACGTACTAAGTAAACAGAGAATCGTGCAAAAACAGTAACATAGTCGCGGCAGTATTTTGAGGCGTGACCTGTGCGCGACATCACGGACGCCAATGCACACATAAGCATTAAGATCAGAAGGAGCTAGGAGGAGAAAAATAATTAGAAAAAAGAAAAAAAACGTATGGAAAGGAAAACTTGACAAACATGCGGAACGTTTTGTCTTACTTTTTCCATAGACACTCAGCCCTGTATGGTGCCGTATGTTGATAGCCGGATGTGCCTGGTTCCATTTTATGACAGCCAGCCGACATAGGGGTTCTGAAAGAAAGAACATTCTGTTGTTTAATACGAGTCGACGAATAGTTGATAATCGAATAAAAAGATAAGTTGTTCTTGCACTTTGAAGCTTTGTTTCAAATTCGCATTTCCTCTGCTACCCGTTTTACGCACAAAGTTGTTATTCTTTAGAACGAACAACCATGTAACAAAACCGATCCACATTTACGGGGAGTAGTAACCAGTTGCGTACATGTTGCAATAAGAGAACAACTAAACTGTAACTGCAAAACAATATGCCCCCCAATAAAAAAAAAACGATGGCGTTAAACGAAAAAGTAGTGAAAGGCCCAGGATACCCAAGAGGAATCGCTTTAGCCAGTCTTTCACGTGAATTGTTCGTTGTCATCTTAACAAAAAAAAATTAAATTACACATGCCATGGCTAGCGGCTGTTGCGCTAAAGTTATGCCACCTGCGCTGATTATCGAAAAAATAGAGATCACTCCAAATCTGGAGAACTATTTTATCTCACAAGCTCCAGAAAACATTATATACCAGTATGTGATAACTGGTGATACCCTCTTTAAGACCTATATTTAAGTGAATAATAATAATAATAATAATAATAATAATAATAATAATAATAATAATAATAATAATAATAATAAATATGATAATAAAAATAATAATTATTAATATTAATATTGTTATTATTATCATTATCATATTAATAATAACTACAACGAGAAATCACAAAAATGTGGAAACCAAGTTCAAAACGAAGAGAAATAGGCACGCTTCTAGGAACAACCCAAAACATACTGTAAAAAATTACTCAGAGTTTACTAAATGAGAAACTATAAAACAGGCATAATAAATTATAAGGAATATCCTCGAATGCGATTACCAACCACTATTAATTACAAACGAGAAATATTACCACAAAACTGCAATAAAAATAAAACAAAGTATATAAACACGTGATACGAGTTTTTAGTGAATTACATTTGCGGAAATCATGATGAAACACATGGACGCATTTCCTGTCACTAAACGTGACTAGTTTTATGCATTTTTTAAATATCAACGAATATGTAAAATGTCGAGTGTAGTTTCAAGCGGTGAATCAAAGGAAAAGCTTGCAATGACACAAAAAAAAACAATGTTGTTACAGTTATTGAAAAGAGCGGCAAGTTCTGGAAATATGGCGATGTTTGCCTTTACGAAGACTTTGGGGTAAACACTGATAATTTGTCATGTGAAAACCCTTAGTAAATAATACTAATTCTGATACTATTGCTACTACAATTGTAATAATAATAATAACCGAAGTATTCAAGGTAATAATAATGAACTACAAAACATAACTACATAGACACGACTCACAAAAACAGTAAATGTGTAATTTGGGGTCAATAATTTATAATGCTATTCATAATCCATCAATCTAAAAAGACAATTTAAAAAAAATAGGAAATATTTTATATGAAAGGAATATCATGTTGGTGAATATGCAAGGAAAACAGTCACCCTATTACAAAAATGATAAGTGGATATAATAATGTGCTAAGGTGGGTGGGAATCTTGTCAAGAAAAATAAATCGATTTCTATCCGGTTCACAGCATCAAACTGGCGAAAGTAGATGAACAAAGAAAATACATTAAATTATCAGCTAACTGAACGATATATGTGATTAAAAATATAATAATGCCAATAAGATTATAAGCACAAAGAAACCTTTCAAAGACCTGGATAAAAGACTGGAAGAGATTTGATTCAAAGGGAATCATGACACTATACAAACCATGTTACTGACTAATACAAAGCATATATATATATATATATATATATATATATATATATATGTTTGTGTGTATATATATTTTAATTCTATAGTACTGAAACCAAGCCACAAGCAACGTATATGTCTAAATAAAATAACATTACGAAAACACGACTGAGCATAAAGAAAACTACACCAGGTTAGCTATATCTAAAATATCCGATAATCTGATAGTCCCTTTCACGCACTAGATATAACACAAACAAAACAATATTTTGTGTAAAAAATGGGAGAAAAAAGTCTCGAAGGATGGACATTGAATGCCCCAAAGTGTACTGAAATCCTATGGAAATTATGAGAAACACAAATTCTGTTATCTTTGAAAACCAACTGATGAGATAATCTTACAAAGAGAGTATTTACATTGATTAAAACAATCAAAAATATACTGAAATCATGGGAAATATTGTACTCATGTATTAAATCCAACAATCATTGAGGTTTTACTATAACTGCTCAATATTAATGCAACTTATATATATACCTAGATTTTACTATTCGATTCATCTCATTCTGCACATATCTGATCCCAGCACGAAAACCAACCGCCTAAAACATACACATATATGCTTTTGCTATAATCTAAAGAATACAACAATAGTATAATACGAAATAAAAAATAAAACTGCAAGTTAAGAAGCTTCACATACAAAAACACAAAAGGCATGCATTTATGTTTTTTCGAGAAATTAAAAAAAAAACGTTAAGTATTTTAATACTGAAACTCAAATAATATAAGCAATGATTATAATTTATTGCCCAAAACGAAAGTACTATATATTTACCATTGTTTATATTATAAACAGTTTAATATTCCAAATAGTCTATGAACTAAAGTACAAAAATTGGTATTCTAATTTGAAAATGTTGTGCACCGTTTTGGGCATTAGAAAAAAACAACAACATTCAAATGAACACAGAGAATACTGCAATATATCGTTGATGTATGAAATCAATATATGCGACCAATTCACATGACAAAACACGCGAGTAATTGAGCAGCAAAACGGAATCACTAGAGCGAAAATATTGTCAATAATTTAATAGAAACGCATTTGTTTGGTTTTATGTTTGTTAAAGATCATTAGAGGACAGATACAAAAATATATTCATTTTTATATTACATTCACCAAGTTGTCTATGAGAACACTCATAAATGTTTCAATATATTTGGATAATAATGTAACAGAAAAACATGCTTATTTTCATAAATATATTAGCTCAATTTGTTTTGTCTACGCAAAGCGGCGCATATATTTCTTTTATTGTCTCTATTCCTCCTTCTCTACTCTTCTTATGGTTTCTCTTTATTCTGTACGCCTACACAATCAGACAGACACTCTTACACTTACTCACCCTTCCAAACACACACCTACCCACACACACACACACACACACATATATATATATATATAAATACACACACACACATATATGTATATATATATTAGAAACACTAGGTATTATAAAACCCACGAATATGAAAACAATTCATCATGCGGTCCAATATTACCATATCCTCACATATGTTTCGACGTTTTACACACACCCCTTCCTCTCCAAAATACATCATATTTATTTATGTTTCCAAAATATAATATTATTAAATGAATCTTGATATAACTTTTTATTACATATTACGCTATATGTATATATATATAGAACAAACGATATAAGTTGCCCAGTTACTGTAAATACTTGTGTTGGTAAAAAAAGAACATCATGTTTTTGGGCGCTAAATTCTTTTTGAGGAGGATCTGTGAGATGTAACCGGTTCTGAAATATTCCTATCATGCTAAACTAACTGGAATATTTGTTGTACGATACAGTTTTATTTTCATAGCAATTGCAATGTCTGTTTTTGAATATTTCGTGTTTCAAAATAATAGAACAAGGCAGGTAAGTGAAGACAATAATTTTTTTAATAACATAAATACAAATCAAATCGATCAATATTTAGTAGTAGCACCTTTTGCCTTGATAACAGCATCAATTCTCCGGGACATTGAATCAACAAGCTTCTTACAATCATGTGTAGACGCTGAGTCCCATGTGTTCTGTATTTCAATCTTCATGGTAGTAAGTTTTTCTTTGCGGAGGTTCCTCTTCATCTGGTCTAACAAAGCTTTAATAACGTTCAAATCTGTCGATTTCGCTGTCCATTCAAGAACAGGGATCGATTGTTATAAGGACCAGGAAGATGTGGTCTTGACAGAGTGTGCCGGTTCCAAGTGATGTTGAAAAAGGATGTCTGTAGCCTCCCTGTCAAACTGGTTATCCAACACTGGCAGTAAATTCGCTTCCAGAATATCTTGATACACATTTGCGTTTACAGTTACTTTGATGAAGCATAAATTACCAACACCTTAAGCACTCATACAGCCTCAAACATGCAAGACAGCGGGAATTTCACATATTTCTTACCGCATTCTTGGTTATACCGTTCAGTGGTTCTTCGCCAAACACGTGACCATTGGTCGCCGAAGAAATTGAGACTTATCTGAAAAGGACAAACGCTGCTATTCGTATGCAGTCCAGGTTTGATGAGCAGTTGCCCATCGCAGCCTCTTCAACATCTGCTTCTTGTTAATGAACAGTTTGGTGGCAGCTATACGATTCTGGTATTCCCGTTGCCGGAGCCTTCGGTTGGTAGTGCTTCTTGAATCGTCGGCACCAGAAACCTGTTTCCACGCTTCAGATATGTGATTTCTTGATGGAAATCGACTTTTCTCTACCACCTTGTCCAGTGCCCGCTCTTGTTGTTCGGTGCTGCTTTTCTTTCGTCCGCATTTCTTGTGATTGCTGTTGGAAACACTCTCGGCACCTTTTTGGAGCACGTTGGTCACCACCGATCTTGAGCATCTTACCTTGATTGCGATTTCCATGTGCGTCTTTCCTTCTGTCCGCAAATCAAAGATACGCTGCTTGTCAGGCAAAGATATGTCTTTAGAACGACCCATACTTATACAGTATTATTAAATCGCTTTCAAAATCTTTTTAAACAATATTTGCATTTTTTTTAGTTTACGATTACTCAATGACAAAATGTTCTATTAAATTGGAACGTTGACTTTTCTAATGTGACAATAAAGTACTCCTTGTCTGCCATATACCCCTCCTCAAATGAGTAAAGGCAGCTGCGATTATTATTTAAATATAAAATATCTCGCTTGTACAATTTACAAGCCGAAAATTATCCCAAACGGAAGTCTACTTTGGTCATAGGCCAAAATTCCTAATATATAAAGTCTCAAATTTGCAGACAAATATTATAAGAGGGGTTTAGTAAATACTGTTCTACAGACAACAAAGAGAGCTATTAATATATATATATATATATGTATATATAAATATATATATGTGTGTGTGTTTGTGTGTGTGTGTGTGTGTGCGTGTGTACTATTTTCATCTGCCAATGTTCTTTAAATTCTTTCGACCAGTGGCTTATAATAACTCGACAAAGATAGAAATCATTCATTTATGTTTTGCTCTGCTAAAAGCGATACATACCAGACATGAATTATAAAAGTAAAGCAGATGGTTATCACGGTAGTTGGACAAGAGCCGCTTTCGTCTCCAACGGCAGTAAGTCATCATTGTAAAATTAAAACGGTAATGAAATAATGGAAATAGATTGAATTCGAGCTTTCGGTAAAGATTGTTATCAATAGACTGCCTTATTTTGGTCTTTCGGAAATGTCTACTGCAGATTGCTGTCTCGCCTCTTTCCTTTCTACTGTGCACGAAACATAAAATATAATGTAGTTACATTGGAAACATACTCACCACTCAAAAAACATCCAATCTTTCTAGACTAAGGTTTTTTGAATGAAGCATGCAGGAAGTCAGGTATGTGGTTTTGCTATGACAGTTGTAATTATGATGTCTAGTTATATTATTAAACCAATATGTATATCGATACCATTCTAGTGAGTATTGTACCAGGTACCTTCAATAAGTTTCCAGACGTGCTTTTCGTATAGCACTTTTTATTGATAGTACACATGTGTTACTCTCGCCCCCATTCAGAGAAATTTCATCAAAAGGAAATGCATATGTACCGTTCCAACAATTTCTGCAAATCTCCATAGAAGCTGTCTTGCGTTAGCGTTTCACTGGCCCCTGTTACCACCTTCTTCATCTTAATTCACTTATGACGACAGTCTCGCAGGTTTTCCTTGCGTTTAGGGACAAGGTACAAATCACAGAGAGCAAGATGAGGAATATAGGGAGCGTGACAATATGTCATTTTTCTTATCATTGTCAAATAGTCAGATATTCTTTGAGCACACTTGGAATACACTCCGTTCAAATTTCCGCATCTTAAGTTGCTCGTGAATAATTGTGTACAGTTCCCATACTGACATCAGACTGTGCACGTATTGCCTCTATAGAGACACGACATACCGTAATCATTAAACTCTTAATTTGGGCAATCAGCTCTGTTCTTCTGACTTCATTACTCCTCCCACACATCTCATAATCTCTCAGACACTCATGCATTCCTTAAACTTTTTTGCCACTCAACAATGATGCACGTTTCATACAAGATAGTTTAAAACCAGTCTGAAGTATTCCGTACGTGTTTTTACCATTTTTTCATGTTTTAAACAGATTTCTATTGCATATAGTTCTTCTGACGTGTCATCAGATCCGAATTGCCTTTTTGAAATTCACCAGTTTTGACAAACAGGCTTAAGTAGAGTGTATTCTATTTCCTGTTGTAGCTGTTAATTTTTACTTGCAATCATAAAAAATGGTCAGCCCACTCACAAGATCTGTAGTTATAACGTACTTAATATTCAAGTGTCTACGACAGTTTCAAATGCCTATACAAATAAATCGGGAAGCTTATTAAAGGAACCTTATATATTTGAAACTAAATTTCCAAGGTGTAGTTATCGTTTGGACGTGATGTTCTTGCAATAAAACGAGTTAAGCAGACTTTAAATGCGGATTAACTTAATAACAAACTATATTAATACTTAAAAAACGAGTGCTTCTTTTCACATGATTACCATAAAACCAGGCGTGAGCAAGATCATTGTTCGCTGTTATATTAATCCTGCATATTATTAAGTGTGAACCCAACGAAATATTGCAGACAATGCATAGGCAGCAACTAGACAATGATAAAAATGCTACACACTTTTTTTTATTCAATGTTACTATAATCAAAATTGTAAAAAAGTCAAATAATATTAGAAGGTAATGAATAACATTAACACGAGATGATCATATATGCATAGTATTAAATATATTTACTTGACGTGTCTCTTTGCTTCTGGGATAATTCATCACGTCCTCTGTCTTATTTCAAAACCTTGAACTATCATAAAGTATATTCGTCTTTTTAACAATCCTCTCTGTCAGATAGGCGATAATGTAAGACTTTGAATAATTTCGTAGCTTAAATGTCTAAAGCGAAAATATTGCATAACTTATAAGTGAACACAACCTTTA
Source organism: Euprymna scolopes (assembly GCF_053919585.1). Lineage (NCBI taxonomy): Eukaryota > Metazoa > Mollusca > Cephalopoda > Sepiida > Sepiolidae > Euprymna > Euprymna scolopes. The sequence goes on from NC_136492.1 coordinate 49,686,344, forward strand.
TAACCCCCCGTAAATTCCCGGGACTAATATCTTATGACGACCCAACTCTACAAACACGGAATACAACCAATCTCACGTTTAATTTAGCTAATGCTGTTTTAAAGTCTATTAATAAAGTATTGCGTGTAAATATTTTCCGAAACATCAAATCTATCGATATATGCAAATATCCTAAACACTATAAACAAATTCTACGTTTTATTCCACATGTTACACATTTTAATATGTTAAACATGATGAAACAATTACTTGTTTTGAAATTGATGTTGAAATATTAAAACACCAGAAAAATCTGAAATGTTTTATGTAGTGATTAATATTCCAAAATAGAATTATTTAAATTTAGTTTTATTACACTTTTGCATGTTAGTATACATATTTTATTAATAGTAAATAAGAAGTATGGGCTAGTTACGTAGAATCGGAAACGCGAATACATACATAGACACAGTGATATAGTCGCCTAATATTATTTATATACCGATTTAATGAAATCATATTTTTAGGAGTATTTGCTTAATGAAAATATAATTGGTTTATATTATGTCATTTTATATCCATGCACTTGTCACACGGGAAACTTTACTTTTTGTGTGTATTTTTCATCATTGGAAACATTCATTTTTATTTAATGATTTTACTTGTTGTCATTAGACAAGTCATTACTCCATTTTGCTTCAGAACAACTGATTGCTTTCATACTTGAGTTCGTTATATTTTTCATACTACGGTGAGTGTCTAAATGTTCTAACATATAATGATCCTGATAAATATGATGTTAGATATTTTCCACATATAAAAGCTAAAATTAATTAACATATATCATGTATACTGTCTCTTCCTTCATTCTTCGTGCATATTTTATAACCCTCCACGTCGTTTGCTTCTGGTGAACAGCTACAACTTCTAAGCGCTTTCTTTTGTTTCTATATTTTTTTACAAGTACGAAAAGCAATGCTGTTCCTATTGATTACAGTTATACTTTTCAATACATGAATTGCCTTTGTTACAAGTAAGAAAAACACGTCTTGTAATAACATGAAAATATTGAAATATTGCATTTCATAAACTTTAATAATTAAGATACATAATTTAATTTTTTATTTATCAATTTTCAAAAACGGACTTTAGAAAAGTAACAATTTATCAAATTGTAATTAAAACTGAATCTAAAAATTGCATTTATTTTATGTCATATAAAACAAATCAATATTGTTTTGTATGCCTGTTACAAGAGGACATTTTTCTGTTTCAGTAATATACATAAGTAAAAATGTAACTTTATTTCTAGCAAAATAATTATTATAATCTGATTTAAAAGAAGTAAACCTTAAACATAAAAGAAATGTAATCTACTTTTCTGTCTTTTTTATTTATATCTTTATATTAGTATCTATATTTTTTTGTATTTTCTTACAGCAGTCATGTATATTTTTTATCCCATATTACTGCTTGATTCAACATGACATTTAATAAGATTAGAATTATTTTAAAAGACTTAGCAGCTGGTTTTATATTATTAGATTTGTTAAGACTTAATATCCAGAATGGTCCAAGCCACTTAATTCATTATTGCAATCATCTGTTACATCTAAGGAATTAGGCCACATTTTATATAACGTCTACTCTTTGCCGAGTGTCTTACTATATTATTAATACGTTAGTGGGCAAGGGTTTGTCTCTGCTTCTATTGATGTAGAATGCATCTTATTCTCTCTACATTCTTCTCTTTCTCTCTCTCTCTCTCTTTATATCTATAAACCAACCAACTACGTGGAAATAAGACACAGTTTAAGAAATTAGTAAGACAAATAGTTTTTTTTTTAATCTATATTACTGTATACACGCCATTTTCTTTCCCATCTCTTCTATCTCTCTCCATATTTATTTCTCCTTCAACACTAACATTGCAACCATGCATAGTCTTCTAAATAAAAAAATGTAACATCTCACAATAAAAAACTTTTAAATGGCTAATATTTTTACATATTCTAAATAAACTAAAGTGAGTAGATTGAAGTTAGGAAGAGTGTTTACTTCTATTTATTCTTAAAAGCCAATGCATAAGGATACAGTGTTAAAATATCGAAAAACAAGAAAAAAGTTACAGATAGCGAATTTTATCCTGGGAAAATCAGCGGACGTTTTAGTTAGATAGACATACGACATTTTCTGTGTTAGTGCTTTCGCGCGTTTGCAATTATTCTTCTTCCGCTGTAGTGTAGATAGGAGTATCGAATCCAATGTATATGTTTTACACATAGCAAAACACTGACAATTACGTGTTGAAGTGTTGGTGAATTATCATAATGGACTTTGTAGCAGTTCATGTAAGGCTGGGAGCAATGTAATGAGAGAACAAGCGAGCGCGTTTCAGTTAACATGTATGCCATTAAAAACAACATATAATCTGACACCATATTGAAACCAATGAAATAACAGGCGTTATGTTTATATATTTTCTAGAAAATAAACCAACAGTATTCGGAGATACATTATAAAAGTTGGTATTATATTTTTTCTGAGATCAAGAAAGCTAAGTATATATATATATATATATATATATATATATATATATATATATATATATATATATATATATATATATAATTATTTTCAGACAACGTCGCAGCGCACAAGATCCATGATATCCAACAAACGGGAATAAAAGATTCAGGTTTTGCACTCATTGTGGTTCATCATTAAGATATATCCGAACCATGGATTCGACACCCTGGCCTCTTGCATGCAAGGTAAGCACTCTGCCAACTCAACAAACGCCCCGTACACAAGAAAGTCTATTAACTAACACAGATCAAACAAGCCGCGGCAAAATCCGACTGTGGAATGAACCTACTTCGTCTCGCCAAGGGAGGCGGTCATTCAACCAGCTAATAACCCCAAGCCAATGTCTCAGAAGTAAGAATTTTCATCGTACTTGCGAGTGGAGTATTCCTGATGGAGTGGCTACCACAATTCTCTTTTATTAAGTTATTAAGCGGACGTTTCTGAAAATCTACTCATCCCTGTAAATTCTGCAATTTACATATTTTTTAATCTTTTTTTCGCGTTAATCTCATCGATAACAAATTTAACTTTCACATAAGAAAAAAGTAAAATAAAAAAAAAAAAATGTTTTTAGGACTTTTTTCGTCGGGGATCAGTTTCCAAGTATAACGTTTTTCTTAATTGAACAGGTACTTTGTGGCCATCACCGAGAAAGATATTGTCGCAAAATTTCTCTTGATGATGGTAACAATGTACGTGTTCAATCTAGTAGAACCTTTATTTGTAAATAATGTCAATCCCAAAAATGCGAAATTTCATGTGTAAGTTTGAAGTAAATATCATGGATATTTTTGGTAAACATTAGTCTGTAAAATAAAAGGAATGCGACGATAGTAAAGTATACATTGTTTAAAAGGAGATATATTCGCATCCGTCAATTTAGAATGCGGAAACTGGGTATGCTATAAAGATATATGTGACGTTTTTCTTTTTAATGTAACAATGTTTAAATAATTTTAATCCTAACTTTGCGTAATTGGATGTGTAAATTGTAAGTAAATGTAAAAAGCAGTCTGTGAAAAAAGGATAAGTGACGATGGTAAAGTATATAGAATTGAAAACAGTGCGTGGCGATTCATAGACTTTATTGATTAAGAGTTGCGGTATTCGTTTTTTGTATGTTTGTGTATAAACCGGAGTAATAGAATTTCATAGTTGCAGCCAATGAGAATAGGTGAATGGTAATATTGAGAAACCATTATTTTCAAATAGCTAAGTGCGTTATTGTTTAATTCAGTAAATAAAGGTCAATATAGCTATAATAATAGACATAGTTTTAATGGTTATGCATTTACTCGGTCCTTACTGGGAGAGTGGGAGGACTTTTCAAGTAGAGGGGAAAACACGGACTTCTTCGCCTATAGATCATGGCAATCCTCATTATGTCGCTCGTAGGAAGTAAGATATGATTTTATTATAACAAATATATATGTCTGAAACGGTGTTGAAAAGTTACAAAAGATGGTGGGTAAAAGTTTAGACATAAAAAAAATTGTATGCGGCATATGTTATTGCGAACCCACCGTAATTTGGTCCAGAGCTAAATTTCTGCAATCAAATGTTTATATGTAGGAGAGAAGAGTTGTTCTTTTTATTCCAATCCCACATATGATTTGGTCATTTATGAAATTTTGTAAACAATCGGTTAGCGTTACATCTACCATTAAATCTGTTTTCTATCTATTATATCAATTATATTACTAAAATGTTATCTATTTTCAAATTTCTGAAGATAATCTATATATCTATAAAAGTGAACGTGTCTGTCTGTCTGTCTGTGTACATTTCCCTACGCAATAACTCTGTCAATTTTTAGTCTATAGACTCGAAATTTGAAATACCGGGTACTGAGATTTGGGAAAATCGATGTGACGGGTGTCAGCCTGAAATTTGGCTGTTAAGGGGTCAAATTTCAACGATTTGACCTTTAAGAACTCTACCAAACTCCTCCGACAATTTTGGGTCTAGACACTTGACATTTTAGATATAGGTTCCTTGAACCTGGATCTAATTTAATAAAGTGATTTGAGCCCGAAACTATAAATTTTAAGGGGTCATAATAGGGGTCAAATTAAAAAAAAAATTACTTTTTTTTTTTTTGCTCAGCATACACCTCCAAACACCCGGGCAACGCCGGGCTGAAATGCTAGTGTCATATAAAATTCATACTGCATTTTAAGCACAAGCAAAACAATGCAACCTTGATGTAAGGGGTTAATATGTGATACCAAATTTCCAGTAATAGTATATAGGGAGTTCAGATTGCTGTTCACATTTCATTGGAATGTCTACATGTTAGTACATTCACAAAAAAACAGGGAAGCAGAGACGCGCCCGAGAATTCACAAGCCTAGCTTTTCGAAGAAATCAACTATTTGTATAAAGGCATTTCGGTATCTAGATATCTCACCAGTTTAAAGGTGGTACTTGCTGCTAGTCAAGTTAGTCGAAGGTATTTACGATGAGCTGCTAGAAGTGTTTGGCGGTAGTCGAAGCCATTACTACTAAAACATTTATAAATAAGCACAGGGATGCAACATTTCGTTGATGTAACGGAGGTTTGAGTTTTTTTCAGAGTGTGGAACATTATTTTGGGAAATATGTTTTTTTTCTATTTACCATAAGTATTATTTAAATTTTTTATCGTCAGATATGACTCAACTATCTTTTGGATTATATCTTTATTATCATAATGTTAAGACACAAAGAAACATACGCATACACTCTTTGTGCGCTATTTCTGTGTATGTTGCTATCGCTCTTACTATTTGCATTTGTTTCCCGTCTGAATTATTTATCACCTCCCTCTCTTTGTTATACTTTAACCTACACATTTTTCAAAAGTAATATTACCTTAATAGAATTAATTTCGCGCACTCCACTTAAACATAAACGACAGGATATGCCTTTTAGATGTTAACGAAAACGCTTTGTCATTGAAGCTTAATAAGGTTTATATTCTTAACGTGTATACTATGGAGCTTCCTATTTTTCAGCGAATAAGTCTTTAATTAATACAACTCGTTCCTAAATCCTACAGGAGACTGGAACGTTGTCTTGGATTTCAAGTTAGACTGAGTGGAAATCGTAACCATCTTGGGGACTTTTTGAAATGTTCAATATTTTCCCCCTGGCAAACGAAAAACGGGTATTACTGGACGAGATTGCCCAGAAACGAGATTTATTTTCATCCGGTTTGTTGCCAGTCTTTCTTAAGGTAAGAGAAAAATTATCTCACACTCTATTGTTGTCCCGTATATGGTTATGGTAAGGGAATCTATTAATGATGATACGATAAGAAAGCTTAGTTTTAAGAAGGAGAAGCTTCGTGGTTTCTGACGTGAGACGCTAGGATAGAGGGCTTCCAACAATTACGAGCGATCACTCTGACTGCTTATACGAAATCCCGTTTTGGATAGACAGAACCTTTTACGCAGCAGGGTTACTTAGATACTAACTTGTATCAGTTGTAGAGGCTGGCAGAAAACTACAAATCATTAAGTTACTATGCGTTTATTGTGTGGGATAGTTGAAGCTTATACATGTTGAACGGGCTTTTTATGTCCTGCGGTATATTCTCACATATTGCAGTTAAACATCGAGCAGTTATTAAAGGTGTGATATGATCGACACGACTAAAAGTGGGTAACGAATAAAGGACTTGCCCTATTTGTTAACCTGCTCACATTTGGAAACTCCTCCTTGGGATGCGTATTAGGCGGGTTTAATTAACATTTAATTTGGACAATTTCAACGAAATGTTGCTGAAAGTTTCGCGCTTGTGTCTTATGAATAGAGATGTTTTTTGATTTGTACTGGAACGTATCTTAGATAGAGATTATTGGGTATGGAAATGATCACTGCCCTTTATAGAGTTCGGTACGGTTTGACTACGTTAGTTTAAGTAGATGTTATTTTTAACTTAGTGTGTGAAGAACTTTATAAAAACAACTTTGTCTTTTTTGATTCTTTTGCTTTTTAGTCATGGTAATGCTTTATAATAAGGAGACAGATTAACTTTTTGTTAGAGATGTGGCGCCACCCTCATATTCACATTTTCGAAAGACGTCTATGAAATATATTTTTCATGTTGACGCAATCTATATTTATTTTATATTTTGTAAAAAAATATTTATGAATTAATATTTATGGACAAGTTATGCACACATGACAATATGATAGACGTGTAACCGCACTTTAATGGCATGTTTATTAATGTACAATATAATTTCTTTCAAGTTAATAACGATTGTTGTCTCGTAATTAATCACCGAGTGATCTTTTTCCGGTGCACAGCAAAACTATATTTTCCTTGAAAGGTAGATCTGAAGATTGTACTAAATGCACTGTCCATATACCTCTCTTAACAGATATGTGAACAGTGGAACAAGATCAAACATCTCCTCCGTTTCCGTAGTAAAAAGCAGGTTTATGAGCAACAGACAGATACTCAGAGACCGCGGGATTGGGGCGATTTTTAATGCATAATCTCGGATCAGTTTCTACACTGAAGCGTGAGATGTAGGTAAGTGTAAGAGGGTTAAGTTAATGGTAACTGTTAATGAAGGGCTTCCACTCCGGAGTTTCAAATTGGAGAATTAAGCCATAAAGGACATTTGGTCACCAAATATAAATAAGGCTTAGCATTATTTTTTGCATCGGTCAAATTGCGATATACGGCGTTCCCCACTAACTCACCTTTTCTTTGACATTCACTGATGTTGACATTTATATATTGGGAATTACATCCTTTTTAACTGTAAATATTTGTTAATTCTATAAGAATAGTATTTAAAAAGAACTACCGTGATTTGTGCACGACAGTTGTTCCAGGAAAGCGAATACACAAGGAAATTACGCTCATTTTAATTTATCTTGTTCTTTACTCTACGTTTTACTTAGTTATAAATATGTATTATACATGTTATAATTATTAAATTTACTACTAAAATATAAACATTTGCTTTTAATGACTACAAAAGAAACTAATCAAAGCAAGGATTATATAAAAGCACGCAAAGCAAGATAAATTCTTCTACAAATAAATACGATTCCATATAGGTAAACATTAATACCTGAGCATTTGCGCAGTTGATTTACCGATTTTATCAAACGTTCATTTATAGTTCAAACGACCGATAAAATCAATTACCTCAAAAAAAATTCATATCACACTTGTGGATATTTTTCACACATGAAATCAGGACAAACACTAATCCTCCACTAAAAGTTAAAGGTACTTGCACTGATTGTACAACATTTTATCCGTTGGAAAATTGTGAATACGTTTAAGTAAAGCAAGATGACTATTTTTCGACACAGATACGGTAATACTTTGTCGACACGTTAGTATAGAACAATGGGCAAATGGCAACCAACAAACCGTTATCTTAGTCTCAGTACATCTATTGGAAGCAACTGAAAAAGTGATTTCTATGTGCAATGTTAACATCACATTCTAGAGGTAACAACGGCTGACTGTTAGGTCTTCGCTGGAACATTTCCGAGGGCGTAAAACGGTCTATACCTACAACTTATCATTCCGTCAAGTATGATACCATAGAGGACACATTCGTTTCGTAACATGGAACGCAGAGCTAAAACTGTCTTGACATGAGGAGGTAACAGATGTCTATTCCGAAAGCCGTTCTTAACATGGGGAGTTTTAAAGTGTCTATTCCGACAGCCGTTCTTTACATGGAGAGGTTTGAGATGTCTATTCGGAAATCCGTTCTTAACCTGGTGAAATTGGGGTGTTTATTCGTTGTAAGCCCATCCGAAATCCTATAAAAGTGAACATTTACAATGTGAACGGTTAGTTGGACATGTAAAAAATATCCAAAATATATACCAAATTGACTATATTCGTTTAAAAATTAAATTATTTCGTTTTGTTAAACAACTTAAAAAACATTATTAAACAATTTCTTCGTTTTTATATATGAAAAAGTACGATTGTTGAATGTTATTTTTTCGATTACTTTCGATTGTGGGGAGGGACAAGTAAAAAAAAGAACAGATCAAAACGGAAAAAATTAAAATTATATTACCTGATTATAACAGCCGTAAAACAGAGAGTAATCCGAAAGTTTTACCGAAAAGATCCATCATTATGTTGTGATAATAACTAAGGCTTATTACAAGTAGTCATTTAAAAGAAAATTATCCTGAAGTCTTTGGTTCTTTTGGATAATACTAATCAGTAGATCTAATAATATTGACCTTGTGTGCAACTGTAATAGCAAAAGTAAATAACTTATTCAGAAAACTTAAACCTAATTTACGCATTCAGCATGTAACGACAATAAATATTATTGGCGTACTGCGTATTGGATAAGCCATAGAGTTTGCAAAATATGAAGAGCACTTGTTCAAAATAAGCACTAAAATAGTCAGATGTATTTCAATGAGCATTTCTCCGAACACTGATCGGTGTCCTGTAGAGATTTCTTGCTAGTGGATTGGTGGGTGAATCGGGAATGCAGCAGAAAACATTAGAAAGATTTTATAAATTTATCCTTGAAATTAATATTGCCGATTCTAAAATCCTATCAGCCAATAGGCATGCATTTTATCAAACGAAGGATCTGTTTTAGAACTAGGTTAGTGGTTTTAGGTGGCCGTTCTCCTTTTTTTATATACATATAAATATACCTATGTGTACACAATAATTCATATATATATATATATATATATATATATATATATGTGTGTGTGTGTGTGTGTGATCGTTTATGTATATTCATGTTTATTTAATTTATTTATTTGTTTGTTTTCTATTGTTATTGTTAGTTTTAAAGCTATTTTGTATCGCTATCCTATGGTTCATATGTGTTTTTATCTAAGTGTAACGTGACGTCCAGGAAGTTTGTTATTTTTATGTTTGCTGATATGTCCGATTAGATGAGGCCTAATTTTTTCATTTCTTTGTGTATGATTTTCTTAAAGTTTTCTTCCTTGACTTTGTTGGAGGTTTTTATTATAGCTAGTCCGTCATCTCTATATAGGCCGATATCCGTAGTATCGAATATGCTTGTGAGGGTATATAGAATGAATAATCCCACAAGATCTGATGCCTCTGCAGAGTCTCTGGCACCCATCGCCAAATCGAATGAATTTTTCATTTTAGTTTTTATCCATTGGTTATTATTATTTATTAGAACTGATTTTCTACATTTTTTAATTATGTTGACTTCTTCTGAGAATATATCAGTGTATACCTCGGCAAATTCTAGGACAATGTTAAAAAGTTCTTCGGATATCGAGGGATAAAAGTCTATGATGGCAAACTGTATGAACGTACATTTATCTTTGTTTTCTATATTTTTAAACCAGGTGATTGCTTCGGTAGTATTTGCCCACTGGTTTAGTTCTAGGTCCTGTTTGATGTGTTTGTTTACTCTAGAAAGTATAGTTTTGCTAATTCTACCTATTTCTGGTTTAGTTGGGTTTACCAGGCGGGTGCTGGGATTATTATTAAAGTCCCATTTGTGGTCTTTAAGCAGAATGTATGACTCTCTAGGTTTCAATTTGCCAACTTTATCGCTAATTTTTGTTTATCGGTAATTTGTTTACTTTCAGTATTTATTATATCTATGTAATTGCATTTGTTTGTGTCTAGTTTTTTGTAGTGTTTTGTAATGTTTTCTGTGATTAGTTTGTTATATTATTGCTTATCTATTTTATAAAAGTTTATTGTTTTATCTGCTTTTACAAAGATTTTATTAGAGTTGTTTATGTTTCTAATGATTTTGTGTAGTTTCCGTTGGATATTGTAAGGTTGATTGTGGAATTCTAGGTTTTTAATTACGTTTAAAAGGTCATTTTCAAAGTTTATCAAAAGGTGTATTGTTTTCGCATTTTTAAGGGTTTTAAAACCATAAGATTCTTTGTTGTTTACGTTTTCATTTTTAAGGAAGAAATTTGCTCGCCATCGCATTCGGCGTATTAGTTCATCTGTTTTTTGGATTGATTTAATAATATAGCGATACTATGACCACAAAAGCACATTCAAAAATAAAAAGCACCGTATAAAAACAACACTAGCGAATAAATACTGGGAACTCAAAGAAAGCGGACATTCGCCGGTAGTCGAATGGAAAATAATGAGACAAGCTACCACATGCAGACATTTAGACGACCCATGTAAATTATGCCTCCATGAAAAATTTTCTATCCTGTACTTTAAAGACCCTCAAAATCTATTAAACTGTAGGCGGGAAATTGCAAACAACTGTGTTCACAAAATAAAACTTACTCTAGGATAGCGATACAAAATAGTTTTAAAACTAACAAAAACACTAGAAAACAAACAAATAAATAAATTAAATAAACATGAATATACATAAACGATCATACACATATATGTATATATATATGTATATATGTATATATATATGTGCATTATTGTGTATACATAGGTATATTACTATGTATAAAAAAAAGAAAAAAAGAAAAAAAGGAGAACGGCCACCTAAAACCACTAACCTAGTTCTAAAAATATCCTTTGTTTGATAAAATGGATGACCATTGGCTGATAGGAAGGAGTGCGGTGGATACTAGAAAGCTGATTGGCCAACTTGAAATCCTCAACATATATAAAAACAAGAAGCAACGACAGAATTCGCGCATAAGCCTGACGAATCCTTTAGTTGGATGAAACGCAGAATATTCAGTGTAGCTTAATCGCCATATATATATTTTATAAATTACTAACTAGCTCTACCTACGTATTAGCACTTTTGAAGTAAATACTTAAAGTTTACGCATAAATCTATACTTTCGTGTATTAGATTTATGTGAATAAATGAAGTAGTTATATATATATATATATATATATATATATATATATATATATATATATATATATATATATATATATATATATATATATATTGCCACCACTCGGCCTACACTGTCACTTTACGCTGGTCTAGTAATAAATAATTGATATCGAAAATATACCTAAATAATAGCCTAAACAGTATCCTTTCAAAAGCAACTCAAATGTGTATATATAATTTACCTTAATAATTATATTATACTTCTCGAACTGTCTTGTGCTCATAAGTCTTTCAGTTTGCACTTTCTTCCTCAAAGAAATGTAACCTCTTTGTAAATAAGTTTAGCGGATACACCCAATATATCTCTCCCTCTCCCTCTCTCTCTCTCTCTCTCTCTATATATATATATATATATATATATATATATATATATATATATATGTGTGTGTGTGTGTGTGTGTGTGTATGCGTGTGTCGATGTGTGTGTGGGTGTGCGTGCGCGTGTGTGTGTAAATGAGTGTGTGTGTGGATGTGTGATCGTGTGTGTGTGTTTGTAAAGATAAATATATATAAATATATATATAAAATATATGTATACATATATGTATATCTATGTGTATGTATACGTACACGTATATATGTATGTCTAAATGCACATATATATATATATATATGTGCATTTAGACATACATATATACGTGTACGTATACATACACATAGATATACATATATGTATACACATATTTTATATATATATATATTTATCTTTACAAACACACACACACGCACACACCAATCCATACACCCACACACACACACACACACACACACACATATATATATATATATATATATATATATATATATATAATTATATATAACTATAGATAAACAGATGCATAACAACGGAGCGAAATTCCAAGTTTCGGGGTGCATGTATTCTGCTATTCAGTTCTTTCAGTATATCAACACTTTAGTACATTTAATATACCCTTAAAACTTACTTAAGTAAACATGCAATGTTAATACATTTATAGACTTTTTTGGACATTATATGCACATACCCCGTTGTCTTCAAGAAAATAGGGTAAACGTCAGGAAGAAACAACATTGACAGATAATTACAACGCAAAGAAACATGTCTTGATAATCTACATGAATTTAATTGTAAGACACATGTGTGCATATGTAACTGAAATTAAGTTCAAAATTCCTACAGGTATAAGTAGATATACGCAATATATATATATATATATATATATATATATATATATATATATATATATATATATATATATATATATATATATATATAATTCTTGTGTGTGTGTGTGTGTCTTAGTGCCGGCGCCTGTGTCCGTATTATTTGGATTCGGACGTGAGTTTGATTTTCGATGACACCTCCGATCTTCTTTAGGTATATCTTGTCGAACTCGGGAATATTTCTGTCGAACACAGGAATTTAGACGGAATTTCTAGCGGAAATCTTTATTTACTTTATTTTGACGGTGTTATTCCGTCAGCTATGACTGGATCACGCTGTAAGTAATTCGAAATTTACTTCTCGATCGCCCACACTGAAAATTGAACCTTCAACATTCAGTAGAATATCCCTTTTTTACAATTGATTTTTCCAAGTACTCTTACCACTGCGCCGCGGACAATTGTTGTACGAATTTTGGAGCCTTAAACCTATTTTACTTCTAGTTGTAAATATCACTATTTATTACTAATTATTTCTATATATTAACGTATATCAATATATCACATATCTACTCACACACACACACACACACACGCATATATATATATTAATTTACGTATTACTTGTATATGTTATTCATTGTTTAAAATTAATGGTTCTCATATCGTATTAAATTCTATACTAGGTCTACTTAGTAATTGATTATTCCCCAGCATATGTGCTGCTTCTTTGCATCGTCTAACTGTCCTCTGGGTATATTTTTTACTTCGTCCTTTGTCTATACTTTTTAGGTGATGATAGATGGTTTCCCTTTTCCCTCCAGATATGGTCAGCTATACCTTATTTTTTCAATCTTTCCACGTACTACAGCTGTTCGATATTCTCCAGACCGCACTGTTAGGGACTATGGGAACAGTAGTCCGATGAATCAAAATAATTCGAATAACCAAACCTCAGTTAATATATTCAGAAACGATATATATATATATATATATATATATATATATATATATATATATGTTTGTGTGTGTGTGCGTGTGCGTATACCAAATGAAGTTTTATATATTATAAATATACGCAATATATGAATGCATGTCTATATATATAGGCGTAATAAAAAGGCATATATATATATATATATATATATATATATATATATATATATATATATACGTGTATGTGTACGTGCGTGCGTGTGTATATTTCTTAGTTAAAAGATGCATTGGTGTTTGAGGGCGTTCTGTTTTTCTGATCAGGTTTATGGTTATTTCACTTTGTTCTTATTATATTTGATGAATTGTAGGGGAACGGAATTAGATTCACTGTTGTGTCTCTCATGTTAGTTGATTAAGGCATGTTTATAATTATAGAAAAACCTTTCACGAGTTCATCTAAGTTCAACTCATTTGTGCAGAATAAAATGCCGTGAGTAGAAAAACTCTGACAGCTGCTCTCTACCTCTATTCCTGATTCAATGTTTCACCAGGAACTTAATATTAAATGTGTTATTTACTCTAAAGAAAGAAGATTGCCGTAGTCAACTATGATTTATCCATTAACAATATCCAGTTCGACGTAAAAACGAGGATTGACAATTTCCGAACACTACCTCTAAAAACTCATACCTAATTTCTATTGTTACTCTTTCATTTCAATAATTGTAGATTTATATAGTTTTACATGAAACTGTATATTCAGAAAATACACAGAAAGTTAACAATTCTAATACAAAAGTTATTTCAAATATGTTTAAAACTGTAAATACAAAATAATTGCTTTTTAAATAATTTTATACCAATTGTTATGCAAATTGAAAATAATGACATGTGCATTTTCAGTAAATATAAAATGCAACCATAGGCAACCATGTAACTCGTTTGTCATTCCATTCAAAAGAATTTTCATCATTTTATGTGCAACAATACATGTATTTAGCAAAAGTGAATAAATTCTCTGTCCTCAGTCAGTCGTACCAAATATTGTCCCGTGTGTTTAAAAAGAAAACAACTGGTATTTACTGCTTTTGGCAGTTTTATTCATATTTAATCCTGAAAAGATCATTTGTATTTATTATGAATTTTTGTACGTAAAATTGTTTATTAATTTTTTAGTTTACCAAAGCAGCATTCGGAAGATAACCTTTCATAACATTATGCTAATAAATATGTTGCCTTATTTCGAAAAAAACGTTTTTTTTCCGAGGAAATTAATAGCATCTTAAAATGCCTAAATAAAACAACTGTTTTAACATGTTCTAATTGTATATTAAGGAAAGCAGAAAATAGATCTGTCAGCTTTGCACGTTTTTTTAAGTCTCGGTTATTTTCCAAGCATCAGTCGTAGTTCTATCTCACCTCGCCCTTCTTTTTTCTTTTACTTCTTTCTAGCCAACTTTTGTGCACGAGATATCGTTTCTGTAAAACTAAATGAAAAAAGTCTTTATATGTTGACACTCAAACCCCGATTGCGCACAAATTGGAATTAAACTTATTTTCGTATGATTTCTTTGTATCGAATGCCAGTGCGTCTCTACAATATTCCGTTTTTGTTTATTCACGTGACTCCTCACACCGTTATCGTACCCTTCTCTGATCTCATTATCATATAGGCAGCATTCCAGAGGAGGTCATATTTTTCGGATACTCCTTGGAGGAGGTTAGCCCTTTTCAGAACTGTGGACTTCCTCTGGAGCATGCGCTTCTTATTCTGACTCGTGAAAATAAAATAGCTCTCTGTCGTCGTCGTCGTCGTCGTCTCCTAACCCCGCTGAACCGCTCTTTGAAGGTATTTCTCTGTCAGAATCTTCAGAGGAGAGTGCACTGTAGCAATGACGCAGGTTCTTCACGTCTTGTGAAATCGCATACACTAAGACGAGTTGTGGACTAATTATCTTGATTGCTCGACCCTTGAAATATCAAGTTCACGCATAATCTGTTTGCGAATGTCTTGAATTTATAGTTGCGAAATGCTATGTCAACTTCTATGCTGCGTCGCGTTGAAAACAGAGCAGTTTTAGTTAACGAATCGTGCTTTCTGAATTCTGTCGTACTAAAATTCTTCATACTAAAACCGCGACGGACCATAATATGTAATCGTTAAGAATAGGATAAGCACTAGGATGCGTGATAGCCATCACTAATCGTTCCCAATATAAACTCTAATTTTCCTTTCTTCCAGTGAGCCGGCACAGGATCAATTGATGGATATTCGTCGCTCATTCATATAACCAAATTCACTGCTGCTTGCGTCATCTAAGGGTATGTTTTTCTGGCCAGATAATTGATATGTCGCACTATTGGGTGTCCACAATCTGTAGTATAACAATGATACGAGCATCGTCGATATCGGTTATATGTACTGCACTGATCAGGCGCTGGAGTCTTTCAATTTTTTATGCTATTGTACCAGCATTGTTGTACGCGCGTCACATGGTCGGCTGTGCTGTTAATTGACGCAACCCATGTCACATCTAATGATAGCTCGTATTCCTTTAACAATTCTTCAGTCTATTTGTCTCCTAATGCGTATCCCAGTGGTAGCCTTCGGCTGAACTCACGCTTCTCTGCTGAGAGTGTCCGATACTCAGTACCATACGTAAGAAGAGATTTTTTTTTTATGTACAATACCTTAGTCAGTTCTGAAACGCTAATTAAATTTACTTGAACACCATATCTATTACGCCCATATTAATAATTTACGTATCATTTTCGCGTCTCTACCATCAAGCATTTTCCAGCACCGTCCTGTGTATTTCCAATGCTACACTGCAATATACGCACAAACTCCCACACGATCGATCGTTCTGCTGCATTGAATCCACACTCTCACATATCATATACTGGAGTAATGAGCTAGTTACCTTGTAATCTCAACTGATCAAATTAACTTTTCTCTTGTTCGCCTCATAGTGGGAGTTGACAAATAAGCCTTTCACACAGGGAGACCACATGCCCTTTGATAATACTAAGGACTTCTGGAATCGCGTTTCCTCGCTTTTACTGCACATCATGTTACTTTCTTTAACCACATAACCCAGCATGTATGTGTCATCTCTCAGCCGTTCCATTTCCTAACATCTTGGTCTTAATCAAGCCAAATTTTATTTCCTTGGATCGAGATGCGAGCATGGTGTCTTTGTCAACAAAGCTATTGTTGATATAGGCTGATTTTGTGAGATATGCCTTTGATAGAACCCTGCTCATCATGACCCTCATGATAGGGCTAGCAACGTTTAATCCAAACCCAAGACATGTCAGGCAGTATATCTATTTATTCATATCCAGTCTTGTATGATCAAGTGCTTCTTGAACTCCTACTTGGAGATACGTTCTTCTGAGGTGTAGCAATGATACGTTAGCCCATTTATGGCGCTAGTAACCTATCTTAGAAGTGCAGACATATGCTTTGGCAGGCAATGCGTCCAGGTAATTGTTGAATTCGAGGTAGTACATCACTAGTCGCATTTTTCCGCTGCATTAGGTCCGTCAACGAAATTAAACCCTTGCGGTGTTCGAGTCTTTCTTTCGAGTATGGCATGAGCCAACCCTTCTTCATTACCAAGTCTAAGCTCAAGGCACCACCTTCCAGATACGAACGCAGGCTCGTCACATGCTCCATGTACTGAAGTTTCACTACCAACCTAAATTTCTTCAGCCATGCCATCACATATCTCCTGCAGATAAACAGATTCACTATATCACTGCGAAATCGTATCTTCGTCATGATAACGGTCGGATTCGCTTGAAAGCACAAAACAAGTTTTGTAAGCGCTGCACTTTTCTTACGTTATGTTTTTGTTTCCCAGCAGAAGTTGCACTTCTCACTATCTCTTGTCTTCTTCTTCTTATTTGTCGTCTCTATCGTCGTCATGGTAATCACCATTATCATCACACTTTACTTGGCGAACTCTCAAACACAAGATATAGTTTCCTACACAGGAAAGAAAAAAACGCGGCTGTTTATGTTTACCCTTCAATCCAGACATCACCCAAATACCTCTTAATCTTATTATCTTCTTATTTTTTGTGTCGGATCAATTCCCCGTTCTAGATCCATTACGTCTTTACAATCTGGCGCTTTTTGCCATGTGTCTCCACGCCGTTTTACAATTCATTGTTTCATAAACAAACTTACTTTACAGATGTAATAAAACACTAAACATGAGCTAGTTTAAATAATTGATTGTGCCAACCAGAGAGTGTCGCGCAACGTGGAGTAAAAAAACAATCTAGTCTACTCACCTCTACAAAAGTTAATTTAGCTTATTATATATTTAACATTTCCTATCGAAAAATACATATATAACATACCCAAGCTACAGTTTAATTTATAAAAATAACGTTATAACTGATATAATTTTATTGTGTTTCGTTGATATATGTCCGCTGTAAGACAACAGCAAGATAATACATAATGCTGTTAATACTTATGATAAAAGTAGATGATGATTTAGATTAAGCGTAAAAACTATCGAGGATGCCCTTACTTAGATGTCGAAATCTTGTTTGAACTTCACCAGTAAATATGTTAGTGCGTCTTGGTTAAGTATAAAAACACTAATAAGCTATACATGCATTAACTAACGGTAATTTGTCAAAAAGAAAGCCACTACCAACATTACACATTTCTGGAGACTCTCCTATTAAATACATTCACACCCTGATCTTATACAGGGTTAATGAATGGTTTCTACTGCAATAACGCATGGCAGTTATTATGGATTAATTCAAGAAAAATGGTCTACACCTCCATTTACAAATAAATTCCCGAATAACAAAATGGAAAAAAATCTATAGGTATTAGAGGTCCTACATACAAATCAAAAATTAAAATTACTCCTATGACTTGCTTTTTTCAATAATAATTTATTTATACAAGAATAATATAACACACCCACGTGTATATATATATATATATATATATATATATATATA
Source organism: Euprymna scolopes (assembly GCF_053919585.1). NCBI lineage: Eukaryota > Metazoa > Mollusca > Cephalopoda > Sepiida > Sepiolidae > Euprymna > Euprymna scolopes. Next base: position 49,704,832 of record NC_136492.1, read on the forward strand.
TATATATATATATATATATATATATATATATCACGAATTTTGCACACATCTTTAAACATTATTTAGCTAGGTTAATTTCGTAAGGGTAAAAATAGTTTTAAGATTTTAATTGAACGTTTCTAACATTATTTGGTTTTCTAATACATACAAAGTAACTTTATGAAGTAATGTTTTGAAATATGTGACCAAACTTCTATTGAAAATTTGCGTCAACTAAACAAATATACACATTAATTTCAGACAAACAAAAACACCCAGACGTACTTTCTCTTCCTCCACTAGTTGTGGACGTGTTAGTGTTAATACCACCAGCAATGTGAAGAAAACGATATTAAACCAATAGGTTTATTTGTAAAATATGCTTTAGAATAAAAGTCTCGCACTAAAATATAATTTTAATCATTTACTAAAAATCGTTTATACCACTATTAACTTGTTTTTTTCGAAATAATATTTTCCAATATGTAATTAGAATATTTATATTATAAATTCGCGTTAACCAACAAATAACACATCTAGATTTCAGATTTCAGCAGTTGTAAGTAACCCAAGACACATTTTTCTTTCTCCACGTGGCGCATACACATATATGATATTACCAATAACAAAATAACGATATAAATATATATATATATATATATTTTTTTTTTTTACATATATATTTATATAGATGTCACCACTTATAAAGGCCCGGAGTCCACTCAGGGATAGGGGTAATTGCGTATACAGTAATCAATGATATTGTATTGTAATAATCATTAGTATTGGAGATTTGATAGACTGTCTTACTTAAGAGGGCGGTTTGTCAGGAATTTGTTACATCCAAGTTGTAGTCAGGTGGGAAACGGGCAAAGGGAAGAGAGTTTCACAGTCGTGCCCTTCTGAGAAAGAAGCCTCTGCTCATGGAACCAACGTTTCGATTTAGGCATAGATACAGAGTGGGGAAAATTATTGACAGTACTTTCAGCCAGACGGGTGTTTCTCGTAAAAGATTGGCGAGGGGGGACGATAGATTGGAGCTCAGACGAGCACTTGCCATGGAAATAACGATAAAACAAAAACAGGCTCGTAACGTCTCTTCTGTGGGAGAGAGGCTACAGAGAAGAGAAAAGGGCATCTCCCACTAAGCCACAAAGTCTATTTTGTACTATGTCAAGGCAGGATGTGGCAGTAGTATTCCATCCTGGGACGTATTTGGTTTTTATACGTATAGAGAATTACATCTGATGTAGTGTTTCATTTCAGATCAGGAGTAAAGGTCCAACCCAAAAGATTGTCAAAACATGGAGCCTCCCTAAGACGAGAGCCATCCATTTCCATTGATGACAGATGGCGATCAGAGCGTTGATGGTGTAAAAGTTGAAGCTTGGTTTTGGATGCATTAAAAGTAACCAGCCACCTCTTCCCCCATTGTACCACGTGCTCAAGATCAGAAGCGAGAGAATTAGAGAAAACCTTGTCATTTACAGCCTTTGATGTGTTGCCATAGATGGTCGTGTCATAAGCATAGATGTAAACGAATGATTTAAGTATGTGTTTTGGGAGATCATCGATGTAGATCAGGAAGAGAGTTGGGCCTAGGGCAGACCCCTGAGGGACTCCAGCATTAATACTGCAGGCCTCTGATTTCTGCACATCAACTACTACTCTTATGAACCTATTGGAGAGAAATGATTTAATGAAGAAAACATTACCAGTGATACCGTAGCTGGAAATCTTGTGAATTAGGCCCGTATGCCATACCTTATCGAAGGCCTTCGATATGTCAAGAGCAATTGTCATGGAAAGGATGCCTTTGTCAAGAGATTCACTAATCCTATGAGATATAATAGTTAGCACATCTGCTGTAGATCCTACGGAGCGGAAAACATATTATGTGTCACTAAGAAGGGTTTTTTTCTGCTGAGGTGGTTGACTACTTCTTTATTTAATATGGATTCCAACAACTTACTCATGACACACAGGAGACTTATTAGTCTGTACTTAAAGGGAGATAACTTTTCACCTGAATTCTTAAATACAGGGCAAACTGATGAGGTTTTCCTGGGTGTTGGAAAGCACTTCTCCTAAAGGCAACGTTTAAACAGTTTTGTAAGCACTTTAACTGGAATGCCGCCAGGACCAGTTGCTTTACTGGAATCAAGACTATTGATTAGCTTGGCGACCTCACGCACAGATAGTTGCATGTTGGATAGCGTGTTATCTGTTATAGGAGGAAATACGGGGAGTTGATGACCTTCGTCGCATAGGGTAGAATTAGCTGCAAAGTTCTGGCAAATAGGGTTGCCATTGTCTGATGCTGGCATGATAATCTCAGGTCGATTGATGATGGTTGGGATAGAACGCACTGATAATTATATATATATATATATATATATATATATATATATATATATATATATATATATATATACGAATCGATGTTAATTTACACTTTTGCGATGATTTCCTTTCAAACGATAAATTATTTAGCGAATTTTCTGGGTCTGTTGTATATTTGTGCCCCGAAAGTATATTTTTATTTTTTATTCAAATTACAAGAAAAATAGATGCCGTTCAAATTCATTCTACTTATGTTAAATCTTTCATTTATCCCTAAACATATCTGGACGAAATCACCGGCCTCTATCGCCTTTATGATTGGTTGAATTGCATCAAAAATTTCATATTATATGCAAGTAATAAAGAGTTAACAATACCGCAAGGAAAACTCGTTACTGATTGACGACAGCAAATAATTTGATTTCCTGAAATAAAATATTCTGCTGTTGGGACTTTTAAACTTATTTGAATGTTTAGCATTTTACTAATAAAAATAAAGCTACTGATTTAACGTCGATGTTTAACATGCACAGCGTTCAATAAAGCTTATTAAAATCTCAGCTGGCTTTAAAATACGATTAGTTTTGTTTCCCCTCGAAATTTAGCTGACACTTCTAAAACTACAGTTTTCAGAATGTGAAATCTTACATTATCTTGCTTAGTACTTGAAGATTTAGAGCAATAAACATCAGTCGCCATCAATTTATTTTGTTATACTAAGAAATATCACAGTTAAAAGTGATCGCTTTGAATAACTAAAAAGAAAATGATACTTTAATATTTTCAAGACAATTTCTCTGTAGAACCTGACTCACTCAGTTGCAGATTGATGTAATAAAACTGCAAAATTAGTTGTGAAATAGCTTTTCTCACAAGCATTAAATGCAATTTCTTGAGTAACAATAAAGTTTACGTTTAAAAGAAGGTCAAAGTTTTATGTATCACATTTTTCATTGACGCCAAATAACATTTAAAACCCTTGTTTTTAAAAATTAAAACTGCGAACAATACTTTGACCACATCTTGATGTTTAGGCAACAACATTTGCAAATTATGATTGGTTGAAATACATCACATTCTCATTATAATTAATTTACGGCGCATTCCATTTCATTGGGTAAAGCGCAGTTTATCTTCCTAATTTCTCTAAGGTTATTTTGCCATGATTATTTTTCAATAATGCTTCTATAACAATCGATATCGATAGTTATCTCTTTATAAAAAAATGCAATACACAAAACACCTCGGGCATACAAAAATATAGATGGTGAAAAATATTGATAAATAATGTGTGTGCATTTTATCGCACCGAAGGGATTATTAAAGGCTTTTGACAGGGTATGGTATGAAGGCCTTCTCAGGAAAATCAGATCATATGGTATCACTGGAAGAATACATGATATAATTAAATCCTTCTTAGATAAGAGAAAAATCCAAGTGGTCCCCGAAGGTGGTACATCTAAACAATACGATATAAATGCGGGAGTTCCTCAGGGGTCTATCCTGGGACCTCTGTTATTCCTAATATTCATAAATGACCTCCCTGACAAAATCCTTTTTTGTCCCTCAGTCCTCATTCAATGAGTGCTTTTTCTGACAAAGGGTAAAGAAAAAGCTGCTTAAAGGACGGTAGTACTTGGTGAACAGTAGTCTGAGATGTCGTAAATTTTTCTGTCTCTATGTCTGTCCTTGTGGCCATGCCACTAGTAAGGGTGCTGGAGGTAAACGTTTTGTCCGGGCTGACGTTATACGCCTGATAGTCAGGGACTCGAACCTTGGATTAACCACTAAGGAGGCTGTCCTATCAGCAGGCGCAAAGTACTGGAGCTGCTTTATTGCCATTTGGTGAGTGGATCTGGACCATGCAGTAGTCTCTGGTGGGGCCTCTCGATGCCATACTAGTGGGTAATTGTTACGGCTTTACCTTTTCGTGTGCTACAAAAAATCCTGTCTTTTTCTCTCTTACTTTCCCTCTCTGTACTGCTCTAACCAAATATGCCGACCTGTTCCACAAATCCCAAAACCTCAACATAAAATATCTCCAGAATAAAAACTCGAATAAACCTATAACCCCATCTTCCAACGTAGACACTTACTACCAGGTATCCTTCTCCAACGTCAGGGGTCTACGTTCCAACCTTCCAGAGGTTGAAATCCAATTACAGGAGACGAAACCGGACATATGATTTCTAAGTGAAACTGAAATAGGGCCGACCACTTTCCTAGATGAGTTCATAATTAATGGATACTCTAACTTAACAGCTAAATCTGACCCCCAAGATCGCCATGGGCATGGAATATGTGCCTACATTACAGATGGCTTCCCGTGTGGCAGGGATATCTCTAGAAAAACTCCTAATTTACCCTATATGTGCTTCAGGGTTGCACTTGCTAACACCACTGCATTTATATTTGCCCTCTATCGGTCCCACAACATTTTTTTACTATTTATAAGAGCATATCTGAGAAAACAGACTACATCCTGTCTGCACATACCTCGGCAAACATCCACATCTGTGGTGACTTCAACGTCCATAACGTGTAATTGCTGACCCATTCAAATAAGACGGACGATCAGGGGAGGTGTTGTCATGATTTTGCCATTGCTTATGACCTCACTCATATTGTTCGCGAACCCACCCGTGTGCCCGATACACTCGGTCACCATGCAAGCTACCTAGACCTATTTCTCTCAACTTCCCCATGAGCTATGTTCATGTCCCGTTCATTCTCCTCTAGGATCCTCCGACCACTCCGTCGTATCACTTAAGATAAAAACGAAATCTAAGAAATCCCCAGACGTACCCCTCCACCGTATTGTATACAGATACTCTATGGCTGACTTGGATAGTTTCCGTACATTCATATCTGATTTACCTCTGCACTCCAGGTTTAAAAAAGGAAGTGTCCTCTATAGTATCAGATCTGACCGAATGGTTAATTGTAGGCATAGACCAATTCATACCATCTAAAAAATTCCAACAAAAACCTAACAGCCAGCCATGGTTCTCCCCAGAATGTGCTGCTGCTATCGCGCACAGAAATCACTTTTTCCATAGCTACCAACGTAATAGATGCACTGAGATTAAAGCTGCTTTCAGGATTGCCAGCAACCATTGTAAATGAGTAATAAAAATGCAAGAGAGCTATATGCCCAGTCTGTTAAATCCAAGGTAGCTGATCAGCGGCTTGGTTCCCGCCAGTTTTGGCAAATAACAAATAGGATCCTGAACAGAAGTGTCCGTTCTATCCCAACCATTATCAATGGACCAGTGGTCATCTCGTCAGCGTCAGACAAGGCCAAACTATTCGCAGCTAATTCTACCCTATGCGACGAAGGCCATCAACTCCCCATATTTCCTCCTATAACACAGAACACGCTAGGTAACATACAAATATTCGTGCATGAGGCCGCCAAGCTAATCAAGAAACTTGATTCCAGTAAAGCAACTGGCCCTGACGGCATACCAATTATAGTGTTAAAAAAGCTTCAACCAGAACTTGCTCCCATACTTACGATACTGTTTAAGCGCTGCCTTCAGGAGAAGTGCTTTCCAACTCCTTTACTGACCTCATCAGTTTGCCCTGTATTTAAGAATTTAGGTGATGAGTCACCTCCCTCTCAGTACACACCAATAAGTCTTCTGTGTGTTATGAGTAAGTTGCTGGAATCCAGATTAAATAGAGAAATAGTCAACCGCCTCAGCAGAAACAACCTTCTTAGTGACACACAATATGGGTTCCGCTCTGCAAGATCTACCGCAGATGTGCTGCGGTTATATCTCACAGGATTAGTGAATCTCTTGACAAAGGCTTCCGTTCTAGGGCAATTGCTCTTGACATATCAAAGGCCTTTGGCAAGTAGATATCCCTAGATATAAGATATCCTTTTACTCCAGTAGTTTCTTCCCCAGGGAAGCTAAACTTTGGAATCCCATGCCGGGCCCATGCTTCCCCAACTCTACTGCCATGCAGAAGTTCAAGTACAACATGAACCGGCATCTTGCTGCTCAACTCCCTACAGAGTATCCCTGATTCCCATGTCCCTGATAGTAGCCCCCTACAACAAAATGGCGATATGCCTTGTTTGGGGTGAAAATGTAATAAAAAAAATAAAAAAATAAAAATTTTACTCAGCATTAAATTAATGGATGCTTCTTTTTTGAGGGTGGGAAAGCCATAATTATAATCGGACACTGTGGTCAAATATAGTACAGATTTTGGAAAGACTTCTCACTAAAAAGACAATTCTGCAAACGGGTTAAAACACCGCTTTTTGGCACGTTTACCTGCTCTTCTATAGACTTAAATTAGCAATTGGATTAAAAGAGTGTCATCACTTCTCTTGTTTTCTAGGGCATTTGCTAAGTTTGTGCAACCTCAACGTTCAGCAACATATATGCCCATATAAATTGATACATGTCTTGCAATAGCTTGATTAAACTAAGTGTTTGAGGGTCGAGCATCTGTATCTGGTTTTCTAGTTTCTAATCCCTCTAGGTTCAGTTTCTCTAAAACGGAAAGAATACGCGCGTCCATGAATGATTGTATCATTAAATATAAGTTGTTTCTCATATAAAAGGAAAAAACTTGTTAATGATAATATAGGGCAGCCTAGCATTTAGGTAAATCGCTTCATAATATTTATAATATGGACGAAGAAATTCATTAAATATATTACAGAATGAATAAACAGAAGAATGACACATGAACAGGCGTACATGTATACACGTGTTATATATATATATATATATATATATATATATATATATATATATATATATATATATATATATATATAAAATATTATTTGTTTACGTCCAATTAAAAATATGGGCGATTTTCTAAAGAACACCCAATCTTAAAGGCGGAGACGCTAACTTTAATATCGTTTAAAAAATCAACAAAATCTACGAGTGTATATATATATATATACATATATATATATATATATATATGTGTGTGTGTGTGTGTGTGTGTGCGTGTGTGTGTGTGTGTGTATAGTGTAAAATTTTGTTGAAAATTCAAATACTCGTCTTCGTTTTTATAACCTTTGTTTATTTCCTGGATTTTTTCAATTACAGCTGTTTCATTGTGTGTGTGTGTATATATATATATATATATATATATATATATATATATATATATATATATATATATATTCAATGTAATCTTTTAGATAAGAATCGCTGTTTTTAATAATCTACTTAATTTCACTCGAAAATACCGATATAGGTATATATATATATGAATATGTATTAATTTAAGTATTTGAGTCGGTAATATGTGCTACTAGATGTACTCCCTTATGGATATATGAGCGAGTATATAAAGGGTAATTAATTTGCATATTGTCTGAAATAAACTTATTTATAAATTATTAATTGCTTATATTTTATGTATACTCTTGGAAGTTTGCTTCTGCTTAATGTTCGGTGGAAAAATATGAGACGATTTTAAATGTTTCCTCTTCTTGTTATCGTAAATTGAATTCATTAATAAACAAATTGAAATAAAATAGTGAGGTAAACCGAGCTAAAATAATGAGCATTCGAACTGTAGTCGAATGTTTTGCCACTAAGCTACATCTTCTGATTATAAGGAATATGTTTTATTTTAAATGATGGGCTGGAATTGTAATATCTCCCTTACTAATGTAACGTAGAACATGCTCCTGTAAAAAGTATTCTATTTCATCTATAAGAGAGAAAAGAGTTTTTTTTATGATCGGAGTTTTTCGAATCTCGATACTTATCGGATAAATTAGTGTGTAAACATATTTAAGAACACTACCAGATATATTAATTACTTTGTTTTGAATCTACAAAAGAGAACATAAGCCATTTCGGATCATATAGGGAAGGAACTCTGTCTCACTTTCTCCCTCACACACACATACACACACACATACAAACATATATATATATATATATATATATATATATATATATATATATATATTGTAATTGTAATTGTGTTTTTTATTAAACTAATTCATAGCCCATGGATGTTTTTTACATAAGCTCATTGCGCAATTCACTTCTAATATTTTTTGCATAATTATTAGAACATCGTTTTATTTTAAGTCGCCGTAAAAATCCTTAACTTACTATCTGAAATGTTTTTATCTTAGGTATGTCAGTAATTCTTTATTATTATTCTGCTAGTTAGTCTCATTGCAGAAAACACCCATATTATAAACTAAATAAAATAAAGAAAATATGTGTTTTATATATTTAGTTGAATGTGATGTATTAAGTAATAATAAGTAAGGTAAATGTTATTTTAAATCATTTCCATTTGTATTATGTGTATATATGTATACAGTAAAAGGCAGTAAGATATATATAATGAACTAGAGGGAAAGACAAACAACACAGATACACCACACACAAAGCTAAGGAAAAAAACGCTGTTTATTAAACCCTGTCGGCATCCATTAATTAATCTATTTATTTATCTATATACATTGCATCGAATGCACGATAATTGCATAGAAAATCAATAGATTAACAGATTTCACACGCACATACAAACACACACACAACAAATAAACACTCGTTTGTCACCATATCAATGATAGCTTTCGGCGCGTCGTGGTGTCTGGAGGAATTTCTCTTGTGGCTATATTATTTGTGCTCCTCGGGCGGATGCCTTGGTGGAGCGATCAAATATCTCCTTTGACCACGTTACATCATTCCCATGGTCCGATTTACATGTTATTTTCGTTGAGAGTCATTAAGCCTCTTTGTATATTATAGTAAAGTGTCAATATCGAAAAAAAATCCATACTAAGTGCGTTAAAATAATGTCGTTTGTGCAACGTTTCGCTCGATGTAGTCTTCGACCTTCATTGTGCATGTTTGTCGAATTTTAAAAACAATATGCAACCATTATGATATTAGAACAAGACTCAAAAGTGTCTCGACTCTCAAAAAACACCTAGTAGGAATGGCACCCACGATCGAAAGTCTAATGACAAAGTACTGTGTATATGATATTCCATGCAAATATGGAAAACTATACAAAGGTGAGGCTAGAACAACACCATAAAACCCTGACACTAAAGGAGGTAAAAAGTCGGAACTAGCTGATGACTTATGAAAGGAAAAAGGAACACACATCCGTGTATGAAAATAAAAGCAGGTATGATATTATAATATTACAGAAAAAGGGAAAGAAAACCTTTTGTCTTTATAGAAAATTCTCAAAGTTTCCTCTCCATTTTCTGGAAACTTCCTCAAGAGAATGATACGGGTGATTGAGGAAAACAAAATATACCAAAGACGAGAGGAGAATCCTAAAAACATGTAAATATCTCACGTTTCATAAACTTTTCCTCCCATCTTTGTTATACATTATTTTCCCCAATCATCCTTACCATTCACTAGGAGGTCCTCCGAATATCGGGATGAAACGTTGAGATGAGAAACGAGGCAAAAATAATTGACACTGAGCACATATGGAGAGTATGACGATCAATAGAAGCGGCACTTATGCTAAAAAAGAAAAAAAAATACTAAACATACCGGGCATAGAGATCAGCAGTATATAGCAGACTCTAATTATAAAGAAAAAGAATGTTCAACGCCTTCCTTACAATTTCAATGATAAAATGGATATAATCCCTGTCAATCTTTATTAAAGTTGCCTCCATTTGCAAATTATTTTTTTCATACAAACTAATCCATAGCGAAAAAAACAAGACAAAACAAAACAAAAACAAAAACAACTCCAAAAATAGGAAACCAACTATTGATCCAGTAACTTTCTCACAACTTTCCAACATGGAGATCAATATGCCTAAAGAAGGCCTTAGATCGACCGAAACTTTGCACAAAAACACTCAAGATGAGAACACTAGTCCGATAAAAGTACGTAATATAAATTCATTTTAATATTGTATAAAACCAAATCTGAAAATTATTACTCATGAAATTTTAAATTTAATGAGCATAGACCAACTGTACATTTTACAAAGGTGTGTACATAAAGTGGTTGTAAACATCATTTCCTCATTGCTTTTCTAATCTACAGAATAAATAAATAATCGTGCGATCTCGGCTCTATGGTGGCTAGTGAAGATTACAACATCAACAAAATGCTTATTGTCTTCTTCATTAACAAACTTTGTGAATCAGTACAATGTTATATTAAAAGATTGATTTCCGTTTCCGCTGTAAACGATGGGGTGTATGTTATTACTTAAATTTCGTAAATATTAGTACGTGAATTCTTCAACTGGGAAGTACAAAATCTATAAAGTTTTTTCATAGTCAAATATTATAACTTGCAAGAAATATAATTAAAACAATAATATAAATACTGATTAAAAAAATTAATGCCTTCACCCTCAACTGGGCACTTCTGTACAAGAAGGGGTCGCATTTTTCGCCGATATTTTCGAAAGTCATCCCCTCTTTATGATTGACTAGCCTTAATTTTAATCTTCGCCACTTCCTTGTTTGCGATGGACACAACAACATAGGCTTCATTTTTTTTCACGTTATTTTCCTCATCGCGTTTCGGGTTCGAGCCTACCTGCCTACTGCCATGTGTTGGTTTTTTTTTTTCATGTTCAAAGCACACTTCTTAACACCGGGCAACAATAAGTTCATACCATTAAAGAGTAAATTTTATTGAAGGAAATACAAGCCAAATACTTTCTATGTGGTTATACATATCTTCCAAGAATAATACTGTTAAATGGGGCTCTCTATTTAATTGATCCAAAAATGTATGGAAACCATGATAAGATGGAAATAAATAAAATGGGAGCACAACATTAATATATTATAATTATCGTCATAGTGATGATTATGTAACTATCAATATTATTTCAATGATAAATTGCTTTGTGTATTTTTTCTACAGAATTGTTCACTCAGTTACAATATTATACTAATGAAATCGGAATCTCCTCCAGACATAAGACCTTGGAACAGTGTTTAAAAGATATTGGATAATGATACTAAACACCTGTATGGGATATATTGTATACAATACTTTGTAAAACCAATCCGTGAAAATATAAAATCTTGCAAATAAAGACAATCAACTACATAACCCTATTTAACAGAATATAAAATAGACGTTTTCCGATCAAGAAAATTTGCAGTTAGGACACTGCATAAACGTTTGGTAGTGTGAAAGCGATAGTTAGCCTGACGCCAGCCCAATGAAAATGTTGTAAATAACTAACGAGCTAGCACGCCTCGTGAGAGATCGTTTTAGAACAATGATTTCATTTTTCCTTTTAAGTCAATATATGACGTATGATTACATACTCATTCAATAATAAGCTAAGTAAGTAAGATCATGTAATCGAATTTTGAAAAGTTTTGTTATAAAATTTTCATTGTAGTCCTTATTAATTCCAGACAATAGTTATAAAATTTCATTTCTAATAACTAATAAATTCCCGTTATCGTGTCGTAAAACAGCCTGCCACACACACACACACACACACAGACACATACACACCCACACACACACACACACACACACACACATATATATATATATATATATATATATATATGCGAGCAAACAGTTAATAAAACATGTTAACAAACACTTTGAAATGAGTTAAAAACATATTTTATCTGAAAAGGAAACACTAGATAAGTGGATAGTCCTTAATCCGCGGAGTTTCGAAGAAACACTTTCCTTCTCATCAGAGGGTAGGAATGAGCAAAATGCAGGATCGGATTTTGCATGCAAAAGTATTTGATAAAACCAGAAGTAAGTAAAAGATCTTATTTGAAAACAAAAAAAAGTGAAGCCGAGGGAATATGGTGAAGAAAAAAGTGATTACACATGAATGGATAGTCTGGTGAAAGACAAATACTCCGGCGATGGTAAAATCCAAATATATAACTCTAAGAAAGTTAATTGAATTTCTATTTGCACAAGTAAAATCCAAGGAAATCCCGTAATTGGAAGAAGATGGTCCATAATAATCCAAAGGCAGAAATCCATGGAAAAATTCATAAAAATGTGTACAAAGAAAAAAAGGAAAAAAATTCCAATAATATTAATAAAAGAAAAATAAGATATGCTTTTTACTCTACTGCCGAGATACAAATATAAATAAGAAAGATCAAGGAAGAAAAAGAGGAGAAAAAATGGTGATAGAGTTAAATATAAAATGGAGAAACAAATGTCAAAATGACCCAGACAGGAAATGTTAAAGGCGCGAAAAAATATATAGGGCAAAATAATATAGGTCAACTAAAATGTACAGGCCATCACTTAAATATATATATATATATATATATATATATATATATATATATATATACAGTGTCGCCAAAAAGGAAGTCTTAACTTGTCAATTTTTGAAAAAGGCAAATTGAAGTTAATTGAACGTAACTGTTTTAACTACTTGTACCTCATTTGATCCGACTTCTATTCCTCTATAATTTTAATTATTCATAGTAGGCTTTTAATTGAAGTACCCTAGTGTTCAAGTACATTTTATAAAAAAAAAATAGCTTCAAATCAAGAAGGCAAACAGAAAACTTCGCAGCAAAAAATGAGCTTAAAACCAACTTTAAATATTCATTTCTCGGCATCTCTTATCGTAAAATATCTCCTTTAAGCATCTCTAATCGTAATTTTTGTTTTACTATGTTATACAAGCTAACATTTAATCCATATACAGCAAGAGGAACTCATGAATCTAGACCTCTGTGGTTTATCCAATCGGTAAATTGGTCGTATATTGAAATGTGATAAGAAAACAGTTCGAATGACTGTGACACACATCAAAACACTGGAAGTAATCGTGATGTCCTTTAATCTAGCTGTCTTTGAGTTACTTCTTAAAAGAAAACAATGCTATTAAGTTCCACAACGTTAAAAACAGATTCGAAACGAGTCCCCAAATCCAACAACAGGGTAATCTCGTAAAAATCGCTTTCTTTCTACAGTTAAGAACAGATTAAGGGAATTTAATTTGCGAGGCCTTTCCAAGACGCAAGCCAATGATTTCTTTTAGGAACAGAAAGCTCTGCCAGGAATTCTCAGGTGCAATAAATATCATGACTCCTCATATTAGTCAAAGGTGATTTTAGCCACGAAAGCTAGTTCATTAAGCTAGGAACTGATGGTAGGCTGCCCATCCTTCAAAAGAAAGACGAACAATTTTATCCTAGATGCTCAGTTTCAACGCTGCAAGGTGGGACAGTTTCAGTGTTCGTGGGTGGGCGTTATTAGTGCTAATAATTTAGGGTCAATAGGTCGCTTTCAAGGCGGATCAACTTGACCAAAGACATTGATATGTTCCCTGAGTATTTTTTAGCATACTTTGGCCGCAATTTTATAATAATCCCATCTTCATGCAGAATAATGCTCTCATTCACACAGCTGGCAATGTCAACAGGGTCCCTGAAGAGCATAATATTCCGTGTTGGAGTAGCCTCCATAATGTCTAGATCTCAGAAGTATGGCATTACATCAAGCAACAGCACCTGCTTGATAACATTTCAAATCTGGAAGAATTTTAATTAAAATTCAAGAAAAATGGGTTGACCTTTCACCAAAGGATTACCGTAGACTAATTCAAGAGGGTGTCCCCAAATTTGCAGGCTATACAATTGCAGAGGCGCTATGCTAATAAATAATGCCTAATTTATTGTGTTCCTGTTATATTTGTGCTTCATTAATGTGCTAAAGTTATATTTCAATAACAATTTCCATCGTGCGTAGATTCTGTTTGCCTTCCCGATTTTAAGTTAATTTGTAAAATTGATGTGAACACAAGGATTCCTCAATTAAGAGCAATTATGAACATGTAAATTTTCTGAGGTATTAAAGGTGGAACAAATCAGGTATAACTTGTTTTAAACAATTACATTCAATTTAGAATAAATTAGCGATTTTGAAGAGAATAACAATTGCGGACTTTCTTTTGATGGCACGATATATATATATATATATATATATATATATATATATATATATATATATATATATGTGGGGGTACTAGCAGGGAAACCTGAGAACGCCCGCAATTGAATGATAATCAACACATGTTCTACACTCCTATATTTTTATAATCATCGAAATAGATGAAATCGTAAATTTTTCAAACAAATCCAGTTATCGCCCGCTTTAGCTGGCGATCCATCGCGGTGCAGTAGGAGTATGCTCCACCTGCCTCCCGAGAGTCATTAGTTCACTATACATATGTAGTATAAATTCGACTGTAGAGAAGCTACAATTGAGTTTATAAAATTCATATATATATATATATATATATATACATATATATATATATATATATATATATATATATAATGGCTTGAATTTAAGTTTAAAATGAAAAAGTAAAGTATCATGGTGAAATTACTCTTTAACAGAAACTTTCATTTAGAGCGCGTCACTGTCCTATAAAAGCAACTGTACTTTTATGCCTGGCTAGGTGTTCCTTCTTTCATAGGATTATTATCGATTATTGATACTTATCGAAGGCATTTCGATACCAAATTTATTTACAGATAGGAACATAAAGTAACTTCGTGTGAAATTTCATAAACATTGGCCTAGCCGTTTTTGTGTTTTTTGGGAAGAACACACAGACACACAGACTAAGTTCATGTTATATAATAGTAGAAATATATACTATCATATAAAAGGAACGTACCCTGTGTCTGTGAGTTGGTTCCCTTAAGATTCCAGAATGTTTTAGCTGATTTTTATGAATTTTTACACAAATGTAGTGAATGTACTATTTTAGGCTTACTATCGGAATGAAAGGTATCAATAATCTATAATCGAAGCTACCACATGAAATATAAAACAGGCTAGTTTGATACATGTTAGCACCTTATACCACCTAACATGAGAAGTGCATGTTAAAAGTATTGTTACAAAACAGGAAGTTATGTCCGGCATATAATACAAACATTAAGTTCTTTAACATGACTGCGGCACGTTCTAAATAAATGTTTCTGTAAAGAGCACGATTGTTCCGGGATACTACACCATTGCATTGTTAACGCAAATTTAGACCATTGTATATAAAATTATTTTATAAAATCAACAGTAAGTTCTCTACAGTTTAATGTGCACGACAATGCATTGTGGACTACTTCACTGGGAAGTGGCATGAAAATCTTTTTTCCAGTGTACCGCGATGAGTTCCTAACTATAGAAGGCAATAATGTGATTTGCTTGAAATATGGGCGCTTTAACCGATTAAAAACACCGGATAGTGAAGCATTCCTTGATCATCATTCAGTCCTGGGCAACGTCAAGTCTCTCCGCTAGTACATATATATATATATATATATATATATATAAATGAATACATATATATATATATATATTTGTATATACTAATAAAGCTTTGATGACAACAGGTAAATGATGAAAATATGTTTACCTAATCTGTCGTAAAGTGTGAATTAGTTAAATCGTCTCAGTAGAAGCCCATTTTTTTGTAATTGCTGCTTTTTAAAATTGATATTCAAGTTATACGCATGAGGATATATTAAAACAATATATTACACTTTGTGAAAATAACGGTCATTAATGTCCACACGCACTACAATTATATACAATGAGTAAACACATATCAAGTGTGTGTTCGTTCTGATCTTCTCTTCTATATAAATAAAATGAACTCATTTTTTCCCGTGGGATTTTGACCTTAATAGGATTAAACATCAAGATATTTCATGCAAATACATTATGCGCAAACGGCAGAACAATATCTGAGGTTTGTTATAGGCTTATTAGTTGTCAAATTCCTTGATAATCTTAGATTTCTATACTTTTTCTGCTGAGAAGTCACGGCCAAAATCGGTTAAGATCAATGGAAGTGGTAAATTATTTTCTCTCTTAAAATTCCTCCTCCCCCTTCCACCACTTAACACCGTTTGGAGATCGTTCACAAGGAACAGTTGAGAAGAGAACACCGGTTTGGCTTCGTAGTCCTATCATGTGAAGTTATTTAAAATCACTAAACTAAGCTGCAGTGCTCTGTGGCGTAGTGGTTAGCTTGCTGGACAATTCACATTATATTTTCACGTTCGCGCCGACCTACCATAGTGTTTTTTTTTTCCTAAACAACTGGAATGGACTTTTCTTGGTGGCCGAACTGTTAACGTTGCAGATTTTTTTTTCACACTTTATTTTCCTACTTTTACTCATGACTCCGGGTTTGATCCTTCCTACTTACCTACCATAACATTTTTTAAAACTCCACCCCCGTCCCGGAAACAAACACTCGGGCAACGCCGGGTACCCCCGCTAGTTATAAATAATTTAAACGTAAGTCAACAGCGAATAGATGGTAACTACACTGACAAGAATCGTTCATACAAACTTGATACACGCTTATTGATCTATACGCACGACATTTATTGTTTTGTAAAGTAAACATGATTAATATTTCATAGCGGACAATAGAAAATGTAATTAATTTTAAAAGGCAAACGGCTTTTGTCACAAAGCCTTCCGCAGTTTCTTATTACGAATGCCTTATTAAATCTCCGATGATTATTCATGAAACTCGTGTTCGGAAAACGTTTGTCGTTGGAATTTCTTAGAATCTTGTAATTGCTTTGATAACACGATAATGCAGAATAAGTTTCGAAAATGACAAAGTGACAAATTGAATCAATCATATTTCCGTGCTACAGTTGTTTATGCGAAAGGTAAACGGGATCTAAAGGTTGCCGATAATGATTTTATAGCAACATAATTTACAAGCTAAGCTGTATTCATACTCGACTTAAATAATTCTGACCTATAAATCCTTAGCTGAATTATTTTTAGTCGCTTCCCAAATGGAGTAGTAATAATTATTACACAGGAGACTGCATATATAAAGTAAGTAATTTAACTGCATGTATAAAATAACACATTTAATTGAATGTATAAAATAAATAATTTGATTGCATATATAAAATAAGTAATTTAACTACATATATAAAATAAGTAATTTAACTGCATATATAAATTAAGTAATTTAACTGCATATATAAATTAAGTAATTTATCCGCATATATAAAATATATACATTAACTTCATATATAAAATAAGTAATTAAACCCCATATATAAAATTAGAAATTTAACTTCATATATAAAATAACTAATTTAATCGGATATATAAAATAACTAATTTAATTGAATATATGAAATAAGTAATTTTACTGCATATATAAAATAGATAATTTTACTGCATCTATAAAATAAATAATATAACTCCATGTATAAAATACGTAATTTAACTGCATATATAAAATAACACATTTAATTGAATATATAAAATAAGTAAGTTTACTTCATATATAAAATAAATAATTTTACTGTATATATAAAATAAATAATTTAACTGCATATAGAAAATAAGTAATTTAACTCCATATATCAAATAAGTAATTTAACTTCATATATAAAATAAGTATTTTAACTGCATATATAAAATAAGTAATTTAATTGCATGTATAAAATAAGTAATTTAACTGCATATATAAAATAAGTAATTTAATTGAGTGTATAAAATAAGTAATTTAACTGCATATATAAATAAGGTAATTTAATTGAATGTATAAAATAATTACTTTAATTGAATATATAAAACAAGTAATTTAACTGTACATATAAAAGTAATTTAACTGCATATATAAAATAAGTAATGTAACCCCATATATAAAATGAGTAATTTAGCTACATATATAAAATAAATGATTTAACTGGATATATAAAATAAGTAATTTAATTGAATGTATAAAATAAGTAATTTAATTGAATGTATAAAATAAGTAATTTAACTTCATATATAAAATAAGTAAGTTAACTGCATATATGAAATAAGTAATTTAATTGAATGTATGAAATAAGTAATTTAATTGAATGTATAAAATAAGTAATTTAACCGCATATATAAAATACGTAATTTAACTTCATATATAAAACAATTAATGTAACCCCATATATAAAATGAGTAATTTAGCTACATATATGAAATAAATGATTTAACTGGATATATAAAATAAGTAATTTAACTGCATGTATAAAATAAGTCATTTAATCACATATATGATGCAAGTATTTTAATTGCATATATAAAATAAGTTATTTAATTGCATATATAAAATAAGTAATGTAACTGCATACATAAAATAAGTAATTTAAATGCATATATAAAATAAATAATTTAACTGCATATATAAAATAAATAAAATCACTGCCTATACAAATAAGTCATTTAACTCCATATATAAAATAAGTAATTTAAGTTCATATGTAAAATAAGTAATTTAACTGCATTTATAAAAGAAATAATTTAACTGCATATATAAAAGAACTAATTTAATTTAATATATAAAATAAGTATGTTAACTGCATATATAAACCAAGTAATTGAACTGCATATATAGAATAAGTAATTAAACTTCACGTAAAGGAGAGATATCTACAAACTAAGCTAGTAAAAAACGTAATAATACTATTACAATTTACCTAATTTCGATATCGTTCTTAACATCAACTAATAACATGGACATTAGTACTAACTATCTTAAAGTCATTCTTTAGTTGCCTACATAATAACGTCTATATTACATGCCCTGATTGTTTTGGTAGGTGATTGTGTGCACTCACAGTTATACTATACA
Source organism: Euprymna scolopes (assembly GCF_053919585.1). NCBI lineage: Eukaryota > Metazoa > Mollusca > Cephalopoda > Sepiida > Sepiolidae > Euprymna > Euprymna scolopes. The sequence goes on from NC_136492.1 coordinate 49,723,787, forward strand.
CATGAGTGCCAAAGGTAGATTAGATCTTTTGAGTCAACATCACATCTAGGGATAAATAATAGCTTGGCCGAGTGTTTTATGAATAAAACAGCATCCCTTCAGGATTTAATCAATAACATTTGAAACGACAGAGCTTCAGAAGTTTGGATCATGTATCGATCTACAATTTACGAGAATAAAACTCAAGTTAAGGGCAATAGTTAGAAAAATCCCAAACATTCCACTCATAAATCTTCATGTATTTATATTCAGGACATACTTAGTCATAACGCTATATAGTAGCACATCAGGGAAAAGCCAAATAATCCAGGCGTTTTTATGATTGTATTTGGCGCTTAGAAAGTATCGTGTTAGTCTAAGTATATTCCAACAATGTTAACTTGGTAAAATGGAATTTTAGAAACAAATTCACTTTTCTATGCTGATTGGTTTACTTTTCAGTACGATCATTCTTGATATATATGTTATTATTTCATGAGTTATATTGTGTATAGGTTTAAACCATTTCTTACATGCATTTTTCTTCTTGTACTTTCCTTCTTCTTTCCTAACTTATCTTAGTGCTTATATTATCGTTGATATTGCCGTAATCCCTTTACCTGTATCGGTCTGCTTTATAAATTGACTTGTTTTTTCCACTTTCTTTATATTACGTACCTTAAATTCTGGGATGCAAATTTTATATTTGAAAGGTCTTTCGATTTTCTTTACTATTATAATATTTCGTATATAAATAGGTACGTTATTTTTTTTTTCTGTTAGCATTTCTATCCTCGGCAGGATTTTGCATTTTGTTTCGGCAGTTTGCCGATATTCTAACATATTTCTACTTCCATAATTCGTTTGTGTTGTTCAAATAAAAATGTCGGGACAAATTTGAGTGAACACCGTCTGATGAAGTCATGTCTATATTGTATATTAAATTTGAATCTTTGACATTCACATATGATGTAATGCATTATTGCACAGCTTTTCTCGCGCTGTTTACATTACAGTTTTTCTCGCATCGTGTCTACTTTTGCTGTGTCATACTTCGATCCAAGTGCGCCGCTTTAAGCGATTATCAATATCAATTCCATTTCTGTTATACTTTAACATTGCCATATTCATATTTGCGTGTACTACAACGATTGCGGATACCTCTGTTTCTAATTTTATGTTCGATTTGATTTTTTTTTCTCTGTATTATCCGTGGAATATGGAATTGTAATAAAATGCATGGTGTTATATTTTTATATTGTAAATTTAATGTGTTGCACATATAATGCTTACGTGCCCTTTTCTTACTTCATTACTTTTCACATCTATTCGGCCAATTGCTACCTAGGGTGCAGTCATCCATTGTTCCAATTTATTGAATGTTCTAAACTCTTGTTGACGTTAATTCTCATGCATGCATATTTTTTCTGCTATATAAATTATGTTCTAATAACATGTCTCTTTCACACTTTCGTACATGGTATTTTTTAAAATCTGCTATCTTAAGAGTAGGTTTCCACTATTCTCGTGTATATGTTATATCTTCTTTTCGCCAACTTGGTGGTCAGACATATCTTCTGTTTTGCGCTGTTGCTTTAATGATAACAAAAAGCACACGTTTTACTATCAAAAATAACATCAACGTAACTTGACTACATATTCCAACTTTTGCTTCAGCTTTTATTTTTTTAATCTATTAATTAAAGATCATAACACATGCATAACGTATTTTTATTTGTTTTGGGGAATAGAGCTACGGCTGTGCATTTTTTAAATTGTATTTCTACTATGACAAACATAAGTTGTGTTTACAGATATATAAATACACACATATATATATGTGTGTGTGTGTGTGTGTGTGTGTGTGTGTCTTAATCACTAGGAGCTGTTGCACTTTTGAACGACGTTAACCTAAAATATGCATGGTGGATCGATTGTGTCATCATCCTGCTGCTCTACTTGTTCTAATATTTAATTTTATTCACTTTCATTTCACATTATAATTGCTTTGAACTTTTTTTTTATTGTTATTAGCGATGTAATAGACAGCTCTCCAAGTAGTTGTAGACATTTTATAAGGTAATATGTTGTTGAAAAAAAGTTTTTGGTTTGTAGTTGTATCCATCGTTGAACTCTTAATCTTGAATTATCGTAGTTATACTTCTAATATAATTAAATCATATATATATATATATATATATATATATATATATATATATATATATATATATATATATATATATATATATATATATACCCCCAGTGAATCTGCAATCTTTTATGTAAAATGAAAAATATTAAGAGGGCATTTAATGTATTTGGGGGAAAATCTGATTGCAACTTGCAAATTTTCTTAAGATGAGCTGAGTGTTTATTCAATTTCCTGAGAATATGTATACATATGTTCTACTCATTTCGTTTCCCTGGTCTACTTTTTTAATTTCTCGTACACTATGTGCATAAATGTCAGGTTTCCACGAAACAGTTTTATAGAATTTTCTTTATCTTCTCAATTCAAAAAAAATAAATAAATAAATAAAACAGTTTTCTGTGTGACGTCCAATAAAGTACTCACTATCTGACTTGTGAGAATTTGTTTGCGTAACGTTATATACACTTCCAGTTTTATCAAAAGCTAGCATTTCAGCCCGGTGTGGCCCGGTTGTTTGTATGTGTCTGTTGAGCAAAACAGAATATAGGGTAGTAAGAAGGCAGGCTCGAACCCGTACCTCAAAGGTGGAAAACAACGGGGTAAAACATAAGGTTTTTGCAGTTACGACCACCGCCAAACCACAAGCGACATTATTTTTAAAATTAAGGGTAGACACTGTAAAGGAGAAGATAACTTTTAAAAAAACATCGGCGAAAAAAGTGACCTCCCCTGTAGAAAAGTGGCTAGTTGAAGAGGTAGATATTAATGTTTTTAGCCAATTTTTCGATATTTGTCGTATGAAAGGTCGAACTTTAAAACTATACTGATCTTGGTAAACGCCGTCGTCTCTATTGAAAGTTTAAGGCAGACATGCAAACATACATACATACATTTATATATTGGTAACTAAAATTTTCGACCCAAACTGATTAAAAAGCTTGCCCTGTCTCTGAATTTGCTTTATAGAAAATTTAAAATATTAAGACCAGAAATTGTCTGAGTAATTTGGAAGAGACCACAGGGGTCAATTTTTTAAAAAGTTTGACCCCTATTACGACCCTTTAAAATATATTGTTTTGGGCTCAAATCAAGTTATTAAGTTAAATACATGTCCAAGGAACTTATATCTAAAATTTCAAGTGCGTAAACCCAAAATTGTCGGAGGAGTTTGGAAGAGTTCTCAAAGGTCAAATAGTTGAACTTTGACCCCTTAATCACCAAATTTCTGGCCAAAAAAAGATCACATCGATATTCCTAAATCTCAGTACCATGTATATCAAATTTCAAGTCTGTAGACTAAACATTGACAGAGTTATTTCGTAGGGAAATGTACACAGACGCGCACAGACACACACACAGACACGTTCACTTATATATAATATATATATATATTTATAAATATATATATATATATATATATATATATATATTATATGTACTTCGCCATTTCCCGGAAATTGATGATAAATTTTATATGCTCCTATGAAGCATATCATATAATGATTTCATTCGTTTTATTTTTTTTTTTAATTTTCAATTAAACATAAGATAAAACGTTCTGTGTAATTGTTATATGAATCTGATGCGATAACACACCTGCGATAGTATAATGCCCTACTTGATTAAACAATACGATGGATTATTTACTGGCATAATATATATATATATATATATATATATATATATATATATATATATATATAAATGTAACTCTTGCTTCGTTCGCAATTAATAGTCTAAAAAACCACTGGACGGATGGCTTCCACGTTTTGGTATAATATATTTACTATATCCATATGTGTTTTTATATATTTCTTTTTAATTATAACATTATACTTAATTTTTCTATGATAAATAGGTGGTTTTCTTTGTACCAATATGCCATTTTTTATTTAGGGGCAATTATTTATTACCGCTTCCCGTCACGTGACCAGTATTTCCAATTTAGCGTTTTCCTGCTAGATCTGGAGATTTCGTTTGCAATCTAGCGGGGAATTCTAGAAAATCTGGAGATATTTTACACCCACACACCCACAATTTTAGATTTTAGATTAAAAAAATAAAAAAAGCACTTGAAAATACTTTAAAACATAAAATAAACTCATTCATGTAAGTAAAAAAAAGTAGCATTTATTGCCTTTGGTAACAATTATTTATTGATAATTTGTTTTGTTTTTCACCTTTTTTTTCAGCTAACCATTCTTAAATCTCGCTATAAAATCGATTTTTCCAAGTACATTTTAGTAGGGGGCATTCCAACATCTGAAGTTTAGTTTAAAATACGATTTAAGCAACCCTGCTTTATTTAGAAGTATTTAGTCGAAAATTGTAAAAAAGTAAGAAATAACAGCAAGAAAAAGTCATACCAATACAGTAGAATTTAATTATCTGCCAACCTAAATACGTTTAACATGCTAAAACAATGTTTTTTGTTTTGTTATTTTTCTAATTTCAAAATATATTGCACCATTATTGTGATGTTTAGTTTGCAGTATATTTCAATTTAACTTATTATTATAAAACGTTTGAGTTTATGATTTGTTTCGTGCAAAAAAAAAATACTCTCTCTGAAAAACAAGTAAAACTAGCTGATAAAATATGTAAGCCTTCTGGGGAGCTAACCGCTTCAATATAATTCCAGAATAATATAGTGAGAAAACACGTAACATTTTATATATTGAATATACTATATTTATAATTTTTTATGGTTGGAAGTTTAAATATTGAGTTTTTGTGGGTGGGGGAATTAGCGATTTTTGAAAATTCCAGATAATAAAAGTTAAAAATCTAGCGATTTTCTGGACATTTATTTCTCCTGATCTCGCGGTTTTTTTTAAATCTCAGTTGCCAAAACTGCATCACTAAAAACACTACAGGCTTAATGTAAACAGAATGGTTTTACAATATCGGTAAATTTTCAATGGGGTTAATCACATGATTATTGATAATGTAACCATGTGATTGAAATTTAATTTTAATTAACCACACGTGGTCGCTTTCCTATCAAATATTCATCGAAAAATGGTAGGTATAGACAAAATGAATGCCGACGCTCAAAGTATATAAACATGTTGACCCCTCCCTTTACTTAAAAATTCACCAAAAATCAAGACATTTACCAATTTTAATGAAAATTGCAGTATTTATTAAATAATGATCGCAATATATACTTAACTAACGATTTTTGCTTAACTCTTAGTTAAAATGTTTTATGTTTTAAACAAAAATACCTTTTCTAAAGTTATGGTTTTCAGTAGTAAATAAAAACCGCAAGAATATATTTTTGCTTTTTTATATAAATAAAGCATCGTAATTTGTAACAACAAAAAATAATTTTTGCAGTAACATTACGAAAACGCCCCTAAAGTCCGTATTAATGAATTCGATATAACTCGAAGAAAAATGAATTCTCGCATACTATTCAGGAAATTAAAGATCCAATTAGATTCCGTTTTCAGTCACCTATTTAGGGTGAAATGAGTTAAGGAATTAATAGCCAAACCTAAATATTTTTTTGCTTAAAAATATAGCATTAATACAGTAAGTTAGGTAAAATTTACATAGAATGCTCTGATTTACGGTTGTTGTAAGAATGGAACGGAAATTTGAATTTCGTTCCCTTTTAAATTCGGTACATTTTTACATTGCATCCAACTCATCGTTCACATTCGACACATCAACTTTTATAGCTTTTCGTGTATTCTGCCAAGGTTAAGAGTGTCTATTCCGAAAGCCGTTGTTAACATGGGTAGATTGGTAGGTGTGTCAGAAATTTCGTTAAAAATAGTGAATTATTCCACCCCGTCTTTCCAAGCTTGTAACTCCTCAAAAAATGTAATTCAAGACCCATTTTTTTCGATTAAAAGAAGCAAGGACTAAGGTTTCATGAAAAAAAACAAACAAAAGAAAAAACAACGTGTTTTTTTAAAAAAAGGTTTTAAACTTCGGAATTTACAGGTGAATTTCTTAAACACACTTCTTTTTTGTTTTAAATTTGAATATATTAAATAATATAATCAAATTTAAAGCAAAAAAAGAAGTGTGTTTAAGAAATTCACCTGTAAATTGAACTTTTCTCTTCAATTTGTGATATATATTTGGTCAGTAAATTATTTACTTTTTAATAAACATTTCAAAATGGGAGGCGTGAATTATTCGACCCCCTGTCTTTCCAAGCTTATAACTACTCGAAAAATGTAATTGAATCCCTAATTTTTATTTTCAATAAAATTAGCAAGGAAGAATGTTTCATAAAAAAACAAAAGAAAAAACACACAACGTGGTTTAAAAAAAAAATGTTTAGAACTTCGAACTTTACAGGTAAATTTCTAAAAAACACTACTTTTTTGTTTTAAATTTGAATATATTACTTATTTACCTTTTCTCTTCAATTTGTGATATATAAAACTTTGGTGAGTATATTAATTATTTACTTTTGATTAGACACTTGAAAATGGGGCGGGCGTGAATTAAAAAAATCGTTTGTCCAAAATATGATATTTAGTTATTAGAAAAGAGCATGAAATTTCACATTGACCCTGAAAAGATTGTAAAAATAGAATCAATAGAAAAATATTGATAGATTTTTAAAGTTTAACAATTGGAAAATATTGAGTTCGTAAAATTCATTACTTTTTTAAAAAATAAAAAAAAATATTTCTATTACTTTTAAAACAACTTTAATAGTTTATTTTGGAAGTATAATCCATAAAGAAAAAAAACGACCCCCTTTAAAAGAGAAATTACGAGATTTTTATATTTTATTCGCAGTTTCGTGAGAGGGGTTTCAAAAATACCTACAAAAATTCTGATACATCTATTAGATTGGAGTGTTTATTCGTTGTAATCGTACCCGACGACCTATAAATGTCGACATTTCCAATGTGAATGGTAAGCTGGCCTCATGTAAAAAATAACAAAAATATATTCCAAACTGTCTTTTTCGTTTAAAAATGGAATTATTTCCCTTTCGTTATTAACTTTTTTTTCTTCTTAATAAATATTTTGTGTTTTATATACATGAAATACACTTGTTGAATGTTACTGCTTTGATTATATTCGTTTGGGGGGCACAATTAAAAAAATTTAGAAAGAATAAAACGAAGCGAAATTTAAGTTTCCGTTCCATTTTTACGACAATCATAAAACAGCGCATACTCAGCAAGTTTTATCGTAATTTATAAGCATAATGTTGAAACACTAAATCAACATTTTATTTATTTTTTTGCATAATTAATGATGGAAGTATTTTTCTGTTTATTTTCTGAATATCTGTAAAAAAAACTAATTTGTACATTCTCTTGAAAAAATAATCAAACTTTTCTCTACTTTTACATAACTATTTACAGTGTTCATGTAAAGCATTCATCTGTTCTTTTTATAATAAAAATTTCGTTTTTAAAGAGCAACGTCTACTGCAAAATTAAAAAAAAAATTTGCAAGTTTTCCTGAAAAAAACTGTCACCTAACAATTTATGGTAAAAAATTAATCTTTTTTTTGGGGGGAAAAATAAAAACTTTTATTGATTAAAAAAAGGTGCAAAAACTAATAAATGTAAATAAACGACCAAAATGTAATTTTTCTTTAGGGATGTGTTCCATTTTAACAAACTGAGCCACAGCAACGCGTGGCCGGGTACATCTATAATATATATATATACATATATATATATATATATATATATATATATATATATATATATATATATATTATTACATTTTCACCCCAAACAAGGAAAATTGCCACTTTGGTGTAGGGGGCTACTATCAGGGGCAACAGCTACTGGGGTACTATGTAGGGATTTGGGCAGCAAGGTGTCGGTTCACGTTACACTTGAACTTCTGCACGTCAGTTCTGTTGGGGAAGCAGGGACCTGGAATGGAATTCCAGAGTCTTGCGGTTCTGGGGAAGAAACTATTGGAGTAAAAAGATCTTTTACATCTAGGGATCTCTATAGTGTGGGGGTGGGATTTAGCAGCCTGTCGGGTTTGTCGAGGGTGCTCGCGTCGTGGGGGCACAAGTGATTGCAGTTCATCAGAGCATTCACCATTGACTACTTGTAGAAAAGGAAGAGGGATGCAACATTTCGTCGATGGGGCAAAGGCTGAAGCTTAGATGCCAGTTCAGGGGCTATCAGGTTTGCGACTCTCTTTTGAACCTTGTCAAGGAGCGAGAGACTAGTAGCAGATGCACCAGCCCAGATGTGGCAGCAATACTCCATACATGGGCGAATGGTGGTCTTATAGAGGTACAGGATACTTTCGGGTGTTAGTAGTTTTCTAGCACGGTAGAGATAGCCTACCTTTCTTGCAGCGGCCCTGGCAATGCCTTCAATATAATTGTTCCAACTCATGTTTCCCGTGAACGTTAGGCCAAGGAGTTTGTAAGATGGACTCTCAGATAAAGAGTCGTTGGCCATTGCTATGGGTGGTAGAGAGGGGTTCTTGTAATTATTGAATGAAACTAGTTTAGTCTTGGCAGCATTGAACGCGACCAACCACTTTTGTCCCCATTCCACTACAGATTGGAGGTCTTCCTCTAGTGTTTCTGCCATTTCTTTAGAAATGTGTTCATTCGTCTTCCTATCGTGTCTGCCATAGAGTGTAGTGTCATCAGCATATATACCCATCTCAGAGGCAATGTTGTCGGGGAGGTCATTTATCAATATCAGGAACAATAGAGGTCCAAGGATAGAACCCTGGGGCACTCCCGCATTTATATCATATTGTTTAGATGTGCGACCGTCGAGGACTATCTGGATTTTTCTCTTATCTAAGAAGGATTTAATTCTGTTAAGTATTCTACCAGTGATACCGTATGATCTGATTTTACTGAGGAGACCCTCATGCCATACCCTGTCAAAAGCCTTATATATATCTAGAGCTACCGCTCTGCCTTCCCCCGTTTTGTCCAGTGATCACAGTGAGGATGTCTGCTGTGGAACGGGCTTGTCTAAATCCATATTGTTTGTCAGTCAGTAGTTTAGCATCTGTAAGATTATGGACTAGAGCATGGTTAATTATGGTCTCAAATATTTTGGCCAAAAGTGGGAGGAGGCTAATGGGGCGATAATTTGATGGGTCCGTCCTTTCGCCAGAATTCTTGAATACTGGTACAACAGAAGCAGTTTTCCAACAGCCCGGAAAGCAAGCTTCATTAAGGCATTTGTTGCAGAGTTTGGAGAGAACTGGAGTTACTTCGGCTGAGCACTTTTTTAATAGCACAGCTGGGATAAGATCGGGTCCACATGCTTTTGAGGTGTCAAGGTTTTTTATGATAGCATGCACCTGAGCAGGGGTGGTTTTCTGATCGTCTAGTGTGGCGTCTGTCCGCATAGGAAAGTAAGGTAGGGGCGGTTGGAAGGGTCCAGTGTGGAGTTTGAGGAAAACCGACTGGCAAGCATGTTAGCCTTGTCGGTTGCTGAGGAGACAACCTCGTGATTGTTTGTTAATGGGGGAATTGTTGATTGCCCATTATTTACTACACTGTTGTAGATTTTCCAGATGTCTCGAGTTCCTAGTTTTTGTGCTTCGATGCGCTTTTTAGTGCTTTCCGTAAATTCTCTCTTAGCTGTCGCTATTTCTTTCTTGACGTTATTTCTAGCTTCTATATACTTCAGTCTGTTTGAACTGGACTTATGTCGGTTAAACCTACGGTATGCATGCTGCTTTTGAGTAATGGCAGTTGCACAAGTCGACGTAAACCATTGGGGAGAGTGGGGATTACTATAAAATTTCCGCATGGGAACATGCGCTTCGATTGCAGTTTTGAACCAGTCAGTGGTCTCGTTTGCACATTGTTCAGCAGGGAGAGAGAAAAATATTTTTCCATGGAGCATCTCTAATTAGTTCCCTGATGGCTTCCCAGTCAGCCTTATTATAATATCTCGTTGTTTTGAGCACTGGCTCTTCAGTTTTGGGTCTAGAGTTTAGGGCGATTTCAACCATTATCACTGCATGATCAGCGTTCCCGAGTGGGCTGTGGGCCTTCGTATGCAGTCATCGGGAACTGTGGTCAAAAACAGATCTAGAAGTGATGTGTGTTGTTCTTCCTGGTCATATATATATATGCGTGTGTGTATGTGTGTATACATATCTACATATATATATATGTGTGTGTCGGTCAATTTAGCTCTTATGCGTAGATCGTCGTATAACGATTTGATCACTGTCTGTCTGACGTAATGAACATTTAAATTAAAATGTTTAAAATTCAACGCTATTTCACACGATTAATGGTAGCCGAATGGATACGGCCTCCGCTAATCGAGCCAGAGATGTCTCGTGTCGCGGGGTTCGAATCGTTCGACTGGTAGTAATTGTGACACCCTGCACTGAAGAATCCCGAAAGGATGAAACACTAGTGTCTGTAGGTATTTAATTATTATAGTAAAAAAATAATTGTGACAGCCCCTTTAAGAAATACGTTTCTTATCGTTGAGCACTTTCTGTTGAATAAAAGTCGGTCAATTTAGCTCTTATGCGTAGATCGTCGTATAACGATTTGATCACTGTCTGTCTGACGTAATGAACATTTAAATTAAAATGTTTAAAATTCAACGCTATTTCACACGATTAATGGTAGCCGAATGGATACGGCCTCCGCTAATAGAGCCAGAGATGTCTCGTGTCGCGGGGTTCGAATCGTTCGACTGGTAGTAATTGTGACACCCTGCACTGAAGAATCCCGAAAGGATGAAACACTAGTGTCTGTAGGTATTTAATTATTATAGTAAAAAAAATAATTATATATATATATATATATATATATATATCGCCATGTACTTCTATATAGAGTTAATGAAAAATGTCAAGTTTAGTTTTCATATTTGTCTGTATTAACTCGTAATTCATGATAGCCTTATCGCTTCCTTTCGACATGAAAGTACCGTTTAACTATCAAAGTAGCAAGAGCGGTGTAAAGATAAAATGCGTATAAATATAACTGTCGATCTCTATATTAATTTTTCAACATAATAGTATAAAATAAATCACTCCAAATGCCAACTTGCTACTAATGTGATAGCATATACTAAACTAAGTAGTGGAAGTGATGTAGTTTACTAGAATAATATGCTTTCATCCAAAATCCTTGGCGCATTTTATGTAGAGATTGATAAACCTAGAGTGGGTTAGATCTTTATCTATCTATCTATCTACCTATAATTTTACTTATATGTTTGTAAGTCTCTACGGAATATATATATATATATATATATATATATATATATATATATATATATATATATATAAATGTTGAATAGCGGTGCACATTTTTAGGATGACGCGGAGTTCATATTGTGGCAATACATATAACTGGTATAACCAAAGTGATGAGAGGGAGTGAAAAGACATTTATATATATATTACAGTTCTGGAATGCTTAGGACTTCATAGATATAGCCAATTAGAGATGCATAAAATAATTAACACAGGAGGGGAGATAAGTATCTGGGAGTGTTACACAATGTTCATTACACATGATTAAAACATTACATTATGGTGTTGAAAGATGACACATGACAAAACACTCAGACGATTATTTATTTATTGGACCGGTCGAATGCTGATGACGTCAGGAATTCACATTTGGATCTACATAGTTCAATGTTTTTCCTTCAGCTTCCAAAGGACTGACACCAACCAAACCCAACTCTACTGCTCTCGACTCTACTCTTCTGCTGACTCCCCACTCTTCTGATGACTAAGTAATTCTTAGCTCCTATGTTGGAATCTCTCTTCGTTATGACGTCAGAAATGTGTTTTCTAGACGTGATCAATTCACTTGGCTATGCACACACTTTTGACGACAAAAGAACTCTCCACATATAAGGCTAACCTATTTTTAACAATATATTTTTAATTTGTATTGTTCCTTCTTTTTGGCTGGCCTTTTTAACATTCCGATTCCAAATAGAATGAACAAGCCATTCTTTTTACGATATAAACAATATCTAACTATTTCTAATAGAATTTATCAATAGACTAAATTTTATCATTCCAATTTGATTACAAGTTCGAGTCTCGGCTTATCCTAATCTCATATTCATTTATGTAATGCTCTTCTTATTTACATGTAAAGGGGGCATCCTTTGTCTATAACATAAACACACACATACACATGCGCACACACACATATATATATATTAAGGTACAGATGTGAAGAAAACAAGGATAAGGAGTGCTCAATACATTAGTAGAGCCAAATATGTTTTTAATTATTACAACCTAGAATGTATAAGCTTAATTCATTACAAATTGTTTGAATAGACAGGATAAATAATATCAGTCCGTAACGTCAAATAATTCAAGTTAAAACAAAAATAAAAAGGAAATATATGTTTCTTTATGATTACATATGGATATAAAAACCCATATAATGGGAGTAAGAGGAAAGAAAGGGGCGAAGAGAAAATAGGGAAAATAAAAGAGGAGGAAAACAATAAAAAAGTACAATTAAATTAAAATTTAAAGATAAGACAATGCACGAGAGGGGGGAAAGTAGAAGAAAAAAATGGAAACTTGATAATTGAAGTTTGTTGGATTTTGGATTATGGCCTGCAATTGTTTCAAAGCCGAAACAGATTTTTATAGTCAGCAATCGTCTAAGACGACGGTGGTGGGCGGTGCTAAAATATATCCACTTCCAACGGGTAAACGGATGCGTCCACTATAACTTAGATAAAATCTCTTTGGAGGGGAAATCTGATATATTGTTTTTGTTTTTCCTAACGTGATGGAAAAAAAACGAACCTAAAACTGTCATTAATAACCCTGTTTCAATATTCGTCGCCTCTGTGGAAAGTTTTAGGCAGACATGCAAATATACATACATGCATAGATACATTTAAACATATTTTTGCCCTTTATATTATAGAGTAGAGGGGGTAGCTGACATTGCCCTGGTGTGTGGAGCTGTAGTAAGGAACCACGGAGGGGGGGGTGATAAAAAGTGGTAGTAGCAGATGGGATCAAAACAACATTAGGAAGTTTGGGTGAACTAAACTGTAAAAAAGTAGTAGCAGGTAGGCTCGAACCTGTAACGCGAAAGAGGAAAAGAACATGAAAGAACATGTGACGTATTTGCCGTTGCGTCCATCGCCGAACCAGAAGTGGTGAAAGTTTTAATTAAAGCTAATTAATCGAAAACAGGGGATGCCATTCGACAATGTCGGCGATAAAAGCGTCCCCTCCTTGTAGAAAAATGTCCAGCTGAGGATGAAGGAATTAATGATTTTTAATAATTTTCCGATATTTGTCGTTCGAAGGATCGAGCTTCAAAACGATTTTCATCGTGTAAAAATCCGCCTCCTGTGCCGTAGGTTTTAGGCACACATACATACATACATACATACATACATACATACATAAATACATACATACATTAATTTGGCAGGTAAGATTTAAAGGACACAATCAACTCACAAGCTGCTTCGCTGTATCACGACTCTCCAGTGCAGTTGGACTGGTATCAATCCCGTACCGGAGTTGAAACCTAGAGTCATCAGGTTGATAGTCAACAGTTTTACGCATCGAACACTGGGATTTGTGACCGTAAATTAACTCCTTAAATATCTCTTTGTATAAGCGTTTGACAACCAGTTTTTACAGTACTAGATTCGTCTGTTCATTTATAAACAAGAAGGGTTTAATTAAGTCAAGCATATAGCAATTGGAATCGTTTACGGCAGTGCTCTACGAGAGGAGGTGGGGGTTAAGATTCCAGCCATCTACAGGCAAATTTTCACTGTATCACGGCACTTAAGTGCGGCTAAATTTGCATTTGATTTTAAAGACACAACAACCGAGTTGAGAGCCGACAGCTCTAATCTATAGATCTTGACCTCCTCATGCGTGTAATTATAAAAAAAATTGATCTCCAGTTTGTACAGAGCTCGAGTTAATGATTTATTTACAAAAAAAAACGCGTTATGCTTAGCATTCCATATATATATATATATATATATATATATATATATATATATATATATATATAAAGTAATGTGATTGATAATTAAAAATTTGAAAAATCAAATTTTAACTAAATTAAAAAATCCGTTTTAATTTAGTTAAAATTTGATTTTTCAAATTTTAAATTATCAATCACATTACTTAATATTGAATTAGCTCTAGGATATTTAACTATCGAGCTTATTATATATCTAAATTACAACAGGCACTTTCTCTTTCCCGTATTTCAATTAAACTAGTACTTTCACTGTTACATTGAAATACACTCAGCTCTTTAGACTATATCTCTAATCTCCTTTAAATTTATATATATATATATATATATATATATATATATATATATATATGAACTCTCATTAAGACAAAAATGGGTGCGTACATGTGTCAGCTACAATCTTATGCAAGTCTTGCATCATCAAGTTGGTTATTTCCGAATACTCTTCTACCTTAGGTCTATTATACTACATGAATATAATCGTATTAAAAATATATATGCACATATTTTGTCTACATCTTGGAATGAATAAATATACTGAAATATAGCTCTGTTTCACATGTTTTTGTATTTAATAAATCCTTTAATAGTCCAGAACAAAGACATATGAACAAAACACTGCAAAATCTATACGTAAACACAGAGACGCACACCCATATAGATATGTATCTTTATATAATAAAATTGAGATGCACATTTATACGAACTGCGAATATGTGATCTAAGACATTCACATTAGTGGAAACAATCATGTCAAATCAACACTTTATATATATATATATATATATATATATATATATATATATATATATACATATATATATATGTGGGTGTGTGCGTGTGTGTATATATATGCGTGTGTGTATATGTATACATACATAATCCAATACAGTACGCAATATAAGCGTATGTGCATGTAATTTGCTCTGTTTTTTTGCCCATGATTTTCGTTTTCGTGCGTGCATGTATTTACGCATAAGCATATACACACACACATATATATATATATATATAAATACATATATATATAGAATATGTATATATGTATAAATATATATATATATATGTATCACGCATATACATCACATATATATCACAAACATGAACACACACATATCTATACACATGTAAGTATTTAACAGAAAAAGATGGAAAGGCAATCGTAAATTAGAATGAGTGCTCTCGCCCGTAAGTGTGTGCTGCCCCTCAAATAATTTTAGACAATTTCCTTGCTCTCGTGTCAAGATTAATATCTGACGCTACCAGCATTTCAAATCTGTCAGTTAAAGAGCTATTGGAATTCTGACTTTTTCTTCTTCCCTTGTAGCATTTGTCTCCCATTCGATCCCGAAAGTAATAACGGCAAATATCTTCAGCCAATCTCTTATCTCGTGTATGTCCGTTGCACAGGCCGGCGCCTTGCAGCTATTAATTGCCGTTATTTTGGATGGATATTTCGAGATACAGTGGGAATCCGGCCCCACCTCGCCGCTTTGATCGATTCAGAGAAGAAGGAGATTCGAAACACGGCCAAGATTAAATCGGAAAATGTCAGTGGACAGACGCTAATCTGGGTTTCGGGTAAGCCATACTGGAATGTTCCACGAAAATCACTGGTTTAAGATAGCGGTTCTTCACTGATTTGTCTTATCAAATCCTCATGGTAACTGTAGGTGCCTTTTACGTGGGTGAATTTCATGTATATACATATATATATATATATATATATATAAATATATATATACATATATATACATATATATATATATATATATATATATATAAGAGCAAATGTTTGCCCTTCTGTAAAAATGCATAAATGCACCTATTTATGACATATATTGTTTAGATTTGTTTTGTATTACGCCCTACCCAATATTTCTAGTGACCTCATAAATGTTTATTGGCAACAAGCGAAAATGCATCTTATACTACTTTATCAAAACATATGAAATTACTGAACTCAAATTATTTCGTGTTAAATAATTTCGGAGTAAGCTGGTCCAAATATCGGATGATTTTGATAAAAGCGGAATCCCTTTATCGCGTAGAGTTTATTCACTTTATCATTTTTTTCTTTTTCTACTTTACCGACGAAAGTATTTTCTAGCTTAAACCATCTGATTACTTTTAAATTCTATTTATCTTAGCTCTGCACAAGAACAAAGAAAAAACCACGGAAGTTTACAATCTTATACTTTTACAATGGCAAGCAGCTTGCATTGTATGCAAAATATTAGCATTGTCGTACCAGAATATATACTAAACATTTATTTAATCCTCAATGTTGCAGTTTGTTACTAAACTCAAAAACACAAACGCAATGTTTGCAACTCACAGTCAATATAGACGTTTACTTAAAATACACACTTTTCAAAAGGTAAAAATAACTACTGTCTTCATCTTAAATTCCACGCTCTTTGGAAGCGATTCAGGCGACAAAAATAAACTTCCTTTGAGAAGTTAATGATGAAAGTTGATATACCCACTATCATTGCTGAAAATTCAAATCGATACTGAAGAATATTGCCTCATCCTGTAAAACGGATTCAACTTTATATCATAGCCGGATATAAAATGCAATTGATTAACTATTACCCTAATTACACAATTTTATCGGTATGTATTTTATTTAAATAAATATAGATATCTTATGTTCGACTAGTGCCCACTAGCACACTCTTCAAATAGCTGTGACAGGCTTTGTATGTAAGGTCAACATGATTTTGAAACAATCAGTCAACATTACAAAATGTCAGTCATACTATTTACATTCATTGTTTGATTAACATATTCATTCACTAGTTATAACGTATGTATGTGTATATCTATGTATGTATATATATATGCATGTATGTGTATATGTATGCATATCTGGATGTATATATGTATTTATATATGTATGTGTGTACGTATATATGCATGTATGTACCTATATATATATATATATATATATATATATATATATATATATATATATATATATATACTAGCTGCACTCTGTCACGCGTTGCTGTGGCTCAATTTGGTGTAATGGAAAGATCTAATAAAAAGAGAAAATGCACGATTATTGTATTGTTAGTTCAGCAATTCACTCCAAAAGTGTGGAAAAATACAAAAATGGAAAAAAAAACGGCACCCTTTCAAAATTTGACCAGGGGACTAAGGAGTTTCCATCAATCAACGGTAAATGTATTAAGCCGAACGTTGCTAAAATGTTGGAATAGTTAATTGATTTTTTTTTTTTTTTTTTTTTGTAATAAAAAAATGTTATTTTTCAATTAATATTTTGGTGAGGTGGTACTCTACACAGATTCGAAAAGTTGTCTAAAAACAAATAAATGTAAGCAAAGGCAAGGTAAGTTACACTTCTACATAACTGGTTAATTTGTTTGATTTTATTCAATGTGAAAGTTTTAATCAGTCTGAATAAGAACACAGTATTTATCAATGTATTTGAAAAAGACCAATGGCCGTGGACTCTGTTGAATATGTTAAGTTTGGGAAAATAAGCTAAAAAAACTTTTAAAAAACTATACATAACAGCGTAAGAACTCCATTGAATATATGTTACTGTGACATACGCTGACATATTTGGTGAATTTCTGACAGTATATTGTATAGTTTATTTGTTTTTAATCATTTTTCCAAACAACGTAATCAACAGTGCCCGGCCCTATTTGTATTTTTCAAATACAATGATAAACCATGGTTTTCGAGTCGACTAAACGTTACATTAAATCAAACGGGATTGTATTACTGAACAAAGATCCGAAAAAAGTTGTCGAAAAATAAATATATAACAAATGTTATCTAAGCCAAGATAAGTTACTTTTCTATCTTACTGTATAAGCCAGTTTGGTAGAAAAGTAACTTATTTTGCCTTTGATAATATTTGTTATACATTTGATTTTGGGAACTTTTTCGAATCTATGTGTACAGTAATACCCCCCCCCAAAAAAAAAGAAGCACAAAAATATCCAGTTAGGTAGAAAAGTAACTTATCCTGCCTATGAGGTCAACCTACACAATTTGTTTTAAAATTAAAGTTTTCCACGATGCTGAATAAGAAAATCTTATTTACAGTTTGCAGAGGAAAGTAGTTTTCGGCATATAACAAGCTGTGCTATTCACTATAATTCACTGGCGGCTTTGAATAAACTCCCCTATCTCCCAATAAGAACGGCTTTCAGAATAAATAACGCCTAACCACCAATGTAAAAAATTGTAGAGGTGGACCTAAAGTAAAAATTTACCTTTTTTTTAAATTGTTAGTTTAAAGCACAACGGTATTGTGTACAACGGTTTTAATAAAGGAAACCCATTCATATTTTCTTATAAAAAACAACTCTGAAAAAACGCGTACTTTCAAGTTTGTAGGAATAAGTTTTTTCGAAAAAACAACAAACATTTTTACTTATGCTTTATTTCTTAAATACATAAATTCTTGTTTTACGTTTTTAACGAACGGAAATTTCACGGTGACTGTTTTTTTGGGGGGGTTATTTTGTAACATAGGTTCCCCCTCCACAATTTGTTTTAAAATTACTACTCTTAAAATTTTCTACAATGCTGAATAAGAAATGCATATTTACAATTTGCCGAGAGAGTAGTTTTCGAGATATAAAGACCTGTGCCATGCACTATAATTCACTGGCGGCCATGAATAAACACCCCAACCTCCCAATATTAAGAATGGCTTTTGGAATGAAAACCGACAATCTTCCCATGTTAAGAATAGCTTTAGGAATAAACACCCTCTGTGGAAGTGGAGCTTAAGTAAAAATGTATTTATTTTTTAATAACTTGTTATTTTTTAGCACAACGCTACTGCGGTTTTAATAAAGGATAAACATTCATATTTTCTTATATAAAACAACTTGGGCAAAAAGCGTACTTTCTAGTTTGTTAAAACAAGGGGGTGTATTTCTGTACACATAGATTCGAAAAAGTTGTTAAAAAGCAAATATTTAACAAATCAATGTTATCAAAGGTAAGATAAGTTAATTTTTAACTCAACTGGATAATTTTTGTGCTTTTATTTAATGTAAAATCTTTATTCAGCTCAGAAAACATCCAATGTTTACCGATGCGTTGGAAAATTCAAAATGGTGCCGAACACTCTGCTAAACACGGTAAGTTTGGGAAAATGAGTGAAAAAAAACAAAAAAACTATACCACATACTGTTAAAAACCCGCCGAATATATGTCAGTTAATGTCACGGTAAGATATATTGTGCAAGTTTCTAACAGTGTTTTTATATCTTTTTTATTTGTAACTCATTTTCCCAAACGTACCGTGTTCAGGAGAGTTCGGCGCCATTTTGAATTTTCCAACACATCGGTAAACACTGTATGTTGTCGAACTGCATAAACATGTTACATTAAATAAAAACACTAAAAAAATCCGCTTTGGTAGAAAAGTAACTTTTATTGCCTTTGATAACATTTATGTTTTATATATTTGTTTTTGACAACGTTTTCGAATCTATGTGTGAAGTAAAACAAACCCAAAATAAGTTTTATAAAAAAAAAGACAAAAACAATTTGTACTGATGATTCATTTCTTAAATGTAACAACAACTGTTAGTTCAAAGCACAACGCTAATATGTACCACGGTTTTCATGAAGGAAAAACATTCATAAAAACATCTCGGAAAAAAGTGTACTTTGAAGTTTGTTAAAATAAATTGTGTCGAAAAAACAACATTTTTTTACTTAAATGTATCAATATGTGTTTTATGCTTATAACGATTGTTAAAAACAATTTATTTTATACGCACGAATAGTTATTTTTCGTCATTTCAAAATGGTATAATTTTATCATAAGGACCGCCACAATGAATTTAAATTTTAAAAATAGGGAATGTTTTCTTACACTTATAGATAAAACATATGGAATGTTGCAATTCGGAAGTCATCAACTCGTGGGCCGCTCATTTCTACCGGAAATAAAATGGCGAAAATAGTTCCGCATTAAGAAAAATATTTTTATTTTATTTAATATTAATTTCTGTGTTACTATTTTAACGATTAAAAAAGTTGGTTAAAGTCAAAATCGGATTTAATATTAATTTATGTGTTACTATTTTAACGACTTTATATAAAAAAGTGTGTTACATCCAGACTCCTTCTCTTTCGTCATCTTTTCCCCGACGAATAAAAGTTTTTTCAATAAGGTAATATTTACTTTTTAATATTAATAACCCAGTTAGATGATAAAGATTAAATGTTATATAAATTTCATAGAAAACGGGATGGTAAATTTCTAGTTTATCAATTTTGAATAAACCAGACGTTCCATTTATATATATATATATATATATATATATATATATATATATATAAATATATTATATATATATATATTATATATATATATATATATATTATATATATATTATATATATATATATATATATATAGTGGGGTGTCTATATATGCGCGTGTGTATACTTTCAGTTGCATGTGATATACATTCTATGAAAAATATAATTTTTAAATTACCATAGATACATTTTGTAAATCAATTTTAGAATCAGAATAGGGCTCAAGATATTAACGTGGCTATTTAAATTATTTAGGAAATATATCTTGCATATAATAATGTAAACATTATGGTACTAATTTTCAGCTTTTGTATGTCTTTATAATTGAGCACATGAAGTAGAGATGTACTCATGAGTGATAAAAATTAACAAATAGTTTGCTAATTTCTGACGGTATCAAACAAAAAAATCGAGTGTGTATCCTATCCTTTAGTTTTATAAAAATAGAAATAAAAAGTATAGTTTCTTTTTAATAAAATATAATATAATTAAATGATATTGGTATATTGTTGAACACGTCCCACCTCTACATATCTGAAATGTGATGAGAAAACGGTACGACAGACTGTGAAAAAGCACTAAATACATCGGCAGTGTTCGTGATGCCCCTAAATCTGGTCGTACTAGAGTTAATTCTTGCAGAAAAGACAATGGTATCAAGATCCGCAGCCTAAGAGACAGATTTGAAACGGACTTCCAAATGCAACAACAGTGCAATCTTGTTTAAATGTGATATCTTTCTACTGTCAAGAATAGATTTAAGGAATTTAATTTGCGAGGATGGGTTGCAAGCCAATGATAAAGAACAGAAAGCGCCGTCTTGACTTCGTCAGATGCAATGAGGATCATCACTCTTCATATTAGTCAAAGGTGCTTTTATCGACGAAAGCAAGTTCAATAGGCTAGGAAGTGGTGGTAGGCAGTGCGTCCGTCGGGGAGAAGACGGAGAATTTAATCCTAGGTGCTCAGTTTCAACGCTGCAAGGTGGTGGAGGTTCAGTTTTGGTGTGGATCATTCTTAGTACCAATGGTCCAGGGCCTATAGTTCGCTTGTAAGGTCGAATTAATTCGACCAAGTGCATTAATATGTTTACTGACCATTTTCTATCCTACTTTGGTCCGAATTTAAATGATAATCCCATCTTCATGCAGGATAATACTCCGATTCATACAGTTGATAATGTCAAGATGTTGCTGGATGAGAATGGTATTCCGTGTTCGGAGTGGCCTGCACAATCCCCAAACCTCAATCCTATGGAAAACGGATGACATTACATCAAGCAACAGCTACGTAATGATAAAATTTCAAATTTGGAAGAAATTTGGACAAAAATTAAAGAAAACTGGGATACCCTTTCCCCCGAAGTATTGCTGCAGTCTAATTCAAGGAATTCCCAAAAGATTGCAGGCTGTCAATTTGCAGAGGTATATGCTATTAAATATTAATTAGTTCATTGTGTTCCTGTTGTATTTGTGTTGCATTAATATCCTAAATGTGAATTTTCCATTGCCTGAACTTTCTCCATTCGGAGTTATTTTTTTTTAATTGACGTGAACACTAGAATATTTCAATTAAAATCATATATCTGAACAGGTAAAATTATAGAATAATAAAAGGCCAATCAAATGACGTAGAGTTTATTTAAACAATTACATTTAATTTAGCTTAAATTTGCAGTTTTTGTAAAAATTACAAGTGCGGACTTTATATATATATATATATATATATATATATATATATATATATATATATATATATATATATATATATGTGTGTATATATATATTGTACAGAAAATTGTTAGATGAGACAAATCATTGGTACTGTCAGTTTCAAGCCCAATAATTAGGACCGTTTAACATATCCTTATCAAGCTATCTTAAGCCAATATAAAAAAAATATATAAAAGAAAACAGTATAATTTACCCGAATAATAATATTTTTTTACGTATGCGATATCTGCTTGCATAAAACTGTATGGATAAAAAAACTCCAAAATATATTTTAAGTATATGCATAAAAATGATTTATGTTCGTAATCGATAATCTAAAAAAAAAAGTCTAAATCGATTGCTTCGACATTTTGCGATAGCGTTTTTTATCTAACTCAAACGTGCTTTATATATTTAAAATTAAAAATACGTAAAATATTAAATACCTTTTTTTTCAATCGAGATCGCTTCTTTTCGGCAACAGTCGGCCATTTTTCACGCGATAAAAATTCGTTTTTTCGTCATTTAGTTTCTAAGCGATTATTTTACTAACATTGTTTATTTTTATATGTTTACTAAATAATAATAATATAAATCTTATTGCTTGACAAATGCCGAAATATAACGATGCCCCCCCCCCAAATACCAATCCTTACAAGAATAAAACAGACATTCTTACGATAACTTGTTGTTCTTTTTAATTTTCTTATATTTATTTTCTGGTAATTTTACTATGTGTGCTTGTTTTCTTCAGTATTTTCGTTGGGTGGCGTTGTTACGCTTTGATAATCGGTGACGCCCGGCGACGTCTGGCGAAAGCCAGCGGTTGATGTAATGCTTTGAGCAAGCCGAGCAGTCAGTTAGTTACGTCTGGTTAAAATTTTCCACAAGTATTGGTCGATCTTTAATGTGTGAAAAATTCAGCTCCCGAAAAAGGGGGCTCTGGATAGTAACAAAAAAAAAACCTCAGTCGAGGAGGGTTTCTGATCGAGGAACAACGCTGAAGTGGAATTCACACTCTGTTTATCTTCCCATGTCTTTCTCTCGTCCTCTCTCCACATCTGTCTCTCCATCAATGTCTCCCCTCTCTCTCTCTCTCTCTATCACCCTCTCCACTTCTCTTTGATCCCCTTTCTCTTACTCCCTCTATCTCTCTCACTATCTCTTGTTCTGTCTCTGTCTGCCTCTCTTCCACTCTGTCTCTAATTCCGCCTCTCTGTATCTATATCTCAATACCTCTCTCTCTATATATATATCTCCCTCTCTTTCTCTGTTTCCCTCTCTCTTTATCTTTTTCTATTTCTATCTCTCTGTCTTCCTCTTTGTTTATCCATCCCTAATCCCTCATCTTATTTTAGTCTCCTAAATTAATTACAGTGATTAAGGTATTGTGAAAACAAAACACAATCCTATTTTAGTCTCTTAAATAAATTACAGTGATTAACGAAATGTCAAAACAAGGATAAATCCTGCTTTTTGTCAGCTAATTTACGTAATATTAGAATAGAAGTAATTTGAAAATTACTGCTGCTATTAAGAGCTCAAGGACGGACTGGGAAAGCTGTCTACTAAAATTAAATTTAGCAGATGTTCAATGAAAAAATGGCATAGCCCTAGTTCTTTCTGCATGCGGAATAGCTGCTACCTTACTACCAAGTAGACGAGCTACTCATTCTTCTTTAAAATTATTATTAAACATTTAAAATTGTGAAATTAACACTAGCATATTCATTAAATAATTACATACGCATTAAATCAAATTTGATTTGAGCAAATAAAAAATTATTGAGGAATTTTTACTATCAATTCAATGTAATAATAATAATTGAAAATAAATGGTTGTATTATATTAATTCAATGTATTTTTTAGTATAACAGTAGAAGCTAACCCATCAAAACATAATATTTGGGTGATGTCATAATATTTGGGTGTTGTCAATAAAATTACAAATCGTTTGCTCGTCTCGCAATATATATATATATATATATATATATATATATATATATATATATATATAGTTAAAGAGAATTGTAGAAGGGGGTACAATGCAGAAGTAACGAAAATACACAGGATGAAGCAGGTAAGAAATTTATTAATAAAACTTATAAATACATGCGTACATATTCATATTACATATACGCAGTATATGTATATTTGCACAGTGGTTACCTGGGAAAGTCGGTCCGGTGGTATGTCCGTGTAATATAATATTTCGAGAAAGATCTCTTCGTCAGATACGTTTGTCAAAGTCAAGTAAATATCTGACGAAGAGATCTTTCTCGAAATATTATATAACACGGACATACCACCAGACCGACTTTCCCAGGTGACCACTTTGCAAATATAAATATACTGCGTATATGAAATATGAATATGTACACATGTATTTATAAGTTGTATTAATAAATTTCTCACCTGCTTCAGCCTGTGTTTTTCCGTTACTTCTGCATTGTACCGCCTTCTACAATTCTATTTAACTACATGTTATACAATGCTTCAAGCAAACTACACCCACCTCTTATATATATGTATATATATGTATATATATACATACATATATATATATGTATATATATATATATATATATATATATATATATATAACAAATATTATGTTATGAATGCAAGATTCGCGTGACTGCATGGTAAATATATTGGATCAATAAAAAGTAAACAAATACAGACGT
Source organism: Euprymna scolopes (assembly GCF_053919585.1). Lineage (NCBI taxonomy): Eukaryota > Metazoa > Mollusca > Cephalopoda > Sepiida > Sepiolidae > Euprymna > Euprymna scolopes. The sequence continues at coordinate 49,748,612 of NC_136492.1, forward strand.
GTTGTGATTCCAAAATATCGTAAACTAATTGTAAATCGAGGTTTGAAATCATTGTTGAAGGTATCTATTTATAATACAACTACGTACATTCATATGCTAGCCCTGATGCATGAAATAAAAATTATGTTTAAGAAATATTGGTACTGTGTTATGATTCAAATTTTATACAATAAATGATATTATTTTATTTAGATTAAAATCTTATCTGAAATTCTAGATATATTAGTTTTACATAAACCTAGTAGGAGGCAAATTTGTGCACCTTGTTTTTGAATGAAAATCATCAATGTTAGCTTACTTCCATGATATTGAGTGTGGTTTATTCGAAAGCTTTAAAACTAGTTTTACGATTTCCAAAAATAATCGAAATTCTACTGTGTAATAATAAACACACGAAATGCTATTTGAGAACCACATTAATTGGTTGGCGAACTGCTTGCGGTCCGTGTGCCGCTGTTGAACCGCCGTGCCCACCCCCGACATATAAATAGCTACTATGCATATACTATATATATTTTTACAGTGGAAAACATATTAGGTTGGTGGCTTACTTGTTTTCCTCCAATTTTGAAAAAAATAAATTGTTTAAATCTGGGGTGAATCGCGTTAAAATACTTTATAATCATTAAACCGATTTTGCAAAAGACTGTTAAATACCAGTACATCTTAGAAAGGTTTATGATAGAAGCGCTCGCGTCTCCAATTAGTTTGGTTTACTCGTTGTTCGAGTGTCCTGAGAAGGATTTTAACATGGAAACCCGCATTAATGATGGGGTGTTAAGTCAAATGGGATTAGAAGAATGATTCTAAAATATAACGGAACATATGTAAAAACGACTACTTATTTTGAAATTTGTAAATATTCATTTAAAAAATAGTATTCCGCCTAACTCTGAGAAAAGGACATATTTGAAGGCATTATAAAAGGTCTAACGGAAATCTCCTAGCAAATGATGAAAACGCAATACAAAACAACGAGGAATGCATGCTACAATAACACAAAGAACCACAATAAACAAGCAAAAACGCATGCAGAAATAGCAACTGGCGCTTTTCTTTCAATTCCAGAAAAATAAGAAATAATAATTGTTAAGACATTAAGTAAAAGTAAAATTCATTGAAATAACACATTTTCTCTCAACACAATATGAAATTTGATTTAGACATTCACTTATCTTTCAGAGTAAGATAAAATTTTGAAGATTTTTACGAGAAAATACAACTCATTTTTAGGCTTAAAAGATTAGTTTAACGCTAAACGTTTCGCATACTATTAAAAGAATTGAAGGCAGCAGATGAGGGTAATTTGTTTACTGTATCTTACCAGAAAAACATAGGCGAATTACAATGCTTTGTATCAATTAAACTGTTATCGGAGTTATATTTTATTTCATAAAAGATAGGCGTTTTTCACTCGACAAAACGAGATGTTGAGACTTATATTACATTTGTGTCCGTTAGAAATTATCATTATGACGACATGTGATGCTGCGTCATAACACAACTTAAAAAAAAAAATATTACCACCCTCCTCATCTCTCCATCGTTGTCTAAATCTAAACGCCAATTCCACAAAAAAAAAAAATGCCCCAAAACTGTTCGCCTGTCGGGAACTCTTCCGGTGGCCTGATTTTCGGTCGAATACAACATGGTAGCCTTCAAATCCAACGTAAACAAGATCTTGCTTAGCCCTGCCGATAAATTATCAATTTCTACCATTTTACACCATTAAATACTACTAGACTACCACCTTACTATCATTAACCCTCGTTGTGCATTCATATGTAGTGAGTACTAAGTAAAAAAACAAAACAAAAACCTTCGGATACCGTTTCGATAAAAAGGTGACATTTTGTGCGTTTTTTATCCATGTGGAAGAAATACATACACGCGCTCGTAATGCAAACTAATTATTAATAACATCACTGATAAAAAAGGCTATTAAAACCCTGCCACGTGACATTATCCATGTTGTGAATACGGGGACAACAGCAACAACAAAGTAGACACTATGAAAGATAACAGAAACGAATAAAGATCCACGTAACACTTAAATTGGAACTTACATTACCGAATGGAATATTCTCAATATTTTAACGGATCACAATGATTAAGCGATTGTTCTTGATTGTTCAATAGTTCCACATCTGTGAAAAAATTGAATATAGAAAAACATATATATCATCAGCTAGGACGTATCCCTCTCTTTCTTTCCCAAAATTCCCCCAAAGAGGCCCAAATTACACGAAAGAACATTTTAGTGATCGTCGCGTTCGTCTCATTGATTACTTTCTACTCTACTCATTGCTGCTTGAAAAATGTCTTTAGCAAATTGCTAAAATAGAATAAAAGATATCACGTTGTAATATTTTCGTCATTCCTGAATACTTTACAACAGCCCTCAAATTAAAGTACCGGGTCGCCATTGGCTCCGCGATGCATTATAAATCAGTAAAACGAATCTTACGTCAGCGGCGAGCAACATAAATCACAATAGCGGATTAACTAAGCTTCGTGACAATGTATTAGGCAGCAATAATTATAAGCAGATCTGAGTGCGCATCTTAAATGGATAAAGCGATAGATATCTCTTAACTTTTCACGTTAAGACTACACAGAGATTCCCAGAGTATCATTGATTTATGCAGTTTGACATTTCCTTTTTGCCCGATTTTAACTGACCTGAATGCAAATTCCTTTCTAAACTAATCGATATAATTTTCTGCTCTGACTGCACCGAGAAGGTTAAGTGTGGCGGCTGAGTCGAAAATCATGCTTGTCGCCATTCAATCGGGGGCCAGAGGGTTGAAAATTATCGGCTGGTTGTCAAGGAGAACAGAGAAAAGGGAAATAGCTGCGCACAGTAAGCCCACGCATACATCAATGTTGTCAAAACGGGTCTCCTAACCCACAAAAGATAACTATGACGATCTTGCTGACAATAACAGCTGCCCTTTCATAAACAAAGAGACTGAATGTCTGTCTGGCTACACGCTGTTTTGAAGGCCCAGTGTTTAATACCGGACATTCCTAATAAATTAGAGAACCCCTACGGACATTTCCGTTTTTATTTACACAGCAATGATGTGGTTATGCGTTTAATAGAGAGCAGACAAATAAGCTTTCCAATTACGTGATTGTTTTCCTTTGTTCTTTTTTTTTACTTTTTAGTGATCGTTAGCCCGAACAAAGACGTTCTCATATTCTTGCCTCTTCCGTTCACCCGTGCAAAAATTTTTACCATGTCAATGGTGTGAATGGAATGTAGTGTCAGAAATAAATATAACCCTTCACTATAATCAGCAAAGTAAAATAAAATACTAAATAGATAAATAAATAAAATATAATAATATAACATTGTGTGGCTTATGTTAATTTGTATACTATTGGTTAAAATTAAAAACTGTCGTTTGCACTTGTATTAATAAAGCAAACGTTTTCAAAATTAAATCTTATCTAAAAACAGATCTTTTCAACAAGAAAAGTCAATAAAACAAATTCTAAAGGAAATGCAGAACTTAAAATGAACGTCGCTATTACCAACTTTTATGAAAAAAAAACTTACTTCGGAACAACTATCTTTTGAAAAAGAAAAAGAGAAGATCAAAGTTAAGTGTTGATTTAATTTTATTTTATTTGAGCACACACACACATACACACACACATATATATATATATTTATATATATATGTGTATATATATCTATATAGCTATCTATCTATATAGATAGATAGAGATAGAGAGATAGATAGATAGATACTAGCAGAACTATCTGTCGTTGACTGGGTTCAAAAACAGCCTATAGAAATGGACTGTGATTGATGAAAGTATGATAGGTTATGAAAAGGACACCGTTGTAAAGAGATAGGTTTGGATACTCAAAAATCTTACCCTAAGAAAAATATGATGAAAGTACAGATAATTTTCGCGAAAATATATTTTTTTATATCAATTTTTTTCCGTTTGTAGCCAAGAGTGACCAACAAAATGATGTTTCCTTACAAAGAGAACATGTTATATATATATATAATAATATAAATATACTAGAAATAAATGTCACCATATATATATATAAAAACGAAAATGTATGTTCGCTTTTTGTGTATGTCCAAGAAATACTTTTTCAGAGAAGCGGTCGGTCGCCTGATAACTTTTTAAAACTTCTTATATCACATGAAAATCTTAATGTCTCAGATTTAACAACGGAGCTCGCCTGTCTATTTAATTTGCTCGACTTCGGGAAGATAAATATTCAACAGTTTTCGCTCGTCGCCTGTAGGTTAGGCCTTTTATTATAATGTTTCCCCCTACCTCCAACGTCTTGGGGGAGAGCATTCCCGCACTAAATGAAATGCTACTCCACAGTCAAATGTTGACCTCATTAAGTCACTAAAACACATGCGCCTGCTAATTTTAGTAATTAAATAAAGTAAAACGTGTTTCCGTTAGCATCTCGCGGTGGCGCAATGGTAAACGTCGCACGTTTCCTTTTTCACACTTTAATTTCCAATATTGCCTCAAGCCTTCGGGTTCGATCCTCATACTTACCTACCTAGACATTTTTTTTAAATTTTAACCCCCCCCAGAGTTTTGATTTACGCAAATGCACACACACCTCCAAACACCCGGGCAACGCCGGGTACCCCTCACTAGTAGTCAATAAATGTTACTTTTAAAGTAGAAAAGTTCTATTGGTTCATATTTTAAGTAGTTTGTAAAAAAAAAAAATTGTTTTTTAATTCATGACCCGGTTTGAAAAAAATCTAAATGGCAGCGACTTTGAAATGGAGGGCCCCGTTTTCAATTAGAAGGAAGGGTAACTGAGCATTCGGTGTTCACAATTTAAGAGAGTTCCGTCAACGTAAGGAATATTTATAAACATATTTTCATGTTTTCCGCTATTTTGTGCTTGAGGAATATTCGATTATGGCATGTGTAGTTTATGTAAAAATATATTTAAGTAGTTATCGCCTCAAATTTCGTTTTCATTTCGGTTCGCTGAAATTATTTCAAGTAACAAGCATTAAAAGCTATTAAAAAACATGAACTGCACATTTATTGACGATGGTAACATTTATTTTCTTGTATATTGATTTTTCGGGTAGTCGTTTGTTTGCTTTTCCGCTAAACGCTCTTACTAAATAATATCGACGAAATATCGAAAACATACAAACAAAAACAGTTTTGAAAAAAAATGACACTTTACTTACTTTAGTAAAAAAAATCCGAAACCGCAAAATGGGATATTAAAAAATAAACACGTAATTACTTTAGTTTTTTAAAGCAAATAATCGATATAAATATGAATAAGAAGGAAATGGTGTCCTTTTCAAGCATAACAGCTTCGTTTCAGTTTTAGAGTATTGAACGGTGTAGTATTGTGCCGTCGAATTCAGGGTTGTACTATTTTAATGTAAAGAACTTGCAGAAAGGGTTGTAATCAACTGAATTCCTTCTAGTATTCTGACAAAAAGGCTAAACAGATATATAAATAAAAAATAAAAAAGGTTATGTAAATGTTTTTAAAAAGACACGTAATCACGTGAGCAGGATTTTTACCTTCTTTTGACACGATTACAAGTACCGTTCTTATTTTTTATTATTTATCTATTTATCAATTTTCGAAAGAGGGCCACGTGCATGCGGAGAAGGAAAAAACGGAGGTATGCAAAATTTGTGTCAAGAATTGTCTAAAGTTACGATTTTTCTTTGGCATTCACTTTAATAAGAACGTGAATTTATTCGACACAATATGATTCAACTCAAAAAAATAAATAAAAGCTAACGTGAATTAAGATTAAAGTTAAGGTGTTATTGTGGACCCTCAAACCTTTTAAAAAATATTGTTAAACTTTGTGACATATTTACATTCTATGGAGGTCAGGAGCGAACGAACACCCAATGATTGTATTATACCATATTTCTTCAAACTGAAACATAATTATCAAAGTATACTTACGCAAATAGATACAAAAAGTTTTTGTTAAAGTTTGTGCCATATTTATATGGAGTACAGGCGCGAACGCAGATCCCACAATTTTATTATACCATCCCTATTTAAGTTGAAAACAGCTTATCAAAGTATTCTTATGTACATCTATATCAAAAACACTTGTAAACGTTTTTTTTTTCATTTTTAATTTTTTTATTTCCCTACTTTGCGAACGCACACCCCACAATTTTTATGAACCGCCGTCCTGCCAGATCAAACATACCCATTCATGATCCTCGATACATCTTCTATCATTATATGTACTCAGTTTTAAAAATGATTAACTATATAGGAGCCTATTCGTGACCACACACACACACACACATACACACACAGATGTTCAGTTTTATATTATAGATTTATTCGCATTGATTTGGCATGGTTATGAGTGTTTTTATACGAAGGGTTTCAACGTTAGTTAAGCTGAATTAGCTGTGAGTCAAATTTCAAAATACAATTTTCTAACACTAATCGCATGTCTTTCCGCTTAACGAAAGTATAAGATTTTGAGATTTAGGAAAGTCTATTTTCTGTTCAACTAGAAACAAATAAACTAATGCATAGTATAAAGCTTAGATCATCAAATAATTGTGCTTATACTTTAATACTCTGAAAAAATACACTTTAGTAGGTTTAAACATAACTCTTTCCCTCTCTCTATCTGTATATATATATATATATATATATATATATATGCATACATGTGATTATTATCATTATTGTTATTATTATTATTATTATTATTATTATTATTATTATTATTATTATATCAGACTATTAAAATTTAAAATAAAAATACATTAAAAATTTAAAATTTAATTTTTTCTATAATTATTATTAATACTATACATTCTTATTATTGTAGTTTTTCAACCCATTCTACCAAACTTTATCATCTCGTCTTTCCTAGTTTATTGCTTTTTTCCTGAATTATAGACATGATCAATACTACTATCGGCTGTTATTATCTTATCTTATTTTTTTACATATTATGATAAAAAGTACTCCTAAATTATATAGAAGATTGCCGAAAGGATGAAACACTAGTGTATGCATGCATTTAATTATAATTATAAATATATAATTATGACAGTCGATTTAAGAAACTCGTTTCTTATCGTTGAGCACTTTCAGTTGAAATAAGTCGGTCAATTTAGTTCTCATGCATAGATCATCGTATAACGATTAGATCATTGTCTGACTGACGTAAAGAATATTAAAAAATTTAAAACATGTTTAAATTCAACGTCATTTCGCGCGGTTAATGGAACCCGAATGGACGCGGTCTTTGCTAATCGAGCCAGAGATGGCTCATGTTGCCGAGTTCGAATCTGTCGACTGGTGTTATTCGTGACACCTTGCACTGAAGATTCCTGAAAGGATGAAACACTAGTGGATGTATGTATTTAATTATTATAGTAAAAAAATAATTATATATATATATATATATATATTTATATAGTGTGGTGGTTGTAGGGGTGGTAGCAGAGTTAGCCTCTGTTATAATTTGTATATGTGCACATAATTGTCCTTATGTGTGTCTATGTATGTGTATCTATATATATTTAAACATATATGTCTATATGTGTGTATATATGTGTGTGTGTGAAGGTTTTTAATTTTATTTATTTATTTTTATGTTTCATATGTCTATGTAGATGTGTTTTGTACCTTGCATATATATATATATAATAAACAATAAACAAAGGGCATATATATATATAATCAACAATAAACAAAGGACAATATATTTTGGTTCCACATCTGACCTAATAAAACAGAATTTCAACACACAAATATTCTTTAAAAAATAACTCTCTGTCAAACGCAACTACTCTATCCAAATATATTTGGCAACTCAAGAATAACAATATTTCTTTCAAGTTGAAATGGCAAGTAATTGAATCTTGCAAACCATATTAACCAGGGGATACATTCTGTGCACTATGTACAAAAGAGACCCTAAAAATTTTGAAATATGAAGATATAAAAAATACAACCACCCTATTAAATTCAAGAGAAGAACTAATCTTCACATGCAGTCATACACGTTAAATTTAATAAATATAAACCACCTATAATCATTAAAAATTATTTATTAATAAAAATAGATTATAATATTTTTGTATTATTCTGTAATAAATTAAGTTAGACTAATTATCTCCCTTTCATTCTTTAATTAAAAAAATATGACTAATTATCCCCCTTGCATCATTTAATTATACAAATAACATTATCCTCCCCTTTCTTTCGAATTTTAAATCTTTGCGTTCTTAAATAAAAAGTATGCTAACGGATATAAAATATTCCACAAGAGTTCCTTTCGAAAATTTATCATTTCATGAGCTGAAAAGCTATAACAAGCATCTATATGAGTACTTTGACCATAGTTCCTGATTTCAAAAGGCGAAAAATTAAAAGGTAAATATTTGTATGTATATTTTATGTATAGTTTATATATATGTATATGTATGTTTATGTACATATGTGTTTATTTATATATATATAAATGTGTGTATTTATGTATATGTGTATATGTGTATATGTATATATATGTGTATGTGTGTATACATATATGTATATATATATGTGTATGTGTTTATGAGTTTTATCGAAAATACTTTTATAATATTGTACTTAAACCAAAGTTATATTTATAATTTTACTCTATTTTATTTCTATCTTTAACCCATATTAATTTTCGTATAAAGTTAAATCCATACCTTTATTTTAATTTTTTCCAGATACATCTGCCTTACTTTTAATTCTAGGTTTATTTATGGTGTCTTTTACATATAATAAAAACCCTTCCCAATATTTGCTGATGAGGAAACTTTGTTTGCTAAACATTATTGTCCATAACTTGATGTCTACCACAATAAAAACTCTGTTTTCCGAAACGATCGTACAAACTTTTGATTTTGTTGTTGTTCCTTCTCATGAAACGGATTTTTATTTAATTATAATTTGATTTTCAAATTATCAATCACATTACTAAATAAAAAATAAGCTCTAGGCTATTTACCTATCGAGCTTATTATATATCTAAATTACAACGAGCACTTTTCTTTCCCTGTATTTTAATTAAACTAGTAATTTTACTATTAAATTAAAATATACTTTGCTCTTTAGATTAGTGTTCTAATCTCCTTTAAATTTATATATATATATATATATATATGTGTGTGTGTGTGTGTGTACTTGTATGTTTATGGGTGCACTTATGTATGCATAAATGTGAGTAAGTACGTGCATGTATGTTATGTATATATGTGTATGTGTATGTATGTATGTGTATGTATGTATGTATATATATATATATTCGTATATATCTGTATATTTACTTTTATCAATATCGTTTTATGATTGACATAATCATTCGTGTCACTATCTCTGTTGCTGCTATTATAAATATGATTATTATCGTCATCTTTATTGGGTTTTTTATATATAATATAATAAAAATCAATACTTATAACTAAATTTGTACTATTATTATTATTATTATTATTATTAATAATAATAATAATAATAATAATAATAATAATATTAATATTATTGGCTCACATGGAGCTTTCACACAAGTCAACAAACGATCTAATTGGAAACCTGTGGTATTCTCTGGAAGCTGAGTGACAACAAGTCTCACCGGACTTTCAACTTTCTCCACCTCCTTCGATAGCATTTGCAAATTAATTTGCATGATCGCAACAGCCTCTTACTATTGATTTCTCGCTGGTAGTATCCATTGGTTTATACTGGAATTTACGTGGCACTCAGCCTCCCCAAAGTCTCAGTTCTCTTTGCGCTTGTCCAGCCGAGGTCTGGCTAGCACTCTCTCCTCGGTCTTTCAGTCCTTCTTGACCCTTCTCGGCTCTTTCGTATCACTTTTTTATTGGGGGGACGGTATGAAACAATTGGGGGGGGGTGCATGATGGGCATGTAGAACTTGTAGATATGCAGCTTCGCTGTTCTTCATTCCCTGTAACGCTTATTCGTTATATTGTATTCTTGTATTATTCTCCGCATTCTTAATATTTCAGTCGTTTTCATTATCGGTAGTCGTTGTACTTTTGCAGTTATTCCTCTGATTCCAATTTCTAACATTCTTTTTTCGAAGTTTTTCAGAATTGTTCTTAGTGTTTCTACTATTATCGGTACTATTTTAATTTTCTTCGTCATCAAAATCCATTTTAACTCTCTGGCTAGCTCTGTGTATTTGCTTCGTTTCTTCTTTTCTTTCATACTCACTCTGTTGTCAGCTGGGACAGCAAAGTCTACGATTTGACAGCATTTTTCTTTCTTGTTAATTATTACGACACCTAGTCTCCTCGTTTGGATTGGTTTGTCCGTCTGTATGTCCATGTCGCATAGGATTTTGCTGTTCTCGTTTTCGAGTGCTGTTGCGGGTTCATGCTTGTGCCATTTGTCTGCACGTTCAGAATGCAGTCGTTTGCACAATTCCCAGTGCACCGCTCTCGCCACTTGGTCATGCCTGTTTATTATATTCCTTTTGGGCCAGTTTGCTGCATTCACTTACTATATGGTTTATCTTTTCGTCTATTTGTCCACATAGTCTACATTTGCTGTTTTATTGTGTTTTATCGATCCTTGCTTTGATATGGTTGGTTATTATCGAGTTATCTTGTGCTGCAGTTATTATTGATTCAGATTCTCGGTTTATATGTCCTTTTCGCATCCATGCCCAGGTGTTTTCGTTAGTCTCATCTTTTGTCATTCTCATGAATCTTCCGTGGAGTTGTTTCTCTACCCATTTCTGTTTTCTAATTTTGTCGTTTATCTCTCTGTTTTCTGTTTTGTTGGGCGTTTTTTATCAGTTGCTCTCGCTTCAGTGTGTTGCATTATGTATGTTTCTAGTACTTTTTTCGTGTCCTTCACACAGTCTTCTATAGAGATCAGTCTTGTCCAACCGTCTTTCTTTTTCACGCAGAGTCTGTCAATATCGTCCTTTGGGTGTAGTGCATTATTCATGGTTATGAGTTTCCTTATTTTCTGGTCGAGTTGTCTCAGTTCTTATTTTGTCCACCCTATAAACGGTCCAGAGTATCTTACTAGTGAAACTGCGCATGTATTTATAGCTATTACTAGGTTTCTGCTATATAATTCCGTTTCCAGGAGTGTTCTTGTTCTCCTGAGCTATACCTTTCCAATTTTCTCTTTCATTTCTGTTCCTCTGATGGTGTCCGCTTCCAAAATTCCCAAGTATTTATAGTCGTCTTGTTCCCCTAGTGCGCTCATGTTAGTTTGGTTTGGTAGTTCCATGCCTTCTGTCGTTTCCAGTTTTCCCTTTCTTATAACTAGGTGTGCCCACTTGTCCATTCCAAATTCCATTTGGCTATCTTGGCTGAAGGTCCTGGTAGTGTTTATTAGTTCTGTCCTTGTAAAAAGTTTCAGATCGTCCATGTACATCAGGTGGTTCACTTTTCCTCTGTATTGGAGAACTTGTATCCAGCTTGGCACTTTCTCCGAATACTGTTCAAGGGCATCATGGCTATGATGAACAGTAGTAGTGATAGTGATGCCTCTTTGTTTGTTAATTTCTATATGCGTTGTCCATCAGCTGTCAATTCCAGTCTCCATTATTATTATTATTATTATTATTATTATTATTATTATTATTATTATTATTATTATTATTATTATTATTATTATCATTATTATTACTATTACTATTATTATTAACATTATCATTACTATTACTATTATTATTATTATTACTATTACTATTATTATTATCATTATCATTATTATTACTATTATTATTACTATTACTATTATTATTAACATTATCATTACTATTACTATTACTATTATTATTATTATTATTATTATTATCATTATCATTATCATTATCATTACTATTAATATTATTATTATCATTATCATTATTATTAGTATTATTATTACTATTAATATTATTATTAACATTATCATTATTATTATTAGCAGAGGATTGTGAAATGCCCATTACACTAAAAATGGATTAAAAAAGGATAGAAGAATCCGGAGTAGCATATGTAAGAAAGGTTAGAAAACCAAGAACTATACAAATAAAAGCAGTCAAAACCGAACGAGATATTCCAAATATAATAATCATAATGATAGTAAAGAATATAACAAGTCTCTTCCTAGATATAACTGTAAGAGATACGCAGAAAGACATTGGGAATCTGATTGCCCTCATAAGAAGAAAAAAATCCTACATTTGCAAGAAAGTCGGACACAAAAGCGATTGTTGCAGATATAAAGCTTTCACCAGAAAGAGAGCACAGTAACCAAAATCAAATGAAAAATTAGATAAACATCGGCGAAAATACATAAAAGCAGAAATATTTAAAACGCCAATAAAATTACAACTGGATTCAGGATCCGATATTTCTATAATAAACTTGAATACATGGAAAAAGTTGGGTAAACCAACCATGATGAAAACAAGTAAATCAGCTCGGACGGTAACTGGCTGTGAGATAAAATTTGAAGGAGAAGTTATCCTTCCGATAAAATTAAAACGGATTACGAAAAAATTAAAAATGTTCGTATTGAAAAATAGCGAACACCTGTTTGGAAGATATTTAATTAAGAAATTTGGACTCTGGGATAATCCAATTAATACATTCTGTAAAAAAATAGAATGCACTACTCCAACAACAGAAAATATAAAAGAGGACGTAAAAAATTATTCCCTGATGTATTTATGACTAAATTAGGTTGTTGCAATAAGTTTAAGGCCTCGTTTGAACTTAAAGAAAACACCAGCACAATTTTTAGAAAAAAAGCGAAACGTTCCGTTCGCTGGGTTGGAAAAGATTAATAAAGAATTAGACAGATTGAAACACTACACACATGATAAGAAAGAAATATAACTCGGGGGATCGAGTATATTTCAAGTGCTACAGAAATAACACTTCTTACTGGGAATGTGTAGTGGATAAACGCATTGGTGAGCGTACATATATGATTAAAGGTCCACAAACTATACAAAAAGGCACCTGAAACAAATAAAAAACGCCACATTAAAGATGGTGATTATACAACAGAATTCGATGAGGAGTAAACAATGGACATCATATACGAATCCTTTACTTTGGAACCCCATCAATATACACCAGAACCCCGAAGATCAGGTAGAAAAAGAAAGTTTAATGAACCATTAAAAAAATATATTGAAATCTGTGCGAGTTCAAATCTTGGGAGGAGGGTGTTGTGGTGGCACACATTCATTTGCATATGAGGATAGTAATTACACATAAATAGGAAGATTCAGTTAGTCTGAGTGTGTGTTCACCAGAAGCTACAGAAGGCCGCCGAGAGCAGATATCTTTCTCCAGCAAAGACTTATTTGACACCATTACGTAAATATCCTGTAAATATAACTTTTCCTTTGAATAAGAATAGCATTCCTTGAAACTCCGCGGAAAAAAGGACTTTATAAATTGCTTTTGGAGCATAAATTTTGGTTGTAAAGTTCAGCTTACACTTTTAATTTTCTTTCCTTATATATATATATATATATATATATATATATATATATATATATATATATATATATATATTTGATAGAGCATGACATAAAATTTTACTTTACAAGATCTCCAACTATGGTATAGCAGGAAATGTATTCTCCATTATTAAACCATATCTCTCTGATAGGTTCATAAGATTAGAGGTTCATGGGCAGTTATCAGTATCTCACAGTATTTATGCTGGAGTCTCTCAGGGGTCCACCCTGGACCCAACACTTTTGTGTATCTACATCAATGATCTTTCAAATCATTTATGCTAACAACACTGTCATCTTATGGCAACACATCAAAGGCCGTAAATGACCAAGCTCTCCATGATTTTCTATCCTCTGATCTTGAGCACGTGATAAAACGGGGAAAGAGGTTGGGATCTTTTTTCGCTCCATTAGATATCTGGCTTCTGATTCAATTTTCTACCTATAAAAGCCAGTTACTTTCAAGGACGGAGTACTCTTGCCACATCTAGGCAGGAGCTGCTAGAAAGATCTTATCCATCCTTGGCAGATTTAAAGATGGAATTCGAAGCCTTGTGGGAGTTTCGCTTTTCTCTTCCCTGCAACCTCTTTTTTTACAGAGAAACGTTGCAAGTCTGTCTCTGCTTTATGATTATTTTCATGGCTAGTACTCGTTTGAGCTACAATTTTTGGTTACCCTCTCGCTAAACTTTCATGTAAAACACTCGTCTAGCTGTGACCAGTATCAATAATTTCCCCCACTTTTATCTGTGCATAAAGCTAAACGTAGATTCCATGGACAGAGCTTCCTTTTTTTTTTAAACCGCGCGTCTTTTGAACTCGCTTTCGTTTGCCTGCTTTCCAGCTGACTACAATGTCCTTAAGTCCGACGTATTTTTTTTTTGTTGAGCCGTCCTGTTAAGTCATCCATTTTACCAAATTTACACTACTAATGATTACTACGATATTATGCCATTGGTTTCTGTACACTCAGTAACATTTATTCTGGAGTGACCTTAAGGCCTTGATAAATGGTGACTATCATATAAAAGAAAATACACACATACAAGCATATATATATATATACACATATATATATATATAGAGAGAGATAGAGAGAAAGAGAGTACTGTATGTGGATGACTATATGTACATATATATATATGTATATATATACATATATACACATACCTATATATATATATTATATATTTTTACAAATATATATATATACACTAATTTTCGATGCTTGTGATTTTTATTTTTATTCGAGAAGTTTATTCTTTTCTAATACTTTAATACGCATATATGTCATAATTAATTATGCTTAGTTTTAATAGTTGGATCTTTAGATTATCGACAGGTAAATAGGTACATAAATAGTATATATTTACCTATTTTGGTGTAGTGTTCAGCTTCTTTAGTACTTCGGTAGAGTGTAAAGTTTGCATTAGAGGTTAATTGGGTAGTTGGTTTTATAATGTAGCGTTGTTTTCATACTACTTCCTGTATGTACATAGCGTCTGTCCAAGTAAACGCGTCTGGGACCCATTGACTACTTTAGCTAAATGTTTTCGGAAGTGTATTTATGAAGTATGTCAAGTGAACTCACCTTAATATGATTAAGTGCCTGTCGGCATTAATTGGAGGTGTGTCGATTTATAGTGAGTATACCTAATTAAAGGTGTATCGAGGCAACTTTGTTCCTAATTTCGTTAGTTCATTTATTAGTTAATAAAGAAATTAGGAGTGAGGGTTATGAGTTAACGGTTTCTATTGTTGGAATCGAAAACTAACAATCTCATATTTCTCCGCTATGTAACGAATAATGATTTATAGTATTTAAACTAACAAATAACATCTAAACAATTCGCGATATATCCAAGCAGTTGTGTGGGATGGGCGAGCGGATAAAGAGTTTAGGCTCATTATCGTGGGGTCCCGATTTTGAATCTCGCTATATTCAGCCACTCTGATGAGTCGTAGATGACAAAATAGGTGTCAGTGGATAATTGTATTTTTAAAATAATATATATATATACGGCTCCCTATGTGGGGGTACCAAATTTGTTATTCCCAACTCGCATTTAGGTCAAAATGCACTTTCGTAAATAATTGACTTAATTCAAAACGTATCGCACAAACAAAAACAAATAACATATAAATAAATCGCGATATATCAAGGCAGTTGTGCGGTATGGGCAAGCGGATAAAGAGTTTAGGCTCATTACCGTGGGGAACCAAATTTCGAATCTCGCAAGATTAAGCCACTCTTATGAGTCGTAGACGACGAAACACCTGACAGTGGATAATTGTATTTTAAAATTAATATATATATATGTATGTATATATATGTATATACATTTATATATATATATATATATATATATATATATATATATATATATATATATATATATATGCTTGTGTGTGTAAAGAGAGAGTGACAGACAGCGACACACATACCCACTTTTGGGGGCAATTTTATAAGTTCGAAAGCTCATCAATTATTTATCAGAATTTAACAAATAAATAATTGTAGTATTCGCCAGTATGGTGGAGCATTAAATTGATCATCCACCAGCCAGAGCTTATTTAAGAACCCTTTTACAGCTATAACATTTTCAATCGTAGTGATGTGTTTTCATAGTTTGCATATGAATTACACAATTTCTGATATTTCCCCAAATCTCTAGTTTTTATAGCTTTTATAGAGAGGAGAGTAAAACTTGCTGTTATTGATTCAAATGACTTGAAATAACAGCAAGGTGTGACGATTTTAAATGTTTCGCACATGTTTTACTTGCTTTTCTGGTTTTCATAACGATAGTAAATTCCACAGTGTATAAGGATTTTTTAAACTGGATATATTCATTATCCTACCTACTTCCAAAAGGGAGAATATATATCACATGAGAAATATTTGGAATCAAGTCTCTCCTTGCTGTTAGCAGATCATTTGAAACTATAGCAGCAAGTTTTAGTTTTCCCTCTATCGAGGCCAGGGATTTTGGGTATATATATATATATATATATATATATATATATATATATATATATATATATATATATATATATATATATATATATAGTTAGTTATATAATATATATGACGATTAAGCTACACTGAATATTCCGCGTTTCATGCACTCTAGGATTCTTAAGCCTGAAGAATCCTACAGTGGATGAACCACGGAATATTCAGTGTAGCTTAATCGCCATATATATTTTATAACTAACGAGCTCTACCTACGTATTGAGCACTTTTGAAGTACATACTTAAAGTCTACTCATAAATTTATACTTTCGTATATTGATTTTATGTGAGGAAATGAAGTAGTTATATATATATATATATATATATATATATATTTATTTATTACCAATTATAGCTTAGATTCTACTGCGTTATTATTAAGAAAGTTAATTTCAATAGTGATATGAAAAAAGCTGTAATGATCAGAGAAACTTAACTTATTACACAAGTTTTTCTCATACATTCTTAGTCGTCTGCGATATTCATTATATTCTATGATTTGATTCAGCTAATTGTTTGAAAAAAATCAGAACTGTAATACTCTCTGTTGAATTTAAAATATTATTATCAAAAGACTTACATGAAATCAATGTCTTTAGTTTTGATAAGAGTAGCATAATTATATCGAAGATTTAAATTTATCTTACATTTTTGAATGATTTCCCACCCATTTATATTGTATGCCCATTCGTTATTTTGCTTTGACACATAATTCATTAGTCATTTTCACAAGAATGTATTATATATTATGAGTATAAATTAATGGTTTTTATTTTATTTACCTCTCCAGAACAACGCCAGGTGTTCAGATGCAACAAAAACGCTATTGAATTTGTGATTCCGGCCTATACGCAATTCATGAGCGGTCCCATCTGCATTCCCTGGTAGGATATTGTAAGGGAATAAGTAAGAAAATAACCACATAAAAAAAAACAAAGTAAAGACTAAGAAGTTGAACCTTTTGGGATAACAAGTCAAACAACACGAACACGAAGCCACTATTTAACGGATTATTGAAACCGACCACTCGACGTGTTTAAAATTGCTACATGGTTCTTTTCTTTTTTTCGGAATAAGGAAATTATCAAATCGAAAATATTTTCTTATAATAATATACTGAAATACGTTTTCTCATACACGTTACTTAATGTGCAATTAAAAAGTATATTTAATATATTAAGCGGTGGAAAAATTATGTGTTTTTAAAATTTTATTGCGGTTAGTTGGCGAAAATATTGTGTCATGTGTGTTCAAAGTTAATTACCGAGAGCCCAAAACGTGTTAATGAAAACATTTACACGGAAACAGTGCTTATATATAAACATTCGATGAAAACTAAATATAAGTTCTAACATTGTACACACGTGCATTAAAGTTCTATATTGAAAATATATATTCTCACAAGTATTACTGTAATGTACATTTTTACACTTGGTATAAAGTGAAATATTTTAGCTGTTTGTTTTGTGGGTATCTTAGTCCGCTGTTTTATTAATTTTATAATCGCAACTTTCTTGAATAGACGAAGTTCTCCATGGTGATCATCTTATCGTCTAGCCGGATTATTATCATCAGAATAAAAAAAATGCACATGTGTACCCGAACCATGCATTTTCTGGAGAGATAGGATATGCGCGCGTGTGTGACCGGGAGGAATTGATCATAATTTTTGGAAGGTTGAAACGACATACCACATTATTCACTGCTATTCATCTATCCTCTAATTATTTTCTTATAACTGACGCGCAGCATGATATAACTGTATAGAAATGTTTACACATGGGAATATCCGCATCAATTCTACAATGAAATAATTCTAGGAATAATTCATACAATATGGAGAAGTAGGGCCATAATAAGATTTTAACCCAATCTTTATTTGACAGTGGAATAGAATGCAGCAGCACGATCTATTATTATTGTTATTATTATTATTATTATTATTATTATTATTATTATTATTATTATTATTATTATTATCTAAATATTTATTTGCTTGTTTGTACGCGCAGTGTGACTAAAACCACTAACGCAAACATTAATAAATGTGAACATAATTATCTCCCTTTATAATCGCTCTATTAATTAAATGATCCAAACCATTTCCTCGGCAAACATTAAAGCAAACAAATACATATTTAGCCTTTCAAATTAGGTATTGCATTTCATAACTAAATAAAATCATGATGAGAGGAGACTGAAATATGTTTTTATTACAATTTCAAATTTAATTTAAAAAATGTAAGTGCAAGTGTTTCTTTATAAATGAAATAAAAAATAATGCTGACAAAAATACTAAGAAAAAATGTGGTTTGTGTTGGATTTTTTAAGCTCAATTCTTTTCTGCTTTAAAATGTTAAAGGAGACTTTAATAAAAAAAATGTTTTAAATTTGTCATTATGTTTGTTTCATCCCTGTATTTATAAGGTGTTCAAAAATGTAAGCTACTGTGGAATTTCCACATAATAATAATAATAATAATAATAATAATAATAATAATAATAATAATAATAATAATAATAATAATAACTAGTAAGTTATTATTATTATTTATTTATTTATTTATTTATTTTTATTTATGTATTATTCCTCTTCTCCAGTTTCACGGGATCTGCTTATATCATAATTATAATAATTATTATTTTCTTTATTATTATGTTGTCACATTTGGTGTATGACTGTGGATATTGCCGATTTATGACAATAGACTGATAACAAATAACCATAGACTATCAGCAATTAATTTGTTCAGGCCTCCAGTAGTTTTTCGCATTTATTATTATTATTATTATTATTATTATTATTATTATTATTATTTATTTATTTTTTTATTTTATTTTTGTAATGATAATGATACCACTGAGCATCCTCTTGAAGAGAGAAACGCGGGGTATAACTTTGGATCTTGTGACAGACGGCTCAACCATCTATTGTCTATGGATTATTTTAAAATATTCGGTAGAAATGAAAAGGAAATGGAGAGACTGGTAGAACTTCTGGGGACAAACTCAGAAGACATTGTGATGGAGTTTGAGATTAGTAAATGTGCGGTGCTGGTGATTAAAAGAGGAGTAAAGGTTCATTCGAATGGAATAGTACTTCCAAATGGAGAAATCATGAAAGCAATAGAAGATACAGGGTATAAGTATTTGGGAGTGTAGGCATCATGAACAGAGAAATGAATGAGAAAATAAGGGGAGAGTATCTTAGAAGAGTGAAACTACTTGCGAAGTCGAAACTATATGGAGGAACCTAATGAAAGCAGTGAATGCTTGGGCAGTCAGTGTTTCGAGATACAGTGTGGGAATTTTAGAATGGTCTGACAAGGATTTGCATGTCATGGATATTAAAACAAGAAAGTGTTAGCAATGTTTGGTATATTTCACATTCGAAGTAGGGTAGCAAGGCTGTATCAAAAAAGGAAAGACGTAAAAGATGAAAAGTGTAAAAATTGTGTTAGAACCGAGGAGATGTCGTTGAAGCAGCATGTGGTTTGAAGTGAGGAGCGGATGCTTAAGGTTGTGGCCAATAAAGTGGAGGTATAGCAAGGCTGATTATGTGAAACGTATGGATAGAGAAAGGGGAGAGAAACTAGCTAGGAATAAAATGCATTGGCGGTTCTTCCAGAACAGAAGTGGCTGATGAAAGATGTTGGCAATGGCTTAGAGCTGGTTATCTGGCTGAGAGTACTGAAGCTTTTGTTTGTGCACCACAAGAACAGCCATTAGGAAAACGATTGTTCAAAAAAGTTGTTCTAAGAGAGGAAGTTGCTGCAGAATTCCGGATTTCTGGTAAGACCTCCGAGTCAATTGCGCACCTTGCAGCATGGTGTAGTGGACGGGCCCAGAGGGAGTACCGCAAAAGACAGTATCGCATGGGACTGCGGATATATTGGGAAGTGTGCAAGAGGGTTGGGGTGAAGTGTGCTGGAAAATAGTTGGAGGAGGTGGCTGATGAAGTGAGAACAAGGGAGGATGGCAAGGGGGTATGGTGGGGAAAACGTGTCATAACGATCAAGCAATATGAACATAATTGACCGGATTTGGTCGTAAAGGTGTCAAAAAATTGGCAGATTGTAGACTTTTCAGTACTCTGAGACAAGAATATGAGAGAGAAGGAGAATGAGAAGTGGAACAATTATACTTTATTAGTCTTGGAGAAAGGCGTATACACGAAGTTACAACACAAATAATCCCGGTCGTAGTTGGCACACTAGGAATAGTATTCAGTCGTCTGGAAGGAGAATTGAAAAAACTACAAATCCTCGATGCTTTAGGTGACCTTCAAGCTTCTACAATTATAGGTACGACCAACATCCGTAGGAAAACCCTTGATCTTTGAAACTCCTGGTTTGAAGCCGAGATGAAAGGGAATTTATATGGAAATGAATCCCATCGCTTTCCAGAGAGACGTAGATAAAAGAAATCAGAATTATTATTATTATTATTATTATTATTATTATTATTATTATTATTATTATTATTATTGCCTAAACTAGTATTGTAATTATTTAATGATTTTTATTAATTAGCGGCAAAGTTAAATGTACTGATGTCTCTTTGCGTTGTCGACTGTTATACTATATCTTTTTCAATTGTCTAGTTTCGTTCTTTTCTTATTCATATGCAACATGGGGACATCTATTGGTAAGCAGCTGTTGAGATGCGAATAATCAACCTCTTCTGCCAGAGAAATTAGTAATTAATTGTTGACTATACTTTTTTATACCCAAATAATATTTTAGGGGATTTAATGAATTATTTATAGATGTTCAGTACTTAACTATATATATATATATATATATATATATATTACATATAAGTAAAATGTGCATATGAAGACATTTCTCAAGCTATATACTCAACGAATTCTCTATCTGCATATTTGGAATTTGGTATATAGTGTATTCTGACATGCTGAAACATTTATAATCAGTATATATCCGAACCAGGTTTGATCAGGGTTCAGAATTGAAAATTGATACGTTGAAGTTGTCGGATTTTTTTCTGTTTTATAACTGTTTACCGACTGCGCATGCAGCAATCGTTTACAATATGTTAGTATAAGTAGCTTTGAAAACACTTTATAAATGTCACCCAATGTAAGTCGTATGATTATAGTACTGACCTCACTGTCCTTAAGTTTCAGTTTCGATCTTTTCTTCAGTACTTTTCTTCTTACGGGAAGTCGACTGTTTATAAAAAAAAACATAATACTCGCATTGCTTTGCATCAATTTAGTATTTTTCCTTTCACACACACAGACACAGACACACACACACACATATATACATATATATATATATATATATACCCATATGTATAATTATTTCTGTCTCTTATTTTATACCACAGATAGATTTGAGCTATCTTACATTAAATACGACATGATATAATAATCTTCCCAGTGTTTTTTTTAATAAAGATTTAGCATAAGTGATACAAGGAGTTTTGAAGTGAACATACGTTCCTGATATATATGTATGGAATATAAAATATACCTGTTGAATATTTTTTTATAATTTATCCAGGATATAAGCTTTCAAAATGACCGAAGTAACTATATGAATATAACTGTTTGTGAAAAAAAATCGAAATGTAGAATTATTACATTTCGATGCTTAGTAATATATAAAAGTTATTAACAATTTTTTGTGCAAATACGTCCTAATATTATGATTATATATACGTATATGATAATTGCTGCATCTTTCAAGATGATTGCAGAAACGCTATGTTCTTTCTATATCGTTGTCCATGCCATCTTATATGACTATGCAGTCCAGCCACAGATTTGCATATCTTGAGGCAGCTGAGACATATAAATTGAGCAATTTCCACTGAGTTGGCTTCCTCTGAAGACTTCCTATGACTTTATATGTCTTCTCAAACCAGCCGTAGACTCGCAAAACTTGCTGAATATTATACAGATAGTTTGATTCGGAGTAATAGCTACAAAGTTGACATGAACAACCATAAAGATGCGATTTAAGAAGGTTAACGTAGCCAGCTTTTGATAAAAACACGTGTTCAGAAGTGTCGCATTTGCGTCTCTGTCTATCAATTAGAACTTTACGAAACTTTCGCTTCAAATTGCTGTGAGCATGCTTTCTTCTCCATAGAGCATCACAACCAACTTGCATGTACAAGCCTTCGCCATTTCGGCCTTGGCAGATTAAGTTCTCCCCACGTGTCAATAGTGATTTGCAGGACTTTCACATTGCTCTGTGTACAGTATCTGAACCTCTTCCACGCTTGTGTTAAAGGCGCTATCTATTTTCCAGATCCCTACAAAGAATTTGTTCGGCAGCCTGCAATCTTTCATTCGATCCACCTGATCTACTAAACGCATGTAAGACTAAATTACAAAGGTCCAAACACTAGAACAATATTCTTTTAGAAGGATCTCAGTGTCGGATACTTCTGCTTGACCCTTTATGTTTTTAATATGCGTTTAAAGCATTTTTATTGAACTCGTTCAAAGCCTTTAATACGCCTTTGATGATATTCCCATGGCAGCAATGAAGTAAAAAGTGTGCTTAGCACGAAGGGTTTGTAAACGCAGATCCTTGTCCTGCCTGTGATTCTCCAGGCAGACCACACTCTGTCTGCTCATTTTTCGACTAACATCCACATTTGTGGTGACTTCAATGTCCACAATGTAGAATCGCTGACCCCCTCGAACAAGACAGATGATGAGGGGAGGTTCTGTCATAATCTCTTTATTGCCTATGACCTCACCCAGATTGTTCACAAATTCACCCGTGTGCTCGATATTTCCGGTCAATACGCTACCCTTCTAGACCTTTTTTTCACAACTTCCCCTGAGCTATGTTCATGTTCCGTTCTGTCCGCTCTGGGATCTTCCAACCACTCGGTTTTATCAGTTTAGATAAAAACGAAATGCAATAAGTCTTCAGGCGTACCTCTTCACCGTACTGTATATCGATACCATACGGCTGGCTGGGATAGATTCCCTACATTTATATCTGAACCCCCTACTTTCCATGTTTTAAAAAGATGTGTTCTCCATAGTATCAGAACTGACCGAATGGTTAATTGTAGGCATAGACCGCTTCATACCATGCAAAAAATTCCAACAAAAACCTAATAACGCGGCATGGTTCTCAGCAGAATGTGGTGCTGCCATAACACACAGAAATCAATTTTCCATAGCTACCAACGTAATGTATGCGCTGTGACTAGAGCTGCTTTCAGGACTGTCAGCAACCAGTGTAAAAGAGGAGTAAGAATGTAAGAGAGCTATTGCTGTCCGTTAAATCCAAAGTAGCTAAGCAGCGGTTTGGTTCCCACCAATTTTGGCAAATAGCAAACAGGATCCTGAACAGAATTGTGCGTTCTATCCCAACCATCGTCAATGGGCCTGATGTCATCTCGTCAGCATCAGACTAAACAAAAGTCTTTGCCAAGTCTTTGCCAAGAACCTTGCAGCTAATTCTACCCTATGCGACGATGTCCTATAACGGACAACACGCTATGCAATATACAGATATCTGTGCGTGAGGTCGCTAAGCTAAGCAAGAACATGTATTCCAGTAAAGCAACTGGCCCTGACGACCTTTCGATGCTGAAAAAGTTCCAATCAGAACTTGCCCCCATACTTAAAGAACGATTTAAGCGTTGCCTTAAAGAGAAGTGCTTCCCAACACACTGGAAACCTCATCAGTATGATCTGTATTTATGAATACTGGCTCCCTCTCAGTATAGACCAATAAGTCTCCTGTGTGTCATGAATAAGTTGCTGGAATCCATGTTAAATAGAGAAGTAGTCAAGTACCTCAACAGAAATAACCTTCTTAATAACATGCAATATGTTTTCCGTTCTGCCAGATCTACAGCAAATGTGTTGCCGGTTATATCGCATAGGATTATTTAATCTCTTAACAACGGCTTAATCTCTAGGGCAATTGCTCTTGACATATGAAAAGCCTTCGATACATAAGGGCCTATGTCACAAGATTTCCAATTACAGTATAACTGAAAATGTTCTCTCGATCATTAAATCATTTCTCTCTGATAGGCTTATAAGAATAGTGATTCATAGGCAGAAATCAGAGGCCCTAATATGAATGCTAGAGTCCCTCAGGGGCCCCTCCTGGACCCAACACTCTTCCTGATTTACATCGATGATCTCCCAAAACACATAGTTAAATAATCTGTTGATATCTATGCTGATGGCACGGCCATCTATGGCAACACATCAAAGACCGTAAATGACAATGTTCTCTCTGATTCTCTCTCCTCCGATTTCAAGGTCGTGGTACAGTGGGGGAAGAGGTGGCTGGTTACTTTTAATGCTCCTTAAAATAAACTCTTATCTTTACATCATCAACGCTCTGATCCCCATCTGGCATCAATTGAAATGTATAGCTCTCGAATAGGGGAAGCTCCATATTTTGATAAGCTTCTGGGCTTGACCTTTACTCCTTATATGAAATGGAACACGTACATCAAGTCTATTGCAAAGGTCGCTGGGAAGAGTGTAGGATCATTCTACCGCTCCAGAAGAGATCTCACTGCTGATGCAATTCTATATCTATATAAAAGCCAAGTACGTCCAAGGATGGAGTACTGTTGCCACATCTGGGCAGGAACTTTTAAAATCGGCCTATCTTGCCTTGACAGAGTACAAAAGAGCCTTCGTAGCTTAGTGGGGGATGCCTTTTTCTCTTCCCTGCAACCTCTTTCCCACAGGAAAGACGTTGCGAGCCTGTATTTGCTTTATCGTTACTTCCATGGCATGTGCTCGTCTGAGATCCAATCTCTGGTCACCCCCTCGCCGATCTTTCACGAGGAGCACCCGTCTAGCTGAAATCACTATCAAAAATTTTCCGCACTCTTTATCTGTGCCAAAACAAAACCGTAGGTGCCATGAAAAAGCTTCTTTCTTAGAAGCGCACGCCTGTGGAACTTTGTTCCGTTTGATTGTTTTCCACCTGAATACAAGCTGGATGTTTTCAAGTCCAACGTAAACACATTCCTGATGAACCGGCCCCTTAAGAAAGACAATTTATCAAATCTCAACACTAACGTACTGTACACGCAATAACCCTTTTCCCCGAGACAGACTGATATATAGACCAAAATCAGTCCAAGGATCAGGAATGTGATCCATTATATACTGGATAGCAGTCTCAGTGTGCGACAAAAAAACAGCATCGTCTGCATACAGTACCTCTTTTACTAAGACATCATATAGATAAAAATGCGACCTCTGATTCGAAACCCTAACATAAGACACTTATTACAATCTTGAAACGCATGAGTAAGTAGAGCAGCAAAAATATACGGAAAATATACAGTAAGAGCAAGAATATATCCTGTTTTACACCATTGTAATCTGGGAGTTCAGCAAACAATTTTCCGGTTAAAGGAGACCCGGGCTTTCACGTAACTGTGCAGCTCCTTGAATATTCTAACAAGTATTGATGGGTACCCTACTTTCTCTAATGCCAACCCAAGAGCATCCCTGTTAACGGTGTCAAATACTTTGGTCCACAGATACTTGATGCAGCGGCGTCTGCTCCTCAATGCATTTTTCCTGGACTTGCTAGGTCAAAATAATGTTATTCATAGTCCCTTTATCAGACTTAAAGCGAAGTATTGACACTGAAATAGTATTGGGACAAATATTCTCCCGAAGCCGGTTTAATAGAAGTTGTTCAAGGACTTCCCCAGCAGCTTCCAACGGCATGATCCCATAGTAGTAAGCACATATGTTCTTCTGCCCCTCTCTTTTAAACAAGGATACTAAGATGCCATTAATAACATCGTGTGGAACAGTAGCACCTGCCCAGATTTCCTCAACAAAACCATCGATAGCATCAGCAATATTCACACTTCCAATCAATAAAGTCCTCCGGAAGACCATGTAAATCCGGTGCCTTACTGCTGCTAATGTGTGCGATAGTCAACAGGAATTCATACAGACTAGGCAGATGATGTATTCTTAATAGGATATCATATTGTCGTAGGATATCAATTGCATCAGCATCCACTGCTGATGGATTGTGAAATAGATCAGTAAAGTGTTCTTGCCATTTAAAAAATATATTAATGAATGTAAAACTATCAGGAGAGATATTGAGGAGGAAATAGTACCAAATACTTAGTGCATGAAATCATCAAATTTCTTCGAATTCTTTGTATCAAACGTCTTTTGGATCTGCTCTGCTGAATTTATCCACTATTGACTTTTTTCTTAGCTCACGTTGCAATGTCTTTTTTATTGTTGCAAATTAGGTGTGTAATCAGAATGATTTTCACGGAGGAAAATTTAATTATTAGCCTGTCTACTCATTAGCAATTGATTAACTTATTCATAGTTGTCGTCGAAAAGTCCCTGTTTGTATTCCTTTTGAAGCCAATAACTTCACCACCAGCAGAATAAACCTGAGTCTTGAAATTCACCAATGTGCCATCAAATGCAAAGTTATCAATATTTTCTAATATACTGTTATAAAAGAGGCGCAATATTTACTCGCTGACATCAATACTGCTAGGAACTTTTATGCAATTATGATGAAGTCTCTTACGGATTTGTAGATTAAACTTTCCTCTCACCAACTATTGATCGGTGTCACATTCATCACTGCGCATGACACCAACAGTATAGGCATTTCAAAGGTCGGTCCAAGTAAGTTTACGATGACAAAAGTGTTACAGGTAGCAAGATTAAGTTTTGAGCAAAAGTCTACTTGCCTAAGGCCATTATCATTCATTGTATCGTTACCATAGCTGTCAGGAGAGCTCCAAGTCCCATATAAATTTCCAACACGGACATTGAAATCGCCAAGAATCCCATTTTCTCATTAATTAATGTAGACGAAACAAGGTCATTTTCATTTGTTTTAAAAAATGCTGCATAGACGGAAAGAATAGTAAGAAATGTGTTGTGTGAGAGAAGAACACGAAGTTTTATGATGAGGTTAGAAAGACTGGAAAAAATTCCACAGTATCACCCAAGGACGTTATAATTACTAAACCGCTCCTACCATCTCTACGTTTACTATCCGTTTTACCAATCCAGAAGAAATGGTGGCATGATAATACCTCAGTCATTTGATCTTTTCACGAGAGATGGGCTACTAATAGAGCAGCAATACCTATATTAGGTCTCCGCAGTTATGAACTAACACGCGTACTCCTTTATTAGAAATAGTACGTGCATACTAACAGAATACGTAGACTGTTATTACATTTTGAAGATGAATTTTCGTTTGCTCCCTGATTACTTGAACCACCGTTAGAAACAGAAGACTAACCAGTTACAGTATGAAAGTCAATTTGTTGTGCACTTTCTTAAGACTATGGGTCAGCAGTGCTCTCCTTAGCTAGGACGGCTAAGTAACAGGAACAACCACCGGGGTTGGCCTCTCTCAGGGGAAAGCACAGCAACGATGTTAAGATATTGTTCCCGTCGCCTATGTGCAGATTTGCGACTGTATACCTCCAACTGGTTAAGTCGTACACGTTGCCATTCCGTCATCGCCAGAAGCGACAGATAAAAAATAAAAGATTAAAAATAATGCGGAATTAATATATTGAGAGTCTTAGTAATATATAGGAATTATACACACTTTCGAGCAAATATACGTTCTAATATTATATATATATATATATACGTATATATATACGTATATATATGTATACATGTACATGTGTATATATATATATATATATATATATATGATAGGTACATTTATCTAGATGTATATTGAGTAAACAATTTTACTGTTAATGAAAAGCGTATACATATAGACGACTAAATCTATTTATAAATGAGAAACACCACAACCTCCATGTAAAACATATTGTCTAATATTTTTTTAG
>NC_136492.1:49781990-49784490 GCF_053919585.1 Euprymna scolopes
TCTCCCCTAAGAATAAAACATATGTTCAATATCTGATTTTGTTTTTTTCATTGTTTATACGGTCCCGAGCAACGCCGGGTAGCCCTGCTAGTAAAATAATAAAATATAACTTGAAGTATTAGTGCAGATGTTTTAGAAAACCACTATATTCTTAGCAAAAATTACACGCTATGTGACTTATATAGTTTCCATTCTGGGAAACATATAGCTGATGTACTCACTATTATATTACACAGGAATAGTGACTATCTCGACAGTGGCTTCGATACTTGTTCAATAGCTCTTGACATGTAATAGGTTTTGATAGTGTATGGCATAAAGGATAACCAACTAGGGAAAAAGATGGAAATGCCCTCTCAATTATTATATTCTTTCTCTATGTTAGGTTTATAAGAGTAATCGTATATGGGCAGAAATCAGTAACTCATAGTGTTAACTTTGGCGTCCCTTATTATCCATCCTGGGGCCAACTTTCTTTATGATTTTCATCCATAACAATCTTCAATTATTCTTAGACATTATTAAAGACGACACTACAAATAGTAGTGAGACTTTAAAGGCCAGAAATGTCGAAGATGTTTCTGATTTTTTCTCTTCTGCTCTGGAGATCGTAGTACATTGGGGAAATTTGTGGCATGTAAATTTTAATTCATCGAAAAGCAAGCCTATCTCTTTATATAATAATCGATTTGACCCCCAGCACGCCCTAATTGGAATGAATAACCCCCGTTCAGAGGAAGATCCATGTCTTCACAATCGCTTGAGATGGAAATTTACCCTAATCTGAAATAGAATAGATACTTAACATCTGTTGCAACGATTGTTGGAAGAATGGTTTAACCATTTTATCGCTCAAGTGGGTATCTTGCTGCCATGCAATTCTTTATCTGTATAAGATTTGTGTACGTCAAAAAATGGCGTACTGTTATCACATCTTACCAGCAGCTGCTCGACTCGTCCTATTCTTCCTTGATAGACTTAAAAACCGGCTTCTAAACCAGGTTAACGATGCCCATTTCGCTCCCTTGCAAGCCAATATCCACGGAAGATAGTTACTATCATGTTTGTGATCTATAGAATTATTTCCTGGCAAGTACCCGTCTAAACTCCAATCTCTGGTTCCTCTTACCAAACTATCACAAAGAACACTCGACTAGCTAAAAGCTTGTATATGATTTCGTTCACACTGAATATGTGCCTAAATTTGAATTCAAATTCCATGAACAATGATTCTTTCCTAGAACTTCCCGCCTTTTCAAACACTGTTCTGTTGAGTGTTTCTCGATTGAATACAAGATGGTAGCCTTCGAATCCAATGCTTCCCCAATAAATGATTAATTCCTACTCAATTTACACCATTAACTATTACCATCTTACATGCATTAACACATATCCATGATTAGCCTTCCAGCCTTGACAAGTAAAATATAAAAGATGGGGCATAATGGTGTATCTTAGATTTTTTTATTACGGAGAAACAAACCCGGTTTCTGTTGGCAAAAATAGTCAGTAAATTGATTAGATTGGTACTAATAAGCTTGTGTTCATAAGGTATGTTTATTAGAATATTATGTGAAAATGTGGAATGATAAGAGTTATGGTGCATGGGAAAATACGAGTTACATGTAAATTGGTATGTTTCTGGAGGTTTGGGGCTGCTCTATAAGTTTATAAATTCTTATTTTATTGGGATGTTTTAAGATTATCCGGTTAAAGCTTTTTCATAGCAGTACTCTTTATGAATACAAGAATCCTTCCAAAAGTAAATTCTTCGATTTTATAATTCAGAATGCTGAAGAGCTAGAAAGACGAAAGGACATGTAAAAGAATAACTTGGTGTCCAAGCATCCCGTTTTCTAAATAGTCACCAACATTATCAATGCACTTTTACCAGCGTCTTTTGATTCTCCGATGATAAAGGTTCGGGTCAAGCTTGACCAATCATATCCCTCTTGCCGATTCAACATAAAAAACTATCCTAAAACCGTGCAAACATCAACTATATCGATCAAAAGGAGCGACGTAATATTGATCAGTTCAATTATATATATATATATACACGCACGCTCACGCGCACACTTAAACATACACACGCACAAACCCAATCACACGCAAACAATCACCCCCACATATATATATATATATATATATATACATATATATATATATATATATGTATATATATATATATATATATATATATGCTATTATGATATAAGGGTATCAGTCATTCATTTCACGAAAACGTTGTTCTTACAATATATTTGACTGAACACGGCAGGCATTTACTCAACAGAATCTTGCGGTCTAATATTTCTATTCGTTTACTGATTAATAGAGGGAGCTACAATTTGAACTTTAAATTGACAGTTATTCTTTTAAATGGGGTTATGCGTGACAGGAAAATGAATGAAAGTCAACGGTAGAAATATGATCTATTGCATTGTCATCTAAAGTGTAAGTGATGGCTATGACCTCAAATTAAATGATCGTTTCAGTG
>NC_136492.1:49789490-49796990 GCF_053919585.1 Euprymna scolopes
AGATATTTTTTGCGATGGACACCACAGCAAAGACCACATGTCTGTTCACTTTCTTTTCTTCCGTAACGGTACGGTTTCGAGCCTGCCAAATTACTACCATGTATTATTATTATTATTATTATTATTATTATTATTATTATTATTATTATTACTATTATTATTATTATTATTATTATTATTATTATTATTATTATTACTATTATTATTATTTGTTCACTAAACGCACACCTCCAAACACTCGGGCAAAGATGGGAACCTTGGCTAGTCTATAAATATAAAAGCGAAAATGTGTGTATGTATGTATGTATGTATGTATGTATGAATGTATGTTCGCTTTTTGTGTATGTCCGTAAAAGGCTTTTTTTCCAAGAAGCGGTCAGTCGGCTCACAACTTCTTATAACTTTTTATATCACATATAAATCATAATATCTACGAGTTAACAACGGAGGTCGGCTGTCTATTTAATGTGCTCGACTGTCGGAAGATAAATATCAACATTTTTCGCTCGCCGCATATGGATTAGGCTTTTTCGTATAATAAAAACGACACTAATTCTGACGGTATTTTTCCGGTCCCGATCACCGGAAATGTCCGAAAGCAATCTGGTTTGACTAATGTTGAAATATTTTCCTTATATCCGACAATTGCTATTCAATTTGGATAATCTCTTTTATATTGGCAAAATAAAAATAAAAAAAGCGTTTCCGCAGTAAATGAAATATTACCCCGTAGTCAAAGTTGACCTCATTAAATTATTAAAACGTGCATCTGCCAATTCTAAGTATTTAAATAAATTCAAACGTGTTTCCGTTAGTATTTTGCAGTTGCGCAATGGTTAACGTCGAACTTTTTTTTTTTCACACTTTAATTTCTAACTTTGTCTCAAGTGTTTGGGTTCGATCCTCATACTTACCTACCAAAACTTTTTTTTTAATTTAACCCCACCCCGGGAGTTTTTCTTTACCCAAAACCGCACACACGTTTTCTGTAGGCTGTTTGTGAACCTAGTCCATTTTCTGTAGGCTGTTTTTGAACCCAGTCAACAACGGGTACTTTTGCTAGTCAAATATAAATTAGAAATTTAAATAAACTAAACAATTAAAAATAATTATTAGTACAGTTAAAACAACGCGATTATGTCGAATAATCAATATTATCGAGATAATTATTTAAATAGATTTCCTTTAAAGTGATATTCTAATGACCCAAACTTAATCAATGTAGATGGGGTTTGAAGAACGCTATATGTAGAAATTGCGTATGAAATATGATATATCCGTTGACAGAAGTCTCCAATCATGGGCATAATATTTCTTGACCAGGAGAGATGTGCACACATATGCCCTTTATATTTCTTTGGTCATTGTGAGTTGTACACAGAGACACACACGCCCGAATGCTACATCTTTATGTATATATGGATATATATTCATGCACCTATATATATATATATATATATATATATATATAT
Organism: Euprymna scolopes; assembly: GCF_053919585.1. Taxonomy (NCBI): domain Eukaryota; kingdom Metazoa; phylum Mollusca; class Cephalopoda; order Sepiida; family Sepiolidae; genus Euprymna; species Euprymna scolopes. The sequence goes on from NC_136492.1 coordinate 49,790,963, forward strand.
ATATATATATATATATATGTATACATGTATATATATGTATATATACATACATATATATATATAATGTGCAGAAAAACAATAACAGGTGAAATCTATCTAAAAAAAATTATATCGGAAAATAAAATAGAAAGATTTTGATATGTGAATATTTTTAAAAATTAAAAAAATCTTTTTTATTTCTGAAAAATAATTACAAAAAATTTTGTTTTAAATTAAAAAATACAATAAAATTCTGATAAAATATAAATTATAAAATATAATAAAGCATGCCAAATTAAGTACGGGCAAGATAAAACGAAGCACAAGCAAACATAGGAATGTTAACATGTAGTCCACTATAAAATGGAGAGAAATATGATAGTATCCCCAGTTGGAAATAGTTGGGGCAGAATTAAAAGTGTCCGCGTTTTAGGTTTTTGACGCACCATTCCTATGTTTTAGGGGAAAACTGGTAGTACTTTAGAGCTTGCTTAATTGAAAAAGAACAGTTTTCGTTGTGAAAGTCATTTAGAGTTTAATCAATGCACATTACATTGTTGACTGTTATATAATCAATTTTTAAAAAAATACCCGCAGTGGCTATATTAATATGGAAAATGTAGTTGATACCCATGTGGAAGGTAAAAACAGAATAAGAGAGACTTGGCAAATTCAAGAAGAACAGCAGTTGTGCAAGCGTCGCTACAAAGATCTAAAGGGCGTATCCAAGAACGAGGTGCAATCAAAGATGTTGCCACAAAATTAGGTATAGGAATATACTCTAGGCAGAATTTGGTCAGGAGCACTAGATAGTTCGTCCGATCTATCGGTGCCAATAAATTCTTCGAGCTGTAAGTTTCTCTGTGGCCGAAAAAAGAAGGACTATAGTTCACAGTTAGCAAAAATAAACACCGTTTCATTGAGAAAAAAGAACCACTTTGCGGTCTACTACTCAAGCATGTGGAATACTTAAGACAACGTTGATTGCAAGGATGAAAGATGACGAAATTCGGGCACATTCAAATGCTGTAAAACCGCTTCTCGCGATAGAAAACATGAAATGTCGGGTTGATTTTTGACGTTCGCAGTTGGATTTAAATCTAAGAAATTTTAGAGAAATATTTTGTCATACATATTGATGAGAAATGTTTTTAATGACGCAAAATGCAAGGAAATGTTATTTAGGCAAAGACGATAATGTCTCTTTAAGAACCACGAAAATCAAGCGTTTCATTACAAAGGTAATGTTGCTTGCTGCCGTGGCCCAACCCCCTTAGGATCCACATCGCAAATGTTACTTTGACCGGAAGATTGAAATTTGGCCATTTGTCAAACAAGAGGCGGCTAAACGTAACAGCAGAAACAGGCCTGCTGGAACAATGATAACTAAAGTCATGGATACAATCACGAAAATTCAGATTCGTAAATTCATTGTTGAAAAGGTCCTTGTTTCCACACGGAACACATGGCCAAGTGGATCCATTGCACAACGAATCATAATTCAACAAGACAATGCTAAGCCACACGTACATCCAACGGACCGGTGTTCAAACAAGAATCAGAGAGATTGGGGCTGAACATTGAACTGGTTAACCAGCCTGCAAACAGTTCGGATCTGATTGTGCTTGACCTAGGTTACTTCAATACAATACAATCCATTCAACACCAAAAGGCTCCAAAGAATATTGATGAAGTAATTGAAGCGGTTGAAACCAGCTTTCGAGAATTAGAAAAATCAAAGTTAAACAACATTTTCCTGACATTACAGGAGACAATGGTACAAATAATGTGGCAACAATTAAAGGCTTTAGCATATGTCAAAAGCACAGCTAGAAAGAAAAGGAAAACTTCCCACTTCAATTTTGGTATCAGAAGAATTGAAAAGTAAATTAACACAATTGAATAAATACTTAGATGCTGAGTTTTTGCATTATATTTGTGCATATCTATTTAATCATACATTGTAAGAATGTACGTACAATCAATTGTCAATTTAATTAAGTATAATTATTTGGTTAACCTGTATTTCCTTTCAAAAGTACTGCCTTATAAAACTTAACACTTGTATGCACCAAGTATTTCCGACAAACTGAAATTTTTTTTGCACCAACTATTTCTGACCGGAGGCAGTATCCACTAAACTCGCACGCGGAATAATCCAAAAGAAAGACGCCATTGTCTGCAATCAACTTATGCTTAAAATGAGTTTTTTTTTTTGCAAGTCTATGGGTTATTAAGTGGCGTATTATATTAAGGTAGATATGCAATAATATATTTATTTGGATCAATTTGTTGGAGTGTTTAAATGTTTTCAGGCTTTTATTAACATACTTCGTACGACTTGAATGCTCCAGGTTTCTAAAGAAAATTGTTAAGTTACATTATATCTTCTAAATACTATTCAGATAAGTCTCTCAAAAATGCCAGGGTAAATACTGCGCAGTTTGTGCTATGGTTATTCGATTGGATTATTTCATATGTTATACATGATAATAGCCGTTAAATCTACAAATAAAGATGACCATATATATATATATATATATATATATATATATATATAATACACAGCGTTGTAATAAAACACTTAATATGACATATAGATTTAGTTCAAAAGACAATACATATTAATTGGGATCTAGTGGTCTCATGCTACAAAAGTAAACTATTTTACAAAGGAAAATGCGTGAATCAGGAAAGTAAACAAAAACAATTGTACATTTTTTGAAGTATAGAGGAGCATCACTTAAATTAAATATGAAGCAAGGGTTTTGCTGTCTAGGTCTTATTAATTCCGCGGAAAAGCTCAATTTATTTAACATATAACATGCAAGGCAGTAATACATGTACAATGTGATCACACACACGTCACACACACACACACGCACACATATATATGTGTGTTGTGCGTGTGTTTGTGTATAAATATATAGATATGTATATATATATATATATATATATATATATATATATACTGATCAAAAATGATAAAAATTTAGTGAATATATCACTTTCCAATAATTGATTATGTCTGTAGGAGTTTAACTCTAAATTACGCTATTCTTGTGTAAATGATAAACAGATGAAGTAGTGTTTCGTTTTGGATTATAGTATTTTCTCTTTATTATTATCTTTGGCGATTTAGTTGCCTCTCGTCTGTTGACATTGAATTATTGCTGATAAACTTGTGCCGATATCAACTATAGACATAGCTCGCGGCAGCTTCTTAGAATCAAGTTTTGCAAACACTTGTATATTACTTATCTTTTATAAGTTTATCATATTGATGACAAGTCGGCCCGTGGTCGATTTGGTCAAAAGCACTTTTATAGTAATAACCAAGAAATCTAACAACAAAATAAAATTAGAATTGAAACAATGAAAAAACAATACTTCAGTATGTCATTTAACATTACGTATATCTTGAAAAATCTGTTTATTCACAAAATAAAATACTTAACAAAATCCTATAAATTACATTCACAGGTGACGAGAAAATTTTGGAGAGACCAAAAATATTAGCCAACATTCGTCCTTACCAGTGAAACGTGAGCAGGAACTTAATAAGCGCCCCTTAAAATTAATCGAGTTTCATCAAGAGATTGGTCTGTTATATCCTATTTGTTCGATATTATTAAATACTATTATTTTTATATAAATGATTTAAAATTCGATTACTTTAATAAAATATGATTACATAAAATATAGATATATTTCAATCTATATAGATTCGCTTATATTGTTGTAAAATATATGTAAGCAACATATTTGAAAAAAAAAACATTCTTTATGTAATATTACAATATACTTGACATATTCTGAAACTACAATAATCTACGTACTTAGATGAGTATGTAATAAATTAAACACAATCGCCTGAATAATATTGTCGGATCTCGCTAGCAGTGAAAGTTCATAGAATAGGAATACGTTAAGGTACACCAGCAGTATATTACAAATGTAGTATATAAATGGATCTAGCTGGCATTTAATATTTTTACAGATAAAATATAAAACAAATACGAAAATAGACAATTACAGTAAATGATACATATTAAAAATCCAAAAAACTAATTATCTGTTCAGCAAATGTACGCTGCATATTTAGGTTTATGAAAATATACGATACACACATTGAGAAATACTTTAAATATTGAAAGCGAAATCCAATAATGTTAGGGTTAGTCATACGTTTCTAAAACGATCTGAAGAATATTTTGTTTCCTCATAGTGAAATACGTTATTATACTGTTATTTTCGTATTCTTCTTAAAAGTGATTAGAGTTGTGTGCACTAAACTTTTATACAATTACTATCTGAATTCTTTTTTTCCAAAACAACGAAAATATCACACATATAACAATATTTGTAAATATCAAATTATGTTCTATTAGTAGGGGTGAAACGATAAATGTGTCGCCTTAGAAATAACGACATAATTTCATTTCCGTTTGATTAAAATCGAATTTCTTTGTTTAATGATCAGTTCGGATCAGTTTTTGTTGCATGACCAGTATGACGAGATGTACTAATCCCAAGAGTGATAGGGGCATTCTATTATACTTGAAAGTGGCACAATGTTCAACCAACGAGATCGCAGATGCGCCGCTGCTTTCTATTGATTCAAGTTATCACAAAATGGCTATTGCCACCCCCCTCAAAAATGCAAACTCGAACAATTCAACGCTTGAGAGCACAGGTCAACAAACTGTGGTGATCGCCTTGTGTAATCAGATGACCTCTCTTTGACCCTGAGTATGGCAGCAGGACTTAATGCAAGTCCACATGCCCAAAGAAACCCATGCTTTTCTTCAGAAGGAGTGCTACGAATTTTTACCTTTCTTTCACTGCCTATCTCCCCGTTAACTTCTACGCTTGTCATACGTCAGGACATCACCAACATGACTACACACAAAACCAACGCCAGCCCGGCCACCGCCATCCGCCGAGCATTCACCGAGTTCCCGTCTGCGCATGTGGAAAAGGCTGTGATCGAGGCTGAAGGCAACTATATTGAATATATCTCAGCTCTATTACATAATCAAGTTACCTGAAATAATTTTTTCAATCATTTTTTAAAATAATTATGTAGTGTTGTTTTCTTTAGAGCGAACCATTTATCGTTGCGCACTGTATATGTTCCAACTCTACTCGCATTAAAACAACATGATTAATGCATGCGTTTGTTGAATTAAGTGTGCATTAATGTTCGTCTCAAATTGGTTCACATACACCAAAGTTTGAGGGGAGTGTTTCTGATCACATCATCTAAACTACGTATGAGTACTATTTTAAAAAAAAACAATCACAACTAATCGTTGTTTAAAACTGTTGCTAATCGTTGATTAAAATACCTGGCAATAATTATCAGCAATAGGCGAAACCCCGTTTTTATTTTATAAATGGATTAGAATTAAATTTAAATGCTAAAGCTTAATGTCGCCTACTGTATTAATTATAGATAACACGTACGAATTAAATAAAGAGGAAACGAAGTTAACATAAAGCTGCCGGTTGTTTTCATATCAATTGCAAAACAGATAGCAGTTTTTATTTGAGAGATGCATTTCGTTGTATGTCGATTTTATTTGTTTGAAGATGAATCGCGATTATCTAATTTGGCACGTAAGATGAGCGAGCTAATAAAAAAGGATCAATTAACTTGTTGTGAGAACTTTTTATTTACCGATTGAGTAGTTTGGATTTCTCATGATCATTAGCAATCAATTTATTAGCAAATGTTAGTTAATTCTAAATATGTGTTTTTATTGAGTTATTCCTTTGTCTAATGGCAGGTAGTAACTGATATTATTTTATTTTATTATTTTTTTTATTTTTAGGCTGCTTTTATGGTGTTTTTTTATATTTCAGTTTCTAGAGAGCTCGCGCTGTTTCGGACTAACCTCGTGAGAGATTTTTCATCTGTATGGGCCACTCATTTCCAATGTGAGGCCCTTTTATCTAAATTGCTATAAACGAACTGTTCAGATTTATAATAAAAAAAAACACTCGGCGCTCATTATCGGGTGATGTCGTGGTCAACCGCTAGCGG
>NC_136492.1:49799490-49954490 GCF_053919585.1 Euprymna scolopes
AAAATAACGCGTACATTTATGATATTAAATACAGGAAAACACAGTTAGTGTTCCCCGGGCTCGAAAAATAATGAGTTTGCAGTATTATATCTATATCATAATGAAAGAGGGCGACCTATATGAAATCATAAATTTTAGAACTACTATAGATAATGTGTATATATTAAACTATTGCTAACAATTCTTATCTTCATCACTAGCAAGACCTTAGAAAATTTCACAGTGACCCCTTTCATCTCTTTTCTATCTTCTTTTCTATTCTTTCTTTCTTCTTCTATCTTCTTCTATTCTTCTTCTATCTATCTTCTATATAAATAAAATGAACTCATTTTTCCCGTCTGATTTTGACATTAATAGGATTAAAAATCAAGATATTTCATGCAAATATAATATGCACAAACGGCAAAACAATATCTGAGGTGTGTTATAGGCTTATTATTTCTCAAATTCCTCGATAATCTTAGATTTCTATACTTTTTCTGCTGAGAAGTCACGGCCAAAATCGATTAAGATCAATGGAAGTGGTAAAATATTTTCTCTGTAATAAATTCCTCCTCCCCCTGCCACCACATAACACCGTTTGGGGATCGTTCACAAGGAACAGTTGAGAAGAGAACACCGGTTTGGCTTCGTAGTTCTTTCATGTGGAGTAATTTAAAATCACTAAACTAAGCTGCAGTGCTCTGTGGCGTAGTGGTTAGCGTGCTGGACAATTCACATTATATTTTCACGTTCGCGCCGACCTACCGTAGTCGTTTTTTTTTTTTTTCCTAAACAACTGGAATGAACTTTTCTTGGTGGCCGAACTGTTAACGTTGCAGATGTTTTTTTTTTTTGTTTTTGTTTTTTTTCACACTTTATTTTCCTACTTTTACTCATGACTCCGGGTTTGATCCTTCTACTTACCTACCATAACATTTTTTTAACCCCCCCCCCGTCCCGGAAACAAACAATCGGGCAACGCCGGGTACCTCGCTAGTATATAATATATTGATGTTGGCATTCTTTGGATGTTCAACGTAAATAGAGACGCCCTGATATTATTGTAGCCATTTTATTTAAACTGAAAAAAACAGCAGGGACCCCGGCGTAGCCCGGTTGTAAAATGAAACCAAATTTTATGGAAAAATATATCTATGTACATAACTCGAGTCTCTTTCAACTATAATGGAATCCGAAACTAAAACTTCTGAAGTATTATTGGTAAAATCATTTATTTAAAAATAGATGATTTATGTGGCATGGGATGTAATCGAATCCAAAAACGAAACTTATAAGAATACCTAGTAAATTATGTAAATAAAATGACTTGAGTACCTTCAGCTATAATCGAAACTGAAGCCATAAATTATGAAGAACACTTGGTAAAATTATTTATTCCAAGAAATGAAAATCCATAGCAATTAAAAGACAGCCACTAGGATGACACACAAAATAAATAACGCACACGCTATTCTATAAGTATAAAGATAAGTTATCTTCACATCATTGTGATATAAGTGAAGGAGAAATTAAAGATGACGATGGGAACTTTACACCAATCCTCGTCGTCCGGCAAAATAGCTGTGAGATTACAGTGTTTTTTTAGTAATATGCTAAATAACTTACTGTTATTGATTTTATTGACATCAAATATCTTCATGTATGTCGGAGGAGAGGAAATTAGTAAATGACAGAAACATTTTTACCCGGCTTTATTCGGGATTAATATAAGAGATGCCTTCAATAAGTTAACAGGTTTTTCTTTCGAAGGGGCACTTTTCTTGACAGCATACACGTGAAAGTCTAGTCCACTTCGAAGTAATCACCTCCGGAGTTAATGCACTTGTTGTACTGTTCCAACAACTTCCGGAAGATCCCTTTGGAAGTTTTCTTGAGTGATCGTGTAAATGACCAGAGTCACAGCCTATTTCATTTATTCAACTGTCTCATAATGACAGTCTTTAATGTTTACTTTGAGATTAGGGAATAATTAAAAGTAAGGTCTGGCTCTAAAAAGCTTGAAGATCTGTCTTGATTCCCATATTAATCAAAGAGTCTGAGACAAGGATGGTGCACTCTTAGAACATACTTTGAGCAAATCTGTCGCATATTCAGTTCCTCGTAAGTAATTAAGGTTAAAGATCCCACACTAACATTAATCTTTGACAGTAATGTCCCTGTCCATGAAATTCTTTATTTGGCCAATCAATTATTGATTTTTGGATTCCATACTCCTCCCACATCTCAAATCTCTCGTTACAGACTCTCTGACTTCCTTGAATGTTATATGCTACTCACAAAATGATGCTCAATTTATTCAAAGTGGTCCAAAATCAGACTGAAGCATTCCATAGACTCCTGTGGCATTTTCCATGTTTAAAGCAACATTCTACTGCATACATTATTCCTAAAGTGTCTCACATAAAAATTATACTTTTGAAATAAACCAGCTGCTACAATCAAACTTTCGTTCTGCTGTAACTGTTATTTGAAATCATAAAAAGAGTAAGTCATCTAATAGGATGTCTAGCAAAAACATACTGCATTTTCAGGAGTCTGCGACATATTATGCCTGTACAAAAATCTGGAAACTCATTTTAGACACCACGTATATAAGATGTATGTGTAGGAATGTTCTATATAAAAATGTTTAATCCTGATATTTTCTTTATCTTAAGAATCTGTGTTACTCTAATTCGAAAATAAAGAAGGGAAAATAATAATTGACAGTGATCATAGTTTCTTATCCGTGTTGTCTGGAATCAATAATTGTAATACTTTTGATAAGTCTAATATATTCAATCTCTATAGATTATTATTTTTATCACCATTATTTATCTTTATATTGTTAGAACATAATAAAGGTATAAAACTATGAATTGACGGAAACCGTTTGTTCTTTCCGTTTCCCTCGGGGAATATATAATTGTAAGATTAGAGAAGTTATGTATTCTGTATGTATTAAATCTAATCGACTATTACCTTATTCATTTATAATCTATATTAGGGAAAATGTGATGATGTGATTACACATAAGCATTGCGGATTGTTCAATAATGGCATTGTTTTGAATCCCAAAAATGCAATTATACAATTTTATATTTGGTAAATAATTCATATGAGACTACTTGTGATTACTGTAATCATCAACATTGTTGTTATTATTTATTATACATTAAATAAAAATCGAGTCACTATTTGACAAGATGAACCAAAGAGACAAAGTGAGGGATGGATATATTATGATACACAATATAAAGAAACCCTAGACCGAGCAATAAAAAAACGGTTAAAAGCAGCCTTATTTAAAAATAAAGCAGACACTATTACACTATTTGGATATTTATGTGCCCTGGAAATAGCGAGTCATCCTGTTAGTGTACACACACACCCACACACACACACACACACACACACACATATATATATATCGACCGGGCAACAGTGGTCTGCCTGCTAATACACACACACGCATGTATATATGTGTGTATGTTTGTGTGCGTGTGTGTGGGTGTGTGGTTTTGATAGAACAGAGAGAAAATCTATTAGAGGAAATCAATACTTTAATCGATTTACGGACTTTTAGAAAAAAAGGGTATCAAATAAAGAGCCAAAAATATAGCAGCCCAAATGTTTGCACAAAATTAAGTGAATTCTTACGAGAAAGTGCTTTTTTGCACTCTTCCGGCAGTGAAAATAAAAGAATAACAAATGAAGCAATATAAAGACGCACCGACATCGACTAACGTAAAGAGAATAACACACGAAACAAAAAGATTACGATTGTTTCACGTGAGTCAGTTATCCCTTTATTTTTCCTATGCTATTGTAATTATACTATACATCTATATGTATATATATATATATATATATATATACATATATATATATATACACATATGCGTGTGTGTGTGGTTAGAGTTTTATATGTATATATATATATATATATATATATATATATATATATATATATTCCATTTAAATATGTATAATAGTGTATTTAACTATGTTGTTTTAATATTAATAATTTAATAATTATTGTAATTTAATCGATTTTATATTTTCATAATATATTTTCATTAATTTTTATTGCTCTCTTTAGAATATTCAGGGTACCCTATTTTGTTCTTATATTGGGATAATATTCATATATATATGCATACACAAACTATTTGCAAAGAACTTTGCAGCTAATTCTCCCCTATGCGACGAAGGCCATCAACTCCCCATATGTCCTCCTATAACACAGAACCATCTAGGTAACATACAAATATCCGTGCATTAGGTCGCCAAGCTAATGAAGAACCTTGATTCCAGTAAAGCAACTGGACCTGACGGAATCCCAATTATGGTGTTAAAAAAGCTTCAACCAGAACTTGCTCCCATACTTACGAAACTGTTTAAGCGCTGCCTTAAGGAGAAGTGCTTTCCGACTCCCTGGAAGACCTCATCGGTTTTCCCTTTATTTAAGAATTCAGATGATAAGCCATCTCCCTCTCAGTACAGACCAATAAGTTTCCTGTGTGTTATGAGTAAGTTGATGGAATCCATATTAAATGGAGAAATGAAATAGTCAACCACCTCAGCAGAAACACACTTCTTAGTGACACACAATATGGGTTCCGCTCTGCAAGATCTACCGCAGATGTGCTGACGGTTATATCTCACAGGATTAGTGAATCTCTTGACAAAGGCTTCCTTTCTAGGGTAATTGCCCTTGACATATCAAAATCCTTCGACAAGGTATGGCATAAGGGTCTACTTCACAAGATTTCCAGCTACGGTATAACTGGAAATGTTTTCTCAATCATTAAATCATTTCTCTTCGATAGGCTCATAAGAGTAGTGGTGGATGGACAAAAATCAGAGGCCTGCAGTATTAATGCTGGAGACCCTCAGGGGTCAATCCTGGGCCCAATTCTCTTCCTGATCTACATCAATGACCTCCCTAAACATATACTTAAATCATTCGTTTAGAGCTATGCTGATAGCACGACCATCTACGGCAACACATCAAAGGCTGTAAATGACAAAGTTCTCTCTGATTCTCTCTCCTCTGATCTCGAGCGCGTGGTTGAGTGGGGAAGACTTTGCTGGTTACCTTTAATGCATCTAAAACCAAACTCCTATCCTTACATCATCAACGCTCTGATCCCCCTCTGGAATCAATTGGGATGGATGGCTCTCGTCTGGGAGAGACCCCGTGTTTTGACAAGCTTCTAGGTTGACCTTTACTCCTGATCTGAAATGGAACACGTACATCAAGTCTGTTGCCAAGGTCGCTGGAAAGATGTAGGTATCCTTGTAACGCTCCAGAAGATATCTCACTACTGATGCAATTCTCTATCTATATAAAAGCCAAGTACGTCCAAGGATAGAATACTGCTACCATATCTGGGTAGGAGCTGCTAAAAACAGCCTATCCTGCCTTGACAGAGTACAAAATAGACATCGTTGTTTAGTGGGGGATGCCCTTTTCTCTACCCTGCAACCTCTCTCCAACAGAAGAGACGTTGCGAGCCTATCCTTGTTTTATCGTTATTTCCATGGCAGGTGCTCATCTGAACTCCAATATCTGGTCCCCCCTCACCAATCCTTCACGAAAAACACCCGTCTAGCCGAATTCACTATGAAAAATTTCCCCCACTCTATATCTGTGCCTAAATCAAAACGTGGATTCCATGAACAAAGCTTCTTTCTTAGAACTGCATGCCTGTGGAACTCTGTTCCCTCTGCCTGCTTCCCACCTGACTACAACTTGGATGTGTTCAAGTCCAACGTTAACAAATTCCTAATGAGCCGCCCCCTTAAGTAAACACTTCATCAAATCTCCACACTAACGTAATGTACTTGCAATAACCCTTATCTCTGAGTGGCTTCCGGGCCTTGATAAGTGGTGACTACTGTGTAAAAAAACAAAAAAAAACATACATATATATATATATATATATATATATGAGTTGAGGATTACGCCTTTGTATTATTTGGATTCGTCGGACATCTTTTCTCCTCTCGAGTGTTATTTTCACAACGTTTCGGACGATGTAACCTCTGCTCGTCTTTAGGTATATCTTGTCGATATATAATTATGAATTAAGCTGAAAAATAAATTTTATGTTGTCAGGTACTGGATAAAAGAAAAGTTTTACCTTATTTACACGCGGAAATAATTAACTACGTAAAAAAAGATAAAGAGTAAAATTACATAGGTTAAGAAAACGAAGAAATAAATCACTTTAGGACATGTAAACGCTTCCAATCTTTATAAATGTAAAAGTAAAAAATTAACACCAGTTTTGAAAACAATCAGATTATAAATAGACAGATTTTGAGATTAGAATTGGATAAAGTAATTATGGCGATATCATGATGAGATCAATGGAGTAAATACCGAAAAAACCTGAAATTTTAAATATATATATATATAAATATATACATAAGAAAATGAAACATAGATATATACTTTTAAAAATTATAAAAATAAAAAATAAAAATCTTACTTTTTTATTTTCCAAAATTAAAACAAAATCAATAATTTAAAAGAAAATGCAGTTAAAATATTAATTAAAAATGTTTAAATCATAAAAAATAAAGAAAGTCAGATTATAACGTAAGAAACATTTAGGAGACGGTTACAAAAAGAAAACTAACAAAGTTAAAATATAAATCAACTTAAATTAGTAATTACGTGCATTCTGACATTAACTGATACATAAGTTAATACAAGTACACTCGCGCAAAAAAAAAATAATAATTACAGTGAGTTTAATAAGTCTGAGATAATAGTGAAAAAGGTACCTGAAAAATAATTCGAATCCTGGTTTTTGATTAAGGAATTCGTCACAAAACAGCGGGTACCGGCGTCTCATTGCCCAATAAATATATATTGAGTCATATAAATAGATTTTTACATGGATTTCTATGCCGTGCAGTATTGGTGCAAAAAGTATAGTACAATGTTATTAAGGTATCAAGTTAAATGGAGAAAAGCAGGAAACCGAAGTGAAAAATCTCTAATCCTTTTTTACAAGAATTTAAAAAAGCTGTTCAGTTTAAACTTAGAGAAACAGTATGTGATTATAAGACGAGATGAAATGAGGGAATTTATAAAAGTTTAATGTGGAATAGAAAAATTCGAAACAGAATCGTTATATATATATATATATATATATATATATATATATATATATATGTATGTATGCATATATATATACATATATATATATATATATATATATATATATATCAAATCCAAGAACCATAATCATGAAAAAATGGACAAAAATGACAAAAAGGCAGATCATCTTAGGAAGTCGTGAAAGAAAAAAGCGAGATTTATTAAATAGAGGGTTCAAATATGTAGAAAATGAGAAAACTAAGATAAATGAAGCAATATGGAGAAAAGAAAAGGGTGACAAAGTGTTAAAAACAGACCGAAAATGAACTACACACTAAAAAAAGAGGGTTTGGTAGGAGAAAGTATGAGGTGAAACGAGCAAGCATAATAACTCATCAAAGACAGATCGTTGGTATTTGGAGCCAGTTAGTGAAACTTAAAGTGTACAAGACATTGCATTTTCTGGGACATAAACAATACAGCATACACATAAGTTACATGAAAGAAAGAAAAGCGTATAGTCTACTGAGAACCGTTCCTATTTATGAACCACCCAAGAATACACACACCTGCACACACCAACATACGAACACACACACAAACACACACACACACACACACACACACACATATATATATATGTATATATTCAGAATATGGCATTATATAATTATTTTTACAGTACAAAAAACGTCGATCACAAAGCTCATGACAGCCAAAAAACCGGAATCCAGGCCTCGAGTTCGCCCTCATTAAGTGTCATCACTTTGACCTTTCCGAACCAGGGAGTCGATAGCCGAGCTTCTTGCATGCGAGGCGCGTTCTCTGCCACATTGTCAACTGCGCCACACAAGAAAGTTTATCAACTAAATTAAACCAAGTAAATCGTAGCGAGATCTGGCTATGGAATGAAACTACTTCGTCTCGAACAAGTTCTATTACCAATAATAACCCAAGCCGATGTTTCACAAGTGGGAATTTTATCCTCGCTAGGACGATGCCATCCAATATTATTACCTAGCGAACAATTAGTAGTGCAATTTTCATATAATTTTATATATATATATATATATATATATATATATATATATATATATATATATATGCAAGTAAATTAAAGAAGGTAGCACCCTCAAGAACTCATGCACATGAAAGTTATAGGTGGAAATAAGTTGAGTATAAGGAAAGTAATATCAAGCAAACAATAAAATCATTGCGATCAACGGAACTATAAAGATGATATTTCAGTGTGGCTAAAAAATAATACAATTTTCTCACATGCAGGCAAGAAGATCTGAATGTATTTTCAGAATTGACCCTATTCTTATTTTTACATTTGGAATAGGCTATTATTAGAGCTGCATCTGAGAGGAAGAGCTGACAACTTTTACAGCGAAGGGTGTATAATAAGGATGTTTTGCTGGTGGCCCGTTTCAAGGAAAACAATGTGTTAATAGATTTAATACTTTTTACTAGTTTAGTTAACATGTAGGAATTTAGTCTTTATTTGAAGAATGCAAATTAGATGAAATACTAATTTTAATACGGAAAGAGAAGGCAGTAATATAGGTGTAAATTTTCGGGAGGTTTTTAATCGTCAGAGAAATAAATATTTATTAGGGAAATACAGTATTACCCACCGTAAAGTAGCTCGATCTCTATAATCTTTCTCTTATCGACAAACTGACACCGCAATATGCAATTTTTTTTTCAACAAGATGACGCTACATGCCACACGTCTCACAGATCAGTGACACGAGTTCATGACATTTTTACAAAAAAGCAAAGAGTTATGGCCAACACATTCATCGGACTTGTCATCATGTGATTTTTATCTTTAGGGGGGATTTAAAACTAAATATTTATGCAAATAACCCTCACAATCTAGACCAACTAAAGGAAACATTACTAACTCTATCAGGATAATCACCAGATAAGATCTACAGGATGTTGTTAAACGTGCCCCAAAAATGCATAGATGTCAATGCGGAGCATTTCCAGTATCTTTTATGACACTACAAGTAATTAAAACAATGCAATAGGTAATTTAAACAATAAAAGAATGTTCCTCCTCTGTACTTCATTTTCTGGTTTACTTTTACGTTTAAGTGCGCCGCCCTAGGAGTAATTTCTGTTAAAGGTAGTAGACCGAGTTATAAGATCAAAAGAGAGAGTTGTAACTGTGGGTAGGGCCAATGGAACATACATTGTTATAAAGCACAGAGAGCTGTGGCTCGGGTTAATATGATATAGGGTGAAGTGAAATATGGGATGTAGTCGATTAAGAGGCCTGGTGAATGTTAGACTTTATGGCATGATTTGGTTATATGGATGGGATTCAGTAATACTTCCAGTGTAAATCACACATCTAAATTTCAATTCACTTATATATCCAAAATTAACATTAATTTCAGAAGTTCTGTCGAACCTGACCTTTTTCATCGCCTTTAATTTTTCTTCCTATTTTACGCACCATTCGCGCCCAAACGCATTGGTCACTTACAAATAAGAAAAGTTTACTAAATAAGCGCCAGGCTGATCGATTGTCAGACTGAACTCCCTGGTACAGAGATTATGAATATAACAGCAGAAAACACAAGATCCTGTCATTAGTGTTCACGGTAAGTGCCTTCAGAAATGTGACACGGCGTCCAGCTCATATCTTGTTTTTCTCTCTCCCATGACGTCTTATACTATATAAACAATATAAATAATCTTCTTTTGCTAGTCTCTTTTTATTTGAATTATGTATTAATGTATTTGCTAAATTGTTTCATTTCACATTTGCAACCCGTACACCCTTATTGAATTTACGGTTGTTTACGCTAACTATTTTCTTCAAAATAAACGCATTCACCAATTTTTAATCAATGTCTGCCAATGTGTAATTTTACAAAAAAACAAACAAACAAAAAAAAAAAACAATTACCGACGCAATTATTTTAAGTATACTTTTTTAAGTAGTCATACAATAAAGTTCACCTTTGGTTCGGAAGTTTGCAAAGGAGGTAGACAATTTCCACTCAAACCAAGTCGGGAATGACCTGTAAAAAACAGCGAGGTTACGTAGGAATTGCACATTTAAACTTTGCCAACAGAGTTCTCGATTACTTTCAGTTAGTGAAAGGAGGACGTATCGCAATCTATTTCACTACAGTTCAATTGAACTTATATAAAGCAGAATACTTATTTATATTATTATTATTTATTTTAATGGAGAGTGGAGAATAGATTGCGAATGCATTGTCGGCGGCTACCATACCTCTCGCTTTCCCGTTGTCCTCGTTCAGAATGAGTGATTTTCCTGATAAAAGGAGAAGAAACAGCTGTATTTTATGTCGGCAGATTTTTTAAGTGAGTAGTCGCCTAAGATGTCGGTAAATTTCTGTTTCTATGTCTATTCCTGTCCTTTTATCCATGCCACTATTAAGAGGACTTTAGGTAAATGTTTTAAGAGATGACGTTATCAACCTAATAGTAAGGTACACGAACCTGTAATTAACACGTAAGGAAGCTGTGCTATCAGCAGGTGCAATGTTCTGGGGTGCTTTATTACCATTTCGTGCATTGTTTCTGAACCATTCAGCAGTTTCTGGTGGGTCTTCACGATGCCATATTAGCGTGTAATTGTTACGGCTTTACTTTAAAAACTAAATATCTATCGATATTCTATGGCTGACTAACATAGCTTCCGTAAATTTATATCAGCTCTACATCTGCGTTCAATGTTTAAAAATAGTATCAAACCTGACAAAATGGTTAATTGTAGGAATAGAGCGCTTAATACTCTCCGAAAAATTCCATCACAAACTTAACAGACAGCTGTGGTTTTCTCCATACTGTGCTTCATCTATCGCGCACAGACATCACTATTTCGATTGCTTCTAACGTAATATATGTACTGAAACTAAAGCCGCCTTCAAAACCGCCAGCACCAACTTGTAAGAGTATTAATACACGTTGGAAATTTGAATTATCAATCCGTCGATTCCAAAGTAATTGAGCAGTCCTGTGGCTCCCAACAGCATTTCCAAATAACAAAAAAAGTCAAGAATAGAAACATATACTCAATCTCAGCAATCCTCATTTGACTTAGGGTAATCTCGACAGCATTGCACAAAGCCAAGTTTTTGCCAAAACTTTGCAGCTAATTGTACCCTATGCGATTAGTGCCGCTACCCCTTTTATGTCCTCCTGTTTCAGAAAAAAAATGTTATGCGGCAAAAAAAAAAATCCGTGCATCATATTGTCAAGATAATCAAATTCTCGATTCCAGTAAAGCAACGGCCCTAACGGCATTCCTATTATATTGCTGAATAATCTGAAACCAGAAGTACCCCCCTACTTAAAAAGTAATTTAGGCGTTGTCTTAAGCAGAATTGCTTCCTTATACCCTGGAAAACCTCATCAGTATGTCCTGAAATTAATTCAGGTTATCGGTATCTCCCCTCAATAAATCTGAATCATTACAGTGAGTGTCATGAGTAAGTTGCTGAAATCTGTGTTAAATAGAGAAGCATTCAACCATCTTAGCAAAATAACCTTTTACGTGGCATAACTACGGCTTCTGTTCTGCTAGATCTACAGCAGATGTGCTAATAGTTATATCTCAGAAGATTAGCGAATCTCGCGACGTATATTTTCATTTCTAGAGGGATTTTCTTGATATATCCAATACTTTTCATAAGGTTTGGCATATAAGTCTAGTCCATAAACTGTCCAGCAACGGTATAGCTTAAAATGCGTTTTATATTATTAATTCATTTCTCTCTGATTACATTATAAGTGTTGTGTTTGTGATGGGCAGAATTAAGAAGCTCCCAGTATTCATGGCGGGGTCCCTCAGGGATTGATCCTTGGCTCAACTCTCCTCCTGATCTACATCAATAATCTCCCAAGTACAAATCCTAAGATCATTCGTAGACATTTATGCTGACGACTCTTCTATCTATAGCAATACCTCAAAGTTGGTTATGTTGGTTTAACAACTCTGCTTACAACACTCTCGGAATGTTTTACTTTTCTTTATTACGACAACTAATTCATTGACATGCAAATAGATGAATATAAAACTACACCAGGGAATGTTCAGTTCCACCAATGTTATCTCGCTCGAAATATTGCTAGTAATAGTTCATAGATTAGAAATGATGAAATAATGCAAAAACTACAGAAACATATTTTTTCATATGTTTCATTTTTTAAAAGTGTAGATTTATTTATGTACTTATTCATTTAATATATGCAGTCATTTGTTTAGTTGATTTTTTTGGTTTTCTCGCATAAAATAATCAGTGTTAAACTTGATATGCCGTACAAACTTGCGACAAAATTGGAATTCTAACGTGATTTTCTCTTGATCTAGTCGGTTATATAGTCAACAGTTAAACCAAAAACGCACTCTTAATATCGATTTTTTAAAACAATTTTCAGAACATTGATCCATTATTTATTTTTGGTATCGAGATCCCATTGCGTTCACAGCTAATGATCAGCAAAGCAATGTTCACAGAAGGACGTAATTTTTTTTGCCCCAACAGTATCTTTAATGAGTGTTGCTGTTAAAAAAATATTTAATGTTTTTAGCAGCACTAAGTAAACCCACTATTTTTTTAACAAGAAGATACACGCATTACCGCTTTTTTTATTTCAATATCCAGTACTGAGCTGACATGTGAATAGAATTATAATTACCTGAAATGGATATCATGTCGCAGCAGAAATATAAAATATAGAATTTTATTTTTTCATCAACAGATATTCGCGTTTTGTATACCCCCCATATATATATATATATATATATATATATATATATATATATATATATATATATATATAAGTGAACTTGCCTGTGTGTGTCTGTGTGTCTGTGTGTTTCCATTTCTTTACGCAATAACTCTGTCAATTTTGAGTCTACAAACTCGTAATTCGATATACAGTGTACTAATATTTGGGAAAACCTTTATAATCCGTTTGACTGTTAAAGGGTCATAGTTCAAAGATTTTACATTTGAGAACTATACCAAACTCCTCCGCCAATTTTTGGTATAAACAATTGGAAATTTAGATATAGGTATCTTGGAGATGGATCATACGTAATAACTTGATTTGAGCCCAAAACACTAAATATTAAGGGGTCATAATAGGGGTCAAAGGTTAAAAATATTTAATCTATGCGGTCCCTTCCAAATTTCTTGTGTAAACATTTGAAATCTTACATAAAGGTATTCCGAGATATGAAAGCGTTTTCATTGGTTTGGGTCGAAAATTTTTAGTTACCAATATATAAATGTATGTATGTATGTATGTATGTATGTATGTATGTATGTATGTATGTAAACTGATTCCCCCACCAGACTTGTTTGGTGAGGAGGGCGGCTAGTATCCCTGAAGGATTAAAAACAAGACCTTCCAAAGGGCGAATGAACTCTTTTTCTGTGTCAACGGCCAACTAGCACCGTGTATATTTGTGTGTGTATATGTGTATTGGGGTAGAGAGGGCTCCCGTAAGCCGTGGTGAAGGCAACCTTTCTAGGAGAAGCAAATCTCTGATTTAAAAAAAAAAAAAACATAAAGCGGAAGACCAGTGCCCGCATTAAGCTGGTCTGCAGTTTAATTTGTTGCTGGCTATCTTGCTCTTGCTTGTTGCTGGATCTCAACATTTTGAACCGAGAGAGAGAGAGACTTAGCTGTCGTACAAAGCTAAAACTCTGTAACATCATATTTGTATAGATACTCCCTCAGACATTTGGGCTCATGGATTTTTAATATCTGAGGGAGTGGCACTCGTCTGACAAGACGTTGCAATCATCATATATATATAATGATTATGTTGATGATGATGATGCCACTGCTAAATCAGAAATCATGGATGTGTGTATGTATTTATGTTTGCATGTCTGTCCAACAGCAGAGGCGACGGATTTTCTCAAGATCACTATCGTCTTGAGTTTTGATCTTTCAGACGGCAAATATCGAAAAATAGGCTAAAAACATTAATATTTTAACCTTAAACTGGGCACTTTCCTACAGGGGGTCGCTTTTTTCGCAGATATTTTTGAAAGTCATTCCCTCATTTCGATTGTGGAACCTTAATTACAATATACGTCACTTTCGGTTTGACGGTGGTTGTAACAGCAAATATGTCAGGCTGTTTCCCCGTTCTTTTCCTCCTACTACCATTTTTTTTTTACTCAACTCACACAGCCAAACGCTCGGGCAAAGTATGAAGTATATATATATATATATATATATATATATATATATATATATATATATATATATATATATATATATATATATATATTCCATTTGGCTTCCGTTGGGGACCACGATAGCGTTTGTGTAGCGATGATAATAAAAAATAAAAATAAATCCGCGATATGGCTCGTGAGGTTCCTGGGTTCAAATTAAGAGCGGAACATAAAAGGGGATAAACAGCGCAAGCATTCGAGAGACAACACAAAACGACCAAGTAATATAAAAATACTTATTAACAGCAAATAATAGTGAGAAATATTACAGAAAACAATAACAAAACAAAAAGAATAGAGTGATGTGCAAATGAGGGTGATGGCTATCCAAAATGCGAACCTAGCGACCAGTTAGAAATGGAATTTTACGAATGTAAGAGATTATATAATTATGTCCACAGTAAAAGAACATCGCAGCTAATTAGAGCCATGGCATCCAACAAACCAGGAGTACTTATTATATATACAAAAATTAACAAACACCTAGATTAATGACTGTTTGTTTTTTATGTGTTGGATGTGTTATTATTTTTATTCGTCGTTTGGATTCATTTAATTGTAAACATAATCACTATGGAAATGGCTCTTGAGAAATTCTACCGTTTATAAACGCTTAAGGTTTTTTTACCCAAAGGCTAATTGTGAGGTAATACTGACAGAAACCTCAAGAGGAGCTTAGGCCCTCTCTGATGCGGCATGCATGACCAGAGGCATGTCGATTATGCTCTGATTACCAGCAACCTAAGTCCTAGACTATGGATCGAACGGTATTGGGGTGGAGAGGGTTCCTGCAAGCCATGGTCAAGGAAACCTCTCTAGGAGAAGCAAATCACTGATTTAAAAAAAACATAAAGCGGAAGACCAGTACCCGCATTTAGCTGGTCTGCAGTTTGCATTGTTGCTGGCTTTCTTGCTCTTGCTTGTTGCTGGATATCAACATTTTTACCGAATGAAAGAGACTAGCTGTTGTGCAAAGCTAAATATCTCTAATAACATCTTTGTACAGATTCTCCCTCAGACATTTGTCTAAAAAAATCCTATGGGGATGGAAAATTGTGACGCAGTTTTACCTGGCAGACTGGAAGCATGTAATAACTGATCTTCCCACAGGTGACAAAATGCCTATCCTAACATCGATTTTCGCAACAATACTTAGACAGTTTTTGCTTGATGAGGCTTTTTTTGTGACTGAACAGCCTTTTCGGGATAACACTGCTCCCCCAAGAGTTTGGTAGGGAACAAGAAATTGCGCCCAAAACCTTTCACCTGCTCGTTAGCAACCTGCGGCTTATGGCTGTCCATATTTATAGGAACTGGAGACATTATGCTAAACGACACTCACTACAGCTCTGTTGCGGGAATGTGAGAACACGTACTTACAATGGTAAAATACCAGAACGGAAGACTGCAATTATTTCTAAGGAATTGCAAAGATACAACATAGGTATTACTGCATTCTCTGAGACACGTTTCGCAGGTGGGGATAAACAGGCTGAGCGTGAATCGAGCTATACTGTGTTCTGGTAAGGTAGATCTGAAAAGGAGAGGGGTGAGGCTGGTGTTGGCTTTGCAGTTAAGAACTCCTTAATTGACAAGACCGAATAGCCAGTAGGCATAAATGACCGTGCAATGATATTGAGAATCCCCCTGCTGCTGGTCGTTACATGAATGTTCTTTCTGTGTATGCGCCGACTTCATCTGAGAACAATATTACTTCCTTTTATCATATGCTTAGATCTTTTATCACCTGTTTTTCCAAGTGCTGAGAGTTGGGTGGTTCTTGGTGACTTCAATGCACGGGTTGGATCAGCCAATTAGACTTGGTCTACGTTGGGTCCATATCGCCTTGGTAGAGTACATTCAAACGGTATGCGGCTCCTCCACCGCTTCAGTGAACTAAGTCTTGTTATCAGCCACACTTTTTCCAACCAGAAAAAAACAAGGAGACCTGGTTCCATCCACAGTCTAAAGATGGCAATTTGCTTGATTACACATTTTGTAGACGTAGTGATCTTGGAAATTTCTGCAAAGTTAGAATGATGTGTGGTGATAATTTAATTGTCAGAGCTAAACTGAAAATTACAGTTCGCAAAAAAGCCAAAGTGCCTAAGCGTATTGATGTCTCCAAATTGAAAGAGTCAGTCGTACGAAGTCCCTTGAAATCTGTTTTCCAACAGGTGGATTTCTCAGATTGTGATTGGAGGACTGACACTAATATACCCAAAAGGTGTTTAAGCTCTTTAATTTAAGGTTCCCATACATCGATATTGGTTTGCTGATAATTTCAATCAAATTAACCTTCAAATTGATAAAACGCGGAAAGCTTATTTGAAACTTCTCAACTCTTTACCTCTGAACAGGCCAGCTTTCGCTGCCCACTTCTTTTCTGCGCGGAGTGAGGTTCAGTGTAGTGTGCGCCAATAAAAACAAATAGTGGTCTGACTTCTCTAGGGAGATACATACGTCCTACGATCATAGAGATGTCAAGACAGTTTACATTGTTCTCCATAAGGCTTATGGCCCGAAACCTTCTTCATCTACACCACACATGGCGAAGAATTGGAAAACCTTGCTGGAAACCTCAGATGAAATTATGCATCGATGGCTTGACCACTTTCATGATCTTTTTCACATCGCATTAAATATTAATGTAGCTGCAATAGGAAGAATCTTTCAATATTCCTTTTGTCAGGAACTTGATGCTGAACCAACTCTTGTGAAAAAATTGACTGCATTAAACAGATACACTCGAACAAAGCCACTAGGCTGGATAGCATCTCTGTTGAGCTGGAGAGACATGGTGGTGTCAATGTACATTTTACTGGGTACGTGTTGTTGAATTCTTCCATCTAACGTTAATGTCGTTCGACCCAAGTAGTTGGCACCGCAACCACATTTAAAATTGTAAATAACATTACTTTTTATGGTGGGGGGGCAAAAACGTCTCGAAAAGTACCCAGTAAAATGAGGAATGGAACCTACCGAGCAACTGATGTCGTTACTAACACATACGGGTCTTCAATTACTGATCATTTACTTAAAAACCCGTCTTGTGCAGCAAACTTTAGCATGGACTCTTTTACCATTATTAGTCGTGCTCATTCTTTATACCATCTCAAGATCTTGGAGACCATTCACGTTCGACTCAGGAAACCTTCTCTTCGCAAGCAAAGGGAATGCCTGCTGGGTTTGAACGTGATTAATCTCTAGGGTATTCGTCCATAACGCCGTTTTATTTTAATCGTTTTCCCACTTTTTGTTCTCCCCGTAAATTAAATAAAGCGCTATTTTAATCGCTTTCATTCTTTATTTTAAAATAATTCCCTCGATACAGCTTTGAGATGCGAGTGTCGAAACCGGTCAGCTGGCTCCCCATTCTTTTTTATTTCCTCTCCTGCTCCCCCTTCATTCCCACCTTTTTGGAGAGAAGATATATATATTTATATATATACAAATTTACTTCTAATCATGAATCATAAAAGTCTTCCTTTCCTAATTGCAATATATTAATTTTGTATCTCTAAAAACATCATGAAATATATATATATATATATATATATATATATATATATATATATGCCCTAATATACTTTCGGTATCCCAGTCTGGTTTTCGAGTTAGACGAGGACCCGTGGATATGGTGTTTTCTTCTAGGCAGCTTTTGAAAAATGTATTGAGCAGCGTATGCCTCTTTGCCAGGTGTTTTTGGACTTAATCAAGGCGTTTCGCACAGTAAACCGTGAGGCTCTCTGGAAAGTGCTGGAAAATTTGGCTGTGCACCTGCTTTTACGGACAAACTTCAAGCAACTTCATTATAGTATGAAAGCCATAGTCAACTTCAATGATTGGCTATCGGAATATGATAATGATGTGAAGCAGGGAGATATAGCTGCATCAACATTGTTTTCGCTCTATCTGACTGATGTGCTCTGGTAATGTTTCCCCGATTGCGATATGGGCGTTTATATTATATGCTGAATGACTGGAAATGTGTTTAATCTCAGAAGATTCCAAGAGAAACATTTGTTAGTGATGGACATGTTAGGAAACTTTTGTATGCTCATGATGCTGACCTGGTAACACATACTCAAGTAGATATGCAACTTGTGCTGGATCTCTTTACAAATGCTTGTACCTGCTTCGGACTGACGGTTAGCATTAAGAATACTAAAGTCATGGACACTCCTGCTCCTGATGATCTCTATGTGGAACCTGATATCTTTGTCTGTGGAAAGCGGCTTGAAGTCGTAAAAAATTAGTCTACCTTGGGAGTATCTTATCAAAAAATGACACTCTTGATGAATCTGGTCTGACGGTAATCTAACTCTGACAACTAAACTTTCAGTATATCAAGTATATTTAGTATCATCCGTTTTCTAGGCATCTGAAACTGAGACTGTACCTGTCACATATAGAATTGCTCGAGAGGTACCATCAGAAATGCCTTAGACGCATTTTTGGTTTTAAGAAGGATAATTTTGTCCCTGAATCATATGTCTTAAATAAGTCCAAAACAACCAGTGTTGCTACCGTTGTTATTAAGAACCAGATGCGTCGGGCGGATCATCTTCTCCGGCGTGAAGATTATCGACTCCCAAAACAGTTGTTTTATTGTAAGCTCGTTCTTGGAAAAATACCCCAGCACAAGCTCAAAAAACGTTTTCTTGATACCATTAAAGAGAGTCTGGTTAGCGTTCATATTCCTGTTGACAGTTTGGAGTCCCTAGCGTATGATCGCAAGCAGTAGAAGACACTGATATGCAGGGGCGCAGAACACTTTGAAGCAGCCAAAATAGACTCAGCGAAGCTCAAGATACCATGTAGGAAATGTTAAACCCTGCCGCCAATCATGAAAATCTTTGGATCTGTGAGGTGTGTGATCGGGCACTATTGTCTAGGACAGGTTTTGTTTATCAAATTAATATGATACAGATTCCGCTGCTGTTAGTTTCATCCAAAACACTGAATGTTTTCAGTGGCATGTCTGCTTGAGGGTGCAAATCGCTGGTAGGACTGAACAGTCATCTTCGGACACATGGACATGTAGTGACTGAGGGAGTGTCACTCGTGTGACAATGATATATATTGTGCCGGCTAAAAAAAAGTCCGCACTTGTAATTTTTTCAAAAACTTCAAATTTAAGCTAAATATAATGTAACTGTTTAAACCATCTATACCTCATTTTAGTCGCCTTTTAATCCTCTATACATTTACCTGTTCATATTTGACTTTTAATTGAAATATTCTAATGATCACGTCAATTTAAAAAATAACTTCAAATTGAGGGGGCAAAATAAAAGTCCGCATAAACACATTCGCTTAGAACCAGCTCGAATTATCGCCACTAAATCAGTTTAAAATATCCACCAACAGGCAATAAAGTATCTCTAATCGTAATTATTGTTTTCCAGGTTATACAACGTAACATACATCCCATATGCCACGACTTTATCTTAGTTATCGTCAGGAGCTTATTAATCTCCGCCTTTCCGGAGGTCATTAATCTCCGCCTTTCTGGGTTATCCAATCGAGATATAGACAGCAGATTGAAATGTGATGAGAAAACGGTAAGGTTGACAAGGCTATCAAGATCCGCAGCCTCATAAACAGATTTGAAACGGCTCCCCAAATCCAACAACAGTGCAATCTTGTAAGAAAGTGCTCTCCTTCTACTGTCTAAAACAGATTGAAGAATTTATTTTGCGAGAATATGTTGCGAGAGGCAAGCCAATTATTTCTGTAAAGAACAGAAAGGTGAGTCTGGACTTCGTCAGGTGCAATGAAGATCATGAATCTTCATATTTGTCAAAAGTGGTTTTTACCGACGAAAGCAAGTTCAGTAGACTAGACAGTGATGGTAGGCAGTACGTCCGTCGGAGAAAATACGAAGAATTTAATCCTAGGGGCTCAGTTTCAACGCTGCAAGGTGGTGGATATTTCAAGTTTTGTGTGGAGCATTATTAGTGCCAATTGTCCAAGGCCTATCGTTCGCTTGCAAGGTCGAATTAATTCGACCAAGTATATTAATATGTTTACTGAGCATTTTGTACGCGTCTTTAGTCGGAATCTGGATAATAATTCCATCTTCATGCATGATAATGCTCCGATTCACATAGCTGGCAATGTCAAGAGGTTCATGAAGAGTATGATATTCCGTGTTTGGATTGGCCTGCACAATCCCTAGACCTCAATCCTATCGAAAACCTATGGTATTATATCAAGCAACTGCTACGCAATGATAAACATTCAAATTTTGAAAAACTTTGGACAAAAATTAAAGAAAGTGTGATGCCTTTCCTCGGAGTATTGCTGCGTGTTCAGGTTTTTTTTCAATTTTTTGCTCATAAATATTAAAATGACTGCAGAAATCTTCCTCTTGTCCAAAGTATCGCAGTTTTGCATGTACTAATTATATATAGCAATTCAATACATCTAAGCTAATCGCTACTTCTTTATAAAGCTTTTGGCCACCATTTTAGACACATTTATTCGTGATAATAAAATGCTACTTTGCATCCATGAAGCACCTCCCCCGCCGATCACAATCGTTACATCTTTAGAAGAATGAGTATCTATTTTCCCTTCTAACTATGTTGTTCTGCCACCTAAACCAGTCGACATCGAGAGGACGTCTACAAATTCCACAGATTCAACGATGTCACTACCCGTAACTGGGCAATACATACGGAGTTACATATAAACGAACACTTCAAAATATTACTCGTTATGAAACAATTAAGGAAATGAAAGGGAGTGCGACAAGGGTCATTAACACGCTCATACAATAGGACTTTCATTGCTCCTTTCAAAAGTTGCCGAAAAACACAAGAAATGCATTGCGACCCGAGGAGATTACTTTGAAGTGTACATGAGTGTCATGTGGGTACTCTGAATAAAAGTGGGCATAGGAAAATTGACTGGAAACTTATTGAAGGCACCTCGTACATATAAATTATTCAGAAAAACGTGCAAGACTAGGCTATTAAAACAACTATAATAGTAGAAGAGGTCTTGGCAATACATGTTTAATATGTCTGTGTTACACTGTCTCAATATTTCTACATTACAGTGATAATTATTGCACTGGCTTCTACTCTTCTTTTCTTTCCATCTTCCCTATTTCAGGAAACGATTGTTAATTTGTTGAGAGTGTTAAATTTTAATCAAAATATAAAATGAACCAATAATTGGTCCGAGCGCTGCGTATAGAAAATCTGGACGGTTATTAATTTGTAATTAAGTAGAAGCACCCTACGTGATTTATAACTTTATAGCTTTGAAAAGTTTGTTAAATTTCTGCAATAAATTAAGATGACCTAGATTTGGAGTTAAAACGTTATCAGTACTTACAATCACACAAAAAGTGATAAATTATAATTATATATATATATATATATATATATATATATATATATGTGTGTGTGTGTGTGTGTGTGTGTGTGTGTAACCCTTATCTACCTTCCTACCTTGTAAATGTTCTCTCCGAGACATGGACCTTGATATACATAGTTTTTGGACTTGTTAAACAAATTCGATTTGATTTGTGCCCGGTTTAAATATCTGCTAAGTGGTTAAAATTGAAATAAATCGAACTTGGGGTGCATAATCCGATGTTACGCATGCGGACATAAACATTCATACGTTAAACAACGTTAATTTGAAGTTATTTATATATCTGTTGTTGTGCCTAATGCGATAACGAAAAAGCATGAAGAGTTATATGTTTCGGTTCCTAATCTAGCAAACGGCACCCAAGTCATTACAACAGAAGGAAATACCGAATATATGTTGGGTAAATCATAATAAGAAATACATTACTGTCTCTTTATGATTAATACAAAATCTGTATGAATTAACATATCACATTAAAGCATAATTTACGACCGGACTTCGCCAGGTGCATTATTTTATATTGTGTATGATATAATTATCCTATTATAATTGTCCATATGCTAATAAACACAAAATCCGCATAAGCGGATATATCGTGTTTAAGTGTATTTTACGACTGGACAAAGCCGAGCAGTCCAATATAATATCAAATATATGTTCTGCTAACAGGTGACCAGATATTGCCGGGAACTAAATAAAGATCAGCAAATGTTTTATATTTCAAATACTTCTCTTGTCATCGAAGTCTGTAAAACTGTTTATTTTTCAACTATATCGATTAACTGCCTATTATAATCAGGTACTCGCCACAGTAAACCGAGTGAAAGATTTGCATATCTCCTCGCAGTCACTTAATCCACAATAGATTTTAATCAACATTCCACTGTAGAGAAGCTACTGCTGATTTTATAAAAGTCTTATACAATGACTTGGATGAATGTTTAAAATGACAAAACTCAATTGACTTTGGAAAATTATGCTTTAGACTAATAAAAAAGCAACCATTTTGAAAGCGACACTTTCTTGTCAAAGAACCTACTGCTGTTTTTTTTGTGTGCGATAAAATGTCTTCAATGTAATTTTGATGTTAAACTTTATAAAGATATACACTTTGATCAAAAGAGAATGTTCCTTCTGTGTGAGTTTGTGCTTTATGGATATTTCATACATTTCGGTATCATTCAGGTAAAAATACTTGTCACAAACAGTCTTTCTGCCCCCCTCTCTGTCTCTCACACACACAGATATATGCACTCATATATATATATATATATATATATATATATATATATAATTATTTTTTACTATAATAATTAAATACCTGCAGACACTAGTGTTTCATCCTTTCGGGATACTTCAGTGCAGGGTGGCACGATTACTACCAGTCGAACGATTCGAACCCCGCGACACGAGACATCTCTGGCTCGATTAGCGGAGGCCGTATCCATTCGGCTACTATTAACCGTATGAAATGGCGTTGAATTTTAAACATTTTTAATTTAAATGTTCATTACGTCAGACAGACAGTGATCAAATCGTTATACGATAATCTACGCATATATATATATATATATATATATATATATATATATATATATATATACTAGCATTACAGCGCGGCGTTGCCCGGTTGTTTGGATGTGTATGTTGAGCAAAAAAAAAAAGTGGTAGTAGAAAGGCAGGCTCGAACCCGTACCCCGAAGGAGGAAAAGAACGGGAAAACCCCAGACGTCTTTGCTGTTATGACCACCGCCAAAGCGGAAGTGACGTAAGTTTAAATTAAGGCTAGACAATCGAAATGGAAAGACTGAGTTTCAAAAATATCGGTAAATGAAGCGACCCTCCCTGTAGAAAAGGGCCCAGTTGAAGGTTAAGATATTAATGTTTTTAGCCAATGTTTCGGCATTTGTCTTCTGAAAGGTCGAACTTCAAAAGGATACTGATTTTGTAAAAATCCGTTGACTCTGGCAAAAGTTTTAGGCAGTCATGCAAACATACATACATACATAGATATATACATTTATACATTTATAAATTGGTAACTAACAATTTTCGACCCAAATCGATTTCAAAGCTTCTCCTATCTTGGAATAATTTTTATGTCAAATTTCAACGGTTTAGACCAGAAATTGTCTGAGAAATTTGGTAGAGACCGCAGAGGTCAATTTTTTTGTAACTTTGATCTCTATTATGCCCCTTATGATTTATTGTTTTGGGGTCAAATCCAGTTATTATGTTAGATCTATGTCCAAGGAACCGATATCTAAAATTTCAATTGTTTATACCCAAAAGTGCGGGAAGTTTTTGGTCGAGTTTATAAACCCCTTAACAGCCAAATATCTGGCTGAAAACGAATTACAAAGCTTTTTTGCAAATCTCAGTACTCTGTATATCAAATATCGAGTCTGTAGGCTGAACATTGACACAGTTATTGCGTAGGGAAATGTACACAGACACGCAGACAGACACGTTCACTTTTATAGATATATAGATATATACATTTTTTTTTTTAATTATTACAACCACAATTCATTCATAACAAAGTGTCTCAATAGACAGGATAAATATTATCCGTTCATATTTTCAGGTTTTTTAAGTTAAAATCAAAATGAAAAGGAAATGTATAGTTTCTGCGATTACGTATGGATATTAAAAACAAAGAGAATGGAAATAAGAGAGAGAATGAGGAGAAAAGAAAAGGAGAAAAGAAAAGAGGGGAAAAGCAATAAAATATATTTTAAAGTAAAAATTTGTAAAATAAGATATACATGTATATATATAATTTATATATATATATATATATATATATAATTTATGACAAGAAAATAACGATTCGTCGCTAGAATTAATCTATTATTTCCGTCTTAATAGTCTTCATTAGGCGACAACAAAGAATGTGGGTATATGCTCTGTCTCATTCGCATTAGGTAATTTCTTATTTTCTGTCATTCACATGAGTGCAGATACTCTTACCTAAATGAATTTGCAGAGACTAACCCGAAACCTATAGCACGTGTTCAAAGTCAATATATAGAAATTACAAATAATAAAAAAAGACTTTATCGATTGCGTTCTTTCTGATTATTTGGGGTGTTTTCCTATTTTTGATTTGGTTATTATTTTCATTAAAACATCATGGCTTGCCATAAGTCCAGTAGCTTTTTAAAGTCGCCTGTTTAAGCCTTAGATTTATTGTCGCGACCAATTGTAATTTTGTTTTTTTCTTGTAAAAGGAGGAGAGGGAGTGAGAGAGTGAGAGATAGAGAGAAAAGGAAATAAAATGACATGTTTTTTTTATTTCAACAGCAAAAGAAATGTAAAAAGCGCATTATAGAGAGGGAGAGAGGGAGAGAGAGAGGAAATAAAATCTATTGTAGCTAATGTTGCCGCCGTAAAATGCTTTTTTTGTTTTTTTTTTCAGAAAAAGATGTAAAAAGCCAGCGAGAGACTCAGAGAGCGAGCGAGAGAGAGAGAGAGAGAGAGAGTTTTGAAGAATATATACAGAGAGAAAGAGAGAGAGAAATAGAGAAGAAGCGAAGACAGAGATAGAGAGAGAGAGAGAGAGAGAAGAGAGAGAGAGAGAGAACGTCAGGGAGGAAATAAAAATTGTTGTAAACGCCGTGGAATGTTTGTTGTTTTTACTTCAGAAAAAAAAAAACACTACACGGTGAACAACATCCGTACCAGTTTTTATTTCTTCTCTCTCCCCTCTCTCTGTATATATTCTTTCTAATTCTTTTTCTCTTTCTCGCTCACTTGCTTTATCGCTCTGTCATATTCGACAATCAGTGCGAACAAGTTAAGTAACATGATTGAAATCTAGTTAATCTTAGAGAAATATGTAAGTAATTTAAGCTTCCCACATTATAAGTAAATGAAAAAAAATAAAACACACGTCTTTGTTATAAAACAAAGTAAAATAAAAACAATGTAAAGTTTTCTAAGCCGTTATGAAATCGATAAATATGCAATGCGATGTACGTATTTTTTCAGGGTTATTTGGCGTGGGTAGATAGTGATGTGTTGTTAATAGGTAAGTGTTAGGGTATTCATATGTAATTTTCTTTTTATGAGTGATTATTGTGTTTGCATCTGGTTTATATATTTTTTAACAATTGACGCTTGTAAAAAGTGCCGTCATATTTGAAAAGTCCTTGAGCGTCGGCTGATGCATTAAGAGGTATATTCCGGAATAATCAAACTGAACGGGCAGAATTTAAGAAAAGAGAACTTGGTCGTTATTAATCTGGAAATGGTTAGGTTATGTGTACGAGCCTATGATTCATTTACGCAGGTTGCAAGCACAATATTTGTACGATGTGTATACTCCTTCCCGGTTCTGTACTAGGAGCGGAAGAAGGACTTAATCTTTAGAGTAAAAAAGAAAGAACTACCGCCTCTAAACATACTGCAAATGTGATGGTGTTTATTCAAGGAGGAAATGTTTATTATAACGATTAAACGTGCCTATGCCGTTCTAAAGTTACATAAGACAGTGCCTAATTGTTTAGACATCATAAATTTGAATGTTGCATCGGTTGTTGCAAACCTACGGTACTTTGGTCTAGAGAGGATTATTTTGCAATAAAAATATTATATATGGAGATAATAAAAAAGTACTGCAAATGATGACTATGGAAACACTTGAAAATTAAAGTGAACGGATGTTCCGCTTTTTGTCATTCTCGGGAGAAAATACCCTTTCACTATTTTGTTATGTTAAACTTCCTGTATAAATGTTACAGAATCGTGTTTAAAGAAAAGAAAACGATTATCAGATAAACCTAAAATGGAAACTAACAATAATAATACCATAATAAACAAAAAAGATTGTAATATATATATATATATATATATATATATATATATATATATATATGTATATATATATATATATATATATATATTAACTGATCTCTTCTAGAGATTACACTGAAAGTCAGTAGTTAGTGCGATATAAAATTATTTCCTATGTTACGATCTGGACTAACTTCTCTGACGAACAGGTATTCAATCCGTGATCTCAATCTAAGCCTTCATATATACATAAGGCTTAGATAAAGATCACATATATATAAGGCTTAGATAAAGATCACGGGCGAAATACACTCAGCTCATGTCATATGCTACTTGTACCATGTAATCCAGTACTACCTGTTTCATGGTCGGGCGACCGGCGACTAAACTGGTTCACCCACCAGACTTGTTTGGTAAGGAGTGTGGCTAGTCTTCATGAAGGATTAAAAACAAGACTTTCCAAAGGGCAAATGAACCCTTTTTTCGGGGTCAACGGCCAAGTAGAACCGTGTGTGTTTGTGTGTATGTATGTGTCTGTTGGAGTGGAGAGGGGTCCTATAAGCCGTGGGTAAGGCAACCTTTCTAGCAGAAGCAAATCTCTGATTTAAATATCCATAAAGCAGGAGACCAGTACCCGTATTTAGCTGGTATGCAGTATAACTTGTTGCTGGCTATTTTGCTACTGCTTGCTACTGGATCTCAACATTTTGAACCGAGAGAGAGACTTGGCTGTCGTACAAAGCTAAGACTCTGTAACATCGTCTGTGTATAGATACTCCCTCATGCATTTGTCTATATAAATGGTTCTGTGACGATGGAAAATTGTGACGTGTTGAGTCTCGAAATGCTGGACGCATGGAATAATTGATCTCAATGACCGTCTTCAGTATCATGCCTGCGTGAGCGAATGAATTCACCGGTAGGACTAAAAAAAAGTCATTTTTGATCTCATGGACTTTAAGTGTCTGAGAGATTGGCACTCGTCTGACAAGACATTGCAATCACCATAGATATACGTGTATGCGTGTGTGTGTGTGTGTTGTGTGTGTGTTGGTGTGTTGGTGTGTGTGTGTGTGTGTGTGAATAATTTACTCTAAGTAAACTATAAAAAATGAATTCAAAAGCAATGCGAACCTCATTGGTCTATTAACCACAAATGCAAGCGAATCTATAATTTATAAGTTGAACAAGCGGCATAAACATCCAGGTTTCACAATAGTAAACCAATACGAAACCATACGTCACATGTACTGCTATTTATTTCAATGCTAGCAAATTCCAGCAAAAACTAAACAGCCAGTGGTTGTTATCAGCACTGTGTGCGGCTGCAATTACGCACAGAAATCCCTTATTTCAATTGCTTTTTACGAAATATATGTACTGAAATAAAGGACACCTTTAAAACTGACAGCAACCTCTGTAAAATGTGTAATAAAGAGTGCGACAAAATCGTACGCTCAGTCCGTCCCTTATCAAACAGCTGAGCAGTGATTTGGTTCCCACGATTTTTGGCGAGGAACAATTAGATTGTTGTTTTGGCGAAAATCTAACAATACGCTGTTTCACAACCATCACTAATATCCCTAAGGTAATCTGGTCAGCATCTGGCAAAAGTCACACTATTTGCTAAGTTATCTGAAGCAAACTGTACTCTTTACAATCAGGACTGCCTACTCCACCCGCGTATTTCAGCTTGTTACTAAAACCACGCTATTCGACAAATATAAAATCTGTTATATGCTATATGGTGTTCTTTTCAGCCCGATCTACGACTGATAAACTAACTCTAATATGAGAGAGAATTAATGAATCTCTTGGCAAAGTCATGGTAGTTGCTTTTGACGTACCACAGGCTTTTGATATGGAAAGCCATAAAAGTCTACTTCACAAGATCACTATCTATTAAATAGCGAGAAATGCCTTCTCAATTATTAAATCCGTTCTCTCCAATAGTATCATAAGCGTACTCGTCGATGGGCAAAAATCAGGAGCTTATAGTATCAAGACGACCGTTCGTAACGGTTCGATACTGGACGCAACTCTCTTCCTTATTTTTCACCACTGATCTTCAAATAATATTCAGTGATCATTCTTTATTATACAGACGACTCGACAATCTTTGTCAACACTAAAAAGACCGACAATGAGCTATACCTTTCTGATTGTCTCTCTTCTGGTCTTGATCACCTGGTCAAATGGGGAAAGAGGTGGCTGGTTTATTTTAATGCATCTAAAATCAAGTCCCTATTTTTCTGTCATCAAGAAGTTAACCCCCCATCCACGAACCATTGAAATACATAGCTCTCCTTTTGCAAAAGAATCTTGTTTGTCAATCTTCTAATCTGAAATGAACATCAAATTCGTTGTCAATGTCGAGGAAAAAAATAATCGGATAGTTCTACCGCTCCAGTAGATATCTAAAAGTCAATGCAATTCTCTACTTGTATAAAAGCCAAGTACGTCGTAAGATAAGTTAATGTAGCCACATCTAGGTGGGATCTGGTCGGAACAGCCTACCTGCCTTGAGAGAGTTCACAACAGGCGTTACAACCTGGTAGTTGATGCCATTTTCTCTTCTCTGCAACCTCTTTTCCACAGAAAACACGTTACTAGCATGTCTCTGCTCCATCGTTTCTGAGCTTTAATCTATGGATCTCCCTTTTTAAACTGTTATCGGAAACATTTGTCTAGCT
The DNA here is from genome assembly GCF_053919585.1 of Euprymna scolopes. Lineage (NCBI taxonomy): Eukaryota > Metazoa > Mollusca > Cephalopoda > Sepiida > Sepiolidae > Euprymna > Euprymna scolopes. Next base: position 49,828,725 of record NC_136492.1, read on the forward strand.
AAAACAACTGTCAACATGTTCCTTCACCCTCTAACAACCTAAATCTAAACGTTAATTTCATGAATATAGCCCCTTCTTAGGACTTTCCGTCTGTAGTGCACATTTCCGATGCCCTCCTTACTAGATGATTAAAAAATGGTCGTCTGCACAGCTAATGTAAACAAGTTCTTACTGGGCCATTCCGTTTAATTATCAAATCATACCAAATTCACACTACTCACGAATGAGACGCTGTTATCTCGAAGTTAACGCTTATCCTCGAGTAATATTTGCACCTGGATAAGTGGCGACGCCGTTGTAATAAAAATAACTGTGCCATATGCAGAAAAATCTATATTCATATGCGACATATATAAATATAATAATCATATAAATTTTCCTATTAATATTAATAGCCTAACAATATTATTTTCTTGAATGTTATAAAGATATAGCGGATAAATATATAATAAACAATACACAATATTTCAGTGGGAACAAGCATGTATATATTCTCATGCGTATTCTTTTGTAAAATGAGATTCATGATTATCGGACCAGTTCGAATAGAGCGAAATTCTTGGTGCAGTTAGAACTATTAGAGTTGAGTATACGTGTGTAAACAGAAAAATACATAGAAGCAGGCAAAATAAGAAATAAAAATGGAAATGTGAAAAAGAACTTTAGAACTTGTTTTGTTGGACATTTCACTTTCTAAGAGGGCAATCTTTAAAAATGCTTTTGAAGAACGATGAATCATATGTCATTAAAACAAGGGTTAGCAAATAGACATTGGTGGCTTGAGATTTAAACTCAATAATAAAGTGTTAATTGAATACACATATCCTTTTAATTCATTTATGTCAATAATGGAGGAGATTTAGAACCGTTTAATTTTCCAATTTTATTACTATTATATAATGTTATTCTATGTGTTTAATGTTAAGACTTAAAATATAATATGTTTATATTATGCATGCATTTTGTTAAGTATACTTATAAAAAGTTTTAATGCTAAGTGGTAATCAGATAATATATATTTTTTTCTTAAAGATATTAATTATCAAGACAAATAATCACTCAGGTAGCAGAAAAAAATTCTTCATCGCGCGTGGAGACATCAAAAATACGCATAATGTATGTTAATAATTATACAAAATATATTAAAAATATATCTATTAATCAAGCTGTTTTATGTAATGTAAATTTTAAAATTGAGTAGGAAAAAACTTTCTCCAAATAAAAACGTACACGTTTTTGTACACATGTTTCTCCGACAGAGTTGCAAAAACTTTACAAAAATGTCTACTGTGGTTTATGTATATTATGCACTAAACATGTTTTACATTATTAAATCCGATATTCTGATTGTTGTTTACATAGCAAATTTTATGTAATTTATTTGGAAATTATGAACATTTTATTTGACTTGTGTCATCATTATATGCGATGTTAAATTAGATATTTAAAGAAAATAAAACTTTGTAAAAGATAATTGGTTATAAACTGTAAATAAATATTCATTTGCATATTACCTAAACAAACCTTGGTGTATTTCTACTGAGATGTCAGGCTCTAATAGTGCAACTTAATTGAGGTTTGCGCAGCTAGATGTTTGTTTATGTAACGTTTTAATATATGCACGCTAGTACACTCGTAAACGCATAGGACAGGGAGTGAATTCCAAAGGTAAATATTTCAAGTAAACATTTATTAAGATAGAAGTTTGCAACAATTGGGATATTATTACAATGAAAGTCGTAATTGTATGATAGATGTGTTGGTCGTGAGGATCATTGTTGACGAAGGAAGTTGTTCGGAGGTCATTCCGTAGAAATTGTAAAACAAGTCAATGCAAATTAGCGAAGATGCGACATTAAATTAGGCAGTTGATTTGTAAACTGTCTTAGCGGTAAGGGGCTTATGAGTGCTCCACTAGCTGAAATTATGCAATAATTTTCCATGCTTGGGCGAATGTTGCTATATAGAGGTATACCAACTTCTATAATATAAATTTCATCTGCCTGTTTAAATGTATGTATGCATGTCTACCAAAAACTTTCTACATACGCAACGGATTTTAACGACATCGGTATCATTTTGTAAGTCGACCCATCAAGAGACAAATATTCAAAAATTAGTTAAAAACATTAATTTCCTCATCCTCAACTAGGCAATTTTCTACAAGGAGGGGTCGTTTTTTTGCCGATATTTTCGGAATAATCTCACCTTTTCGATTGACTAACTTTAATTTAACCCTTCGCCACGTCCGGTTTCGCACTTGACACAACGCCACAGAGATCACGGTTTTTTACATTCTTTTCATCCTTCCCGGTGCGGGTTCGAGCCTGCCTGCATACTACTTTTTTTTTCTAAACACTCATCTCCAAACACACAGGCATCACCGGGTACCCAGGCTTGTTTATATATATATATATATATATATATATATATATATATATATATATATATATATATATATATATATATATATATATAAGGAAAACGGGTACGAGCATTTGTGTATATTCACGAAAAGCTTTTTGCATCCGGCTTCTCGCGTCGCGTAGATTCCGCAAGACGTTTTTGCATACTTCCCAGATCGTAATATTTCGCATTCGCAAATGGATATTGTCTCTCTCTCTCTCTTTTTTTTAATCGAGTTAAATAAAATTTACACCCTGCCGTCGTTTGTCAGTGTTTGTTTTTCTTTTTCGTATAAAGAAAGATAAACTATTGGAACTCAACGCCTGGCCTTCAGGCCGGGTAGTAACTGTTATGTAATTGGCCCTTGGTCAAGGTAGGAGAAACCCTTCATACTCAGACAATTACTATTTATTTGGCTACAGCCAGAGTGCCCCGTTTTTTTTGGGGGGGGGCAAGCATTAAACTAATTTGCTTTCGTGGGAGGTTTAAAAGTAACGCAATTTCTGCAAGTCATCTTTTGTTTTTGATTTACTGTGTTGAATTTGAATGCTTAAGACTTCCGGCCGTGTCATGAAGTAGCGTTAAGACGTCAGATTTTCTTTCATTTTCCTTTTTGCCTTCGCGTCACGGGTTCGAGCCTGCCTTTCTACTATCACTTTTTTTTTGCTCAACACACACCTCCAAACACCCGGAAACCCAGGCTATTACTAGAATATTGGAGAGGTCTATTAAGCTAGAATATTACTCCATAGCATCTGATTAAGTAAGTGTACCCGTACTTCAGGCTGCTTAAATACGATCTTAAACAGGTTATTGTTATTATTTTTCCAATAAAAATTCGATATATGGTTAGAACTAGATCCACAGCTAAATAAACAGTGGTCAATGTACTTACAACAAGAGAAAATGTCTAAACTTGTAACAGCAGGTGTATAATTCTCAATGCTGTTTCCTTTTTTTCATATATCAGCATAATGGTGTTATTTGTATGAAATGGTTTTACTTCTACAACAAACCTTTTGTCTATTCTATCTATGTTTAATTCGTCTTATTATGTATGAAGCTGTGAATTCTGGAAAAAAACACTAAGAATTACTCCTTGCTTTGAGAAGCGTGCATTTGGATGGTGAAAAGCGTCGGATGCTAACAGTTCTCTTTTAATCTCGAATGTAAACTCTGGAGAGGGAACTGTATATGACAGGAATAGAAGACTCGTTTGGGGCGTTTCGATATCGACAAGGTTTCTTTGGATTTGTTACTTGTGTGAAATGTCATTTTGATCAACAGCAATTTGTTTCACTTATATACTTATTTAAGTAATTATGGTCCATCTAGTGAGTTAGTAAAGAAATTAAGTCACATATTTTAGCGTTATATCGTTTAGCAATATCGAAATTGTTGGGATTCGAAAGATGAACCAACTGTTCTCGAAACTTAAGTCATTTTCAGTATGTTGCAGTTAAAAAACAGATAAAAATATGTTTTCTCTGGTATTTAATAGTTATTAGAGGATGAAATGTCGACTGATATGCAAGTATTTCACAAGAGTAAGATAATTACTTCTGTTAGCATTGTATAAGTTATAGATCTTATAGTTATATAATAATACGCTTATGAATGTATACACAATACGTCATTAAATTACAAGAAAAGGGGAACGTTTTCTAGTAAGAAAAACATTAGATAAGTGAAAATGAGATTAAAATAGACCGATTTGACCTTTGTAAGCAAGGTTCAGAAATGGAATTTCGCATTGTTCAGTTTCACATATAAAAGTTTAGATATGTCTGTTGTAAAATGAATTTTAATTGTTCAATTCTGTTTATGAAAACTGAATTAAAATAAGATCAGGTAGAGAAGAACGAACAATATCAATTTAAAACACATTTAACAATAGGTTAGGTCGAAAAATAGGTTAGTGAGAATTCTTTGTCTGCAGAAATGTTTTGGAAACATGTGCCGAACCACGTATGTTTAAGCCACGTGGGGCGATCACGTTTACATACACACGTATGACGTCATGGCAGAAAAGATTTCTCAATATAGGATCTAGCGTCGAAGACGAGTTAGACAGAGTTGAAGACGAAGATCAGAGGCAGTCGAGTACGGATCGAAATCAGCACAGTCCGCCGCACAGAGCTCCTTAGAGGTGAAATGGTAGAACATTAAACATGTAGGAACAACTTTGAATTCCTGGATGTCATAATCATTTCGACCGGTCAAATAGAATAAAACAACATCTAATGTTTTTGTAACTGCCGTCTTCGTGTCGTCATTCTGCAAATTAAATGTAATGTGTAATAATCTTATATGAATTTTGTTCCCACTCATCGTTTAATGAACTTTGTATAACTCATCTAAAAAATGTATTTCTTCTTCCTCTCTCTGTGTTATAAGAATGATCCTTTCTCTCCTCAATATATGTTATAAGAAACACTCAAGAACTGTAATACGTATAGATGTCTATCGCCCCTCTCATCATCGTCTCTTGTATTACATGCATCCGTTACATGTCTCAACCATATCTTGATATATGATCCCCAATATGAAGCACCCGTCTATACAACAATTATGCTTTTATTTTGAATGATTTACAAACATTTTATAAATGTATGTAGTTCATAAATAACACAGAGAATCAAAAAATATAATGTACCTAGAATTTAATCCAATAAATAACGCTATAGTGAGACAAACTTAAGCCCTCTGCTTGTAGTATGGCTCTCATGCTGTAAAACTCGATATTTCGTTATTCCACCTGACCATTATATACGAGCCGAATCTCTATGTGTGCAAAACAGAGATCAAATAATACCAATAATTGTAATCAAGTTCTTATTGATTTCGGTTCACGTTGATAGAGAACAGAGGATCTTATCATACGATGAAAAAACAGAATCGTAGAGGACAGAATCAAAAAATGAAAGGGACGAAGATAATTGAAAGTAATATTGGCGTCTAATGAACGTGAAAAACTGTAATCTCACCGGAAATATGCCAGGAAATTCAGATAATGCAAAGAAGCTTCCGTTTTGCAGTGGTTTCTTTTCATTGATGCAATTCTGTACGAAACAAAAACGTCGGAGATTGCGAGACCGTTGGTAAATGAGATAGAAAGAAAACGTATATGCAATATAGTAATCTAGTGCTATTTAAAAGGGATACAAATTTTCATATGAATATTCCATCTTTAGAAACACTCAAAGATAAATAAATTCATTTATTAGTCCTCGCGCGAAAGAGCAGGACACAAAATGTTTTAAATAATAATAATAATAATAATAATAATAATAATAATAATAATAATAATAATAATAATAATAACAAAGACTTTCGCTGGCGAAGACTACAATTGACCGTAACCAGTTATACAATTTTGAAATTTTCATCTCTATTTTTCTCGTTATGTACTGAATATTTTTAATGAAACCTATATGTAATATGTTCCTTATTAAATTTTAAATATTTTCTATTCTGAAAGAAGTTTAAAAACATTTAATCTAAAAAGGTTATTTTAAAGTTCATGTTAAAAACATCAGATTTTCTCATTATTCAGACCTGTATTACAAAGAGGGGGTTGCCAAAGGCGAGTTGTGATGTGAGGAGAAATACAAATTGAAAGAGAGAGAATATTCTGACCTGTAATAACACAAAGATGGGGTTTCAACAATGAGTTGTGGTGTGAGGAGAAATACAAACTGGAACATAGAGATTATTCAGACCTGTAATAATACAAAATGGGGGTGGAAAAAAGGAATTTTTGTGTGAAGTGAAATACAAACTGAAATAGCAGGAAGGAGCGTTTTAAAATATAGTCTTAAAAAGATGAGATACAAGTTAGAAAAGCATTTCATCCAAGGTATGAACATTTTTAAACAAAATGTTTTTACTATAGGCTTTAAAAATAAAGGTACAAGATTGAATTTGTAATTTATTGATCTTCAAAGTGCACTTTTATAAATTTTACAAAGTAATGTACAAAAATTTAATTTTAATTGAATACAAAAATTACCTTGGATTTATTTCATGTAATGCACATTTTGTTGAGTTGACATTATCTTCCATCTAGCAATTAATGATAAAGATATAACATTTTCAATGATTTTTTGAAAGTGCAAGAGAATGTACATTACATAAAATAAATCCAAGGTAATTTTTTGATTCAATGTAACTTACATTTTTATACCTTACTTTGTAAGATTTATAAAAGCGCACTTTGCAGATAAATAAATTTCAAATTGAATCTTGTACCTTTATTTTTAAAGCCTATAGTAAAAACATTTTGTTTAACAATTTTCAAGCCTTGGATGCAATGCTTGTCTTACTTGTATATATATATATATATATATATATATATATATATATATATATATATATACATACACACATATATATATATATATATATATATATATATATATATATGATATGAAAATTAGAAATAGTTCGCCGACAAAATAGAAAAATAAAAAAGGAGCAAACCGAGATATATGTTCATCAATGTTGCGTTTTATTTGGGACTTCCTCTGGATAAATGAGAATAAGAAAATAAAAATACCAGTATAAATATTTGGAAAAAAATTCGGTGCAAAAAATAACGCTTTTCTAGTTCTGAAACGGTAAAAGATGTTGAAAATTGAAAAAAAAGGAGAGGAGCTTGCGATGTCAAAGAAAGGGAGATTTTTTAATTACGCTATATAGTTCTTAATATGTTTTTAAAACTTATGAATACAGTCAATATCCTTTCTGAAAAATAAACTGGCTGTTAAAATTCATATGTGTGTAACAGAAATAAAATGTGTTATTATTTATTGATTGACATAATATGTGTTAATTATCATGGGGGTGTTTCTATGGTGTGAAGAAGTTAACCTTTGGCTGCAATAAGTTATGTTCTTTTTTATAAAAGTTTACTTATTAATGGTGCTACATTATAGAAACCTGCATGATGTTTAATTGTGTTTGAATTTACGATAAGCGTCACTCAAGATGTATCGGGCGCGGTTTATTTGAAATAAATGTAACTGTTTTGGTTTTGATTAGAGTCAATGGGGAATATATTTTTGGATTACCTATCCTGAAAAATATTTGCCTGGCTTTTCGATAGATTCTCTTCATGATCTATCACAAAATCAAGAAAAAACCAGCTGCAATAAAAATAAATATTCGTCAGATGGAACGGTAGATGTTTATTTTATTATGTTAATCGTCATTGTGGAGCGACGAAGGTTTATTTTGTCATAATTCAGATTGCCCCAAATTAAAGCAAACAAACTAGACTTTCTCACATTAGGGGTGTCCGTCTGTTTTACCCTGTCTTCTTAATAAATTTTTTTACGAGGTTTAATAGGTAAAGTATATCCTGATTTGTCGTTACATAGAGGGATGGAATCGTAACAGTATATATTGCTACCCCAAATTTGTAAATGTAGGAAGCAAATACACCCGTTGTTGCCGGCGTATTGAAACTATAGTAAACAGTATAAATATAAAACGGTATAATTGTTAAATTGAACAAGTCTAGAGACGAATATGGACCCATTACTTTACATCTAGCAAAATAATATTTCAAAATACAGTGTTTTGACGGATAGTACAAAGTACAAATCTACCAGACCCAGAAGGGAAATCAAATAAAACGTTTTAAACTTATGAAGTTTCATTATTTTTTTTCAAATTTAAGATGTTTACAATTAACTTTGAATAAAACCAAAATAATATTATTTCCTAAAACAGGTCTTATATTTGGATTATTTTAAATGCACGAATCACATTCACGGATTTATTTTCTAAAATCCATTATTTTTGCAAGATTCTCTTTACTTTTATTTTTACTTCAACTTTATATTATATTGCGAAATATAGAAAGCATAATTATTCTTATTGAACTTTATTTTATATTTTCTACCACATTTAAAAAAAAATGTATAATAAACTGTAAATCTCTTGTATGATTAACAAGTTTTAAATCGAAAAGAACTGTTTTATTTCACAACTAGCGGGGGTACCCGGCGTTGCCCGAGTGTTTGTTTCCGGGACGGGGGGAGTTTTTAAAAAATGTTATGGTAGGTAAGTAGGAAGGATCAAACCCGGAGTCATGAGTAAAAGTAGGAAAATAAAGTGTGAAAAAAAAACAACAAAAAAAAACATCTGCAACGTTAACAGTTCGGCCACCAAGAAAAGTCCATTCCAGTTGTTTTGGAAAAAAAAAAAGACTACGGTAGGTCGGCGCGAACGTGAAAATATAATGTGAATTGTCCAGCACGCTAACCACTACGCCACGGAGCACTGCAGCTTAGTTTAGTGATTTTAAATAACTTCACATGAAAGAACTACGAAGCCAAACCGGTGTTCTCTTCTCAACTGTTCCTTGTGAACGATCCCCAAACGGTGTTAAGTGGTGGCAGGGGGAGGAGGAATTTATTAGAGAGAAAATATTTTACCACTTCCATTGATCTTTACCGATCTTGGCCGTGACTTCTCAGCAGAAAAAAGTATAGAAATCTAAGATTATCGAGGAATTTGAGAAATAATAAGCCATTAACACACCTAAGATATTGTTCTGCCGTTTGTGCATATTATATTTGCATTAAATATCTTGATTTTTAATCCTATTAATGTCAAAATCAGACTGGAAAAAATGAGTTCATTTTATTTATATAGAAGAAGAAGAAGATAACCCTCATATATATATATATATATATATATATATATATATATATATATATATATATATATAATATAAAGCTGCATGTCTGTGTGTGTGTACCTGCTCACGAATAGGCTCCTATATGGTTGAGTATTTAAAAAAAAAGTATTAAATATAATGATAGAAGATGCATCGAGCGCAGGAATGGGAATGTTTGATCTGGCAGAACGGTAGTTCATTAACATTGTGAGGTGTGCGTTCGCACCTGGTCCACAAAGTATGGAAATAAAAAAAATTAAAAAAAAAAAAAACGTTTACATGTGTTTTTGATAAAGATGTACATCAGAATACTTTGATAAGTATGTTTTTACTTAAATAAGTATGGTATACTAAAGTTATGGGGTCTGCGTTCGCGCCTGACCTCTATAGAATGGAAATAGGCACATACTTTAATAAAGACTTTTCATATCTATCTACGTTAGTATACTTTGATAATTATATTTCAGTTTGAAGAAATATGGTATAATTAAATTATGGGGTTTTCGTTCGCACCTGACGTCCATAGAACGGAAATATGTCACAAATTTTAACAAGGTTTTGTGATGTAGATCCACAGAATATTGTGATAAGTGTTTCAGTGTGAATAGGTATGGTATAATAAATTATGGGGGTTATCTATTTTATTTTTACTTTCATCATATTTTGCTTTGGTTTTGATATCCCAAAAATTCAAAGCTATCTCTTTTCAACCCTTCCTTTTCATAACCTATCTTACTTTCGTAAATCAGAGTACATTTTCTGTAGGCTGTTTTTGAACCCCGTCAACGGCAGTTTGCTAAAAAATACAAAAGCTAAATGAGAGCCATCTAGAACGGAAAAAAGACCAAACACCCTAGTGTTTTGCTGAGAGTTTTTGAATATAATAAACTAGTTTAGACCAAATTTTCATTTCATTCCGAAAAACACTTAGAAACGAGGCCTAATTTTTTTGTTCCCCCTGTATACATATATATATATATATATATATATATATATATATATATATATATATATATATATATATATACTTCATTTACTCACATACATTTTATATACGAAAGTATAGATTTATGCGTAAACTTTAAGTATTTACTTCAAAAGTGCTCAATACGTAGGTAGAGCTAGTTAGTAATTTATCAAATATATATGGCGATTAAGCTACACTGAATATTCTGCGTTTCATCCACTATAGGATTCGTCAGGCTTATGCGCGAATTCTGTGGTTGCTTCTTGTTTTATATATGTTGAGGATTTTAGTTAGCCAATCAGCTTTCTAGTATTCACCGCCCCCCTTCCTATCAGCCAATGGGCATGCATTTTTTCGAACAAAGGATACGTTTAAGAACTAGGTTAGTGGTTTAAGGTAGACGTTTTCCTTTTTTTTCTCTTTTTATCAAGCAGCAATATTTGCGAAAGAAAACCCGAATAACAAGAAATATTACGTAGGCATGACTTCCTTAGATTTCAAAACCCGATACTATGACCACAAAAGTACATTCAAAAATAAAAAAAACACCGTATAAAAACAACACAGCGATTAAATACTGGTAACTCAAAGAAAGCGGACATTCGCCGATAGTCGAATGGAAAATAATAAGACAAGCTACCACGTGCAGACATTTAGACGATCCATGTAAATTATGCCTCCATGAAAAATTTGCTATCCTGTACTTTAAAGAACCCCATAATCTATTAAACATTAGACGAGAAATAGCAAACAACTGTGTTCACAAAATAGAACTTACTCTAGGATAGCGCCACAAAATAGCTTTAAAACTAACAATAGCAATAGAAAACAAACAAATAAATAAATTAAATAAACATGAATATACATAAACGATCACACATATATGTATATATATATATATATATGTATATATATATATATGTGCATGTATGTGTGTACACATAGGTATATATATATATATATATATAAAAGGAAAACGTCTACCTAACACCACTAAACTAGTTCTAAAACAGATCCTTTGTTCAATATAATGTATGCCCATTTGCTGATAGGAAGGGGCGCGGTGGATACTAGAAAGCTGATTGGCTAACTAAAATCCCCAACATATATAAAAACAAGAAGCAACCACAGAATTCGCGCATAAGCCTGACGAATCCTATAGTGGGTGAAACGCAGAATATTCAGTGTAGCTTAATCGCCATATATATTTTATAAATTACTATATATATATATATATATATATATATATATATAGATAGATAGATAGATAGATAGAGAGAGAGAGAGAGATTAAGAGATAGATATATCTTATATTTTGAAAATATATTTCGCAATTAATGTACACATTTTCCATGTTTCGTCCTTGTAATGATCCATCAAGTTGTTGAATGGAATTTATATCGTTGTCTATGTTTGTCTATTTAGTTTGTGCTGATTGTGTTTCTTAGTCAATCAGATGCTTTCTTTCATTCAGGCACCCATCATCCTAGCCAATGGTCGCGTGTTTAAAAGGTCGAGATCTCTTTACTTGCAATTCTATTCTTTCTTTGTTGTTTTCCTGGGGAGAATAGAACTATTTATTAAAAGATGACCTTAAGTACATCCGCGTGTATTCTGAGATGTCTGCTCATATTTTAGTTCTGCTAGTTGGTTTTCATAATTACTTATCATTATAATTATAATTATCATTGTTGCTTTGTTGCTATTATTTTTATTAATGTTTAATTCGGTTAATTTATATAATTTTATCAGTTGTTATACTAAGGTACCGTTTAATTTTGTATGCACACATTTTCCATGTCGCTTCAATTTCAAGATTGTTTCAACTCTATTGTAGTTACTTTTTCATGTACACATAATCTACACAGCTAGTCAATATCTATATATATCAGCCTATTTGTTATTTTACACTCAATTACGTGCTAGCATTCGCATTATTTGAACTCTCAACAGGGATCTCCACGTCTGATAAGTATCGAAAAAAATCCGATTTTAAAAATTGTCTTTCTATCTTATAAATAAAAAGAAGTTTTACAGGGAATATTTTACATTAAACCGGTCAAGGGAAATAATAAAATCGAAGCAAATCACTTTCTTACCTTTCATCCGGAGACCTAGTTTACTATTCAAGTTCAAGCCGAGGCGTTACTCACCATTTATTTTAACTTTTTTTATTAATGATTTAAAATTACGATAAAAGATAATGTACTATTTACAATCGCCGCAAATAATTTCTTAATTTTTATGTTTGAAAACTAAATATAAATAAGAAGCGACTTTGTAAGGCCATTCGTTGTAAAACTAAAATATCTACTGACGTGATATTGTAAACACACAGACAGAGCTTGATGACTGACATAATCAGTATTTTGAGAGGGGGAATTAGTTAACCAGGCAAAATATTCGTCGTAATCGCCATATATAATATTTTAATTGTAGAAATTTCCCAGTGGACCAAATTATCGTCGGTTTTGCACAAGAGATTCCACATACAAACTCAATACATGTACCGTGATAGTAACTATTTTATTTAGCTTACAGCAACCATTTTTGTCACATACACTCGTGATAATAAAATGCTACATTTTATCCAATGTGCAACACCATCACAATTGCCACATCTAGAGAGGAGGGAGTTCCTATTTTCTCTATCAATATTTAGTGCTCTCACCTCTATTAGTTGTCCCCAGGTCAAATTCAACATTTTAAAATTAATTGTGATTACACCCTCCTTAACTGGCTAATACATACATAGACATTGCATAACTTTCTGATTTCTGAGTCCTTTATTATAACAGCTCCCTAGCTATGTTCCCTTTAGTCTGACTGGCTAAGACATTACATTCTCATATTCCGCAATGATAATAATTTCTAAATATACGAACTCCTCTACAAGTTTAAAAACATGGGATACTAGCGATGAAAAAGCCAGCATATAAGCAGACACTTAAATATTGATAACCTACATTACATAAACGGACAATTAAGTACTGATAACATTAATTACTGGAACAAGCATGCATAAGTAAACCACTTTACATACATAACGTCTTCTCTGTCTTTGCTTGCACGTCCTGAACGCTAAAACATGTATACACAATAATGATATATATAAAATACATACAATGCACTATCCTCCAAGAATAAAACCTGCTATGAAAAACCGCATGTTTTCCTCTGCTGTTTTCGGCATTTTCTATTCCGGTTGCCTATTAGATTTTTTGGTAATTGTGCATAAAACCACACCATTACTTTCAAACACACAGACAGGTATGTCAATCGAGATATGGAAGCACAAAATGGATACTATACTTCCACTCTTCTTTAAAACTGCTTATTTACAAGTTTGGGTTAAATATTAAGATATTTTTCTTTATATTTGTTCAAACATAGTTAGTTTTTTAATAGACTTCATAAAAATATACTTTTTTCAAAACATGCAGAACCTATTACAATCATCGCTGATAACAAAATAAATGTTTGGGCAATATCATCTGCTGGATTTGTCTATGTGCTGTTTGAGTTTCATGTTTTTCTTACATATGTGACATATTCACATTTTCAAACTGTGAAACTATTTTTATAGTTAACTATATGTTTTGTTTAGTCTTGTACCTCCTTATATAAAATACATAAATATAAATATTTTTTTCATTTATCATCGCATATCTTTTCAAATAACTATGTTTTTTTAAGTTAATATGTTATGTATTTTGCCAAATCGTATACAGATTTTTTTAAAAATATATTTATTTCGAGAAACCCTAGAGGGAGACAACGAATATGTCTCATTATTTTACAGTTTTAGCGGTTTTAAAAAGATGAATGTACAACAGAAAATAGTTTAATATTTTTTAACGTAAATATTTCACATATGTTAAAACACATTAAATCCAAACAGCATAATAAGTACAAATTCAGTGGATGATATTGCTGAAACATTTATTTTTAAATCTGCGATAGTCGGAATAGTTTGCATATGCTTATATAAAATGGTTTAAAATAAAGTATATTTAAATAAAGTGCATAAATGAAACGTAGCTACATTAAAATACACAACAAAAAAACGTAATTATGTAATAAAAATATATTATCAACATTTTACCTATTATTTTGTCCAAATATATATGTAAGCAGTTCTGAAGAATAGCGAAAGTACTGTATAAATTACGTGCTTCATCAGTTGTGTGTGAGAGTTAGAGTTTGGTTTTATGCACAATTTACGATTTTTAGTCCGACTACCTACGCTGAGGTTTTAAGAAAACCCCATTACATCGAGAAAAATTGTTTGTTATATACATGTGTTTTCACCAATTTTAAATTCTGTGGAGTATTTTATAAAATGTTATTTTTACCGGACTAATTATTGAGATTGCGCACACGTGAACTTTTTTTTTTTGCAGTAGCGCCGGGAAAATTTTGTGATCGGACTCCCGTGCTCAGATCAGACAACTGACCTCTACTCCTTCAGAAAATTTGGCCCGTGATGTCTAGTCGACCGGGAGACCTCCACATTGAATTCTCAACGCCTCTGCGTAGAATTCTGCTGAAAAGCAAAAAAGCTTGGTGCGCCGTAAGAAAGACAGACAATCGGGGTTTTCTATCTACTAAAAATTAATTTCACAATAATTACAGATCTTTTTTTACATATATACAACGTTCAGTTATTAACACATTTTATGTTCACAAATCTCTCTCTTCATCGCTTGATTACTAATCCGGATAGCGGGTAGGCCGAGAGGGGGGTTGTCAGGCGTCAGGAGCTGTTTCTCCTGAGATTTCGGCGCAAAATCTCCAATCTGCTTCGAGCGAGTATTGGCTTTTTATCCAAAGGTAATAAGGTGGGTCGGACGATCCACCCAACCAATCCGCAATACGTTTCCCGAAGAACTCCAGACTTAAATTGCGTCTGTGCAGTTCAGCAATAGTTTAGAGTTTTATAAATCTGGGACCGAAAACGAAATCATCCTCCTACGACCTCGAAGGTCAAAACCTATCATTCAGTAGCCAGTCTGGACGGGTGTTTTTCCAGGTTAGCCAGTACAATTCCCGTTCAACAATAAAATATATATATCTGTTTTTTTTAAATGCAAGCACATCACTTTTGGATACCTGCCGTTGTCCGAGATTCAATTTATATTCAACGGACAATCTTAGCATAATTGCTCGGTCTTCCTCAGGGCCTGGGGGGTCTCAATTTCCCCATATGGGGAGCAAATCATGTTACAATTGCACATTATGTCCATCACCACAATTCTCCTCAGAATAACAACTTTTATAAGTTTTATAAGTTTTCGAGTATGCTGATTTAGAAAAGCTTATTCACATTTAGCGGTGACAAGTATGCTAAGAGATATAAAGACTTGTATATGCACTATAATTAACTGGCTGCCAATTCTGTACGCACGTTCCATAAACAAATCTACTTCTCTCCTACCGACGCTGCTGCACCCCCTTTTTTTAACATTTTATAGTGTTTATGCTGACACGGTTTATGACGGTTAATTTGAGGAAATCCCCCCAAAAAAAAGAGGTTGTCTAGTCTGAATGCCTTATATATATGGAGATGTTTGATGTCTCTATCTAGAACGCCATATTTAAGATGAAGAAATTGATTGTCTGTACACAAAGCCGTTCTTTACATGGGAAGTTTTGGATTTTTATTCCAAACGCAGTTCTTAACGTGACAATACTCAAATAAGTGAAATGAAAATGTCGTAATTGTTTTGTTTTACAAGTTAAAAAGACGATATAAAACTGTAATTTACTTTAATAATATTGGTGGAAGTGTTGAAAAGAAAACGAAACTTCGGAAAACAAACAGAAACAGCTCCGGCTACTACCACTGATTTTCGATACTCTATACAGTTCATATACAGTGAGAATCCCTAACTTCTGAAACATCTGTTTTACTTTCGATTTTTATTCTAATGGACCATTTTTCATAATTCTATTCATTCATACTGATTTACGCATTCCTTCGATAGCATTTTAAAATTTAAATTCAGACACTACCTGCATGTCATTGCTCCAAAACAGCACTAATCGCCAGTGAAAGCCAAATTATTTCATTTCTGCCAGGGCAGCCAGTGTCTGCAATTGTCCAGCAGCAGCAATGGCTACCAACAACCGTATACTTTTTCGAAGGGCGCACCCTTCCAACGGGCAACGCCGGTTAAAGGGTGCTGATAGTATAAACTAATTAATAGAGAATTGATTCTGTAATTATATATGCAATGTATACATTAAAATGTCATGTTTAAGCGTAGAGTAAGACCGGGAAACTTCAGGTCTCCAGCTAGTATATATATATATATATATATATATATATATATATATATAGAGAGAGAGAGAGAGAGAGAGAGAGAGAGAGGGAGCGAGAGAGATAGAGACAGACAGAGAGAGAGAAAATGGGTGATAAATGTAGATATGGTTATATATACTGTTGCACTAAACAGTCTAACATTGAGTGTTCGCTAGACATACACACAAAAACAATGGGCGAATCATGTACATTATTAATTCCTATGTCTTGTTGGCGCATAACCACTAGATCCGATTAGTGTGCGTTTTCCATTGAGTAAGCCAAACTGATTGGAAGAGGGAAATAAAATGAAATCGGCCACCGCGCAATTAAATCGCTTATCTTAATTCTTGGGTAAATTTGTATCGATCAATCGCATAACTCGATTTACGAAACGAACGTAAAATAGAAAGCAAAAGGAAAAACAGATAATGGAAAAGAATAAAAAGCGAAAAATATTAATATAACGATTAACCCAATCCTACTAACCCTTGTCAACAAGGCAAAGTTTATAAGGCAAGTTTATAGATTTTTAGATAACTCCAACATACAAGCGATGAAAGAAGAAAACAAAGAAAAAGATGGTGCGATATGGCAATAATGTAGGGTTGGGTATTATCGAGCCCGTCTTGGCGGGGGAAAAGAAAAAAAATCGCTTGTTCGACCGCAACGTAGCTGTTATCATTACATGTGCCGGCGGACATAAATTACACCTCCATTAATTAGGGTTATTATCTATAAAGGTTGGGGGTTGTTTCTAATTCGAATTTTTATGAACTTTTCCTGGCGCACATCCAGATAGATTTCCCAATAAAGTGGTTATTAAACAAGTTCATTCTATTAAACATACAAGGAAAAAAAAACAGAAACTTGGAATAAAATTGAAAAGCGTTGTAACTATCGGGTTAATTAATGAAAATAATTATCAGGTTAATTAATGAAAATAAGCAAGTTATTTTTAATTGCTTCCCGTCGGTAAAAAGTGTGACTTTCGTCAATTTTCGGGGGCTAAATTGGTGGATAATTTTGATGTATGAATTTGTAATAGGCCACATAAATCTTAAATTCAATATCGAGGATTAAAGAGTCGTTTTATTCATTAGAATTTACCAGAAACAGAATCTAAACAATTTTACGTATATATTTCGAATACCACTCTCATCAAATTTAAATCGATAAGTTATTTTCTGGCATATTGTTAAAGTTAATGGTTTAGATTTCGATTATAGCTCATATATATAGTTTCCAAAACTTTTTTTCTCTGCGTCCGTGCCATCGCCTGGAGGCTTTACTAGAAATGGGGAAAGGAGGGGGTTCCTCCTCCTGTTTTTTATCTCCGATTTACATTTTTAACATCTAAAATAAATATTTGACGAAAACGGCGTTCGTCAAATCTTTTTTTCTTCCTCTTTAGTGATCAAATATTTATGAGTGTTGCATAGTTCAATTTCCGGAACGAACGATAGTGTAGAATCTGTTCTGATTCCAAAATCTAATCCTTTATGACTGAGGCAATTTCCAATTTTGTTCACATTCAAAGCTCCCTTCTCTGGGGAAATGGATTATTCCATGATTCCACATCAACAACTGATCTTGTGTCCAACTCTGCCCTCGTGGGAGGAAAGTACATAGAAAATAGATATGGTTTCACGCTCTTGCACTTTCCGACCAATTTTAGTAGCAGGATTGAAAACGAATGAATTTGTGGACCCTTTCTCAGTTCCAAAATATACTAACATATATTCAACCACTAACACAACTAAAGAAAATATATGTAATGTCGAGGTGGCAATTCGGGATATATATATATATATATATATATATATATATATATATATATATATATATATATATATATATATATATATATATATACATATATTTATATACATATATGTATGCACACATAAATATACATACATCATATACATATATATATATATATATATATATATATATATATATATATATATATATATACTAGCAGAAGTACCAGTCGTTCACTTGGTTAAAACAAAAACAACCTACAGAAAATGGACTGTGATTGATGAAAGTATGGCAGGTTATGCAAAGGAGAGGGTTGTAAACAGATCGGTTTGATACTCAAAAATTTTACCCTAAGAAAAATATTATGAAAGTAAAGATAATTTTCGCGAAAATATATTTTTTATACCAACTTTGTTTCCATTCGTAGTCAAGAGTGATCAACAAAATAAGGTTCCTTTACAAAGAGAAAATGTTATATATATAATAATATAAATATACAAGAAATAAACGTTACCATAGTCAATAAAAGTTACTTTTATGGTAGAAAAGTTCATTGCTTTGCATTTTTAAGTAGTTTGTAATTTTGTTCTTTTTTAATTCACGAATAGGTTTAAAAAAAATAAAAATGGCAGCGACTTTGAAATGGAGAGCCTCGTTTTCAATTACAAGTAGGAGCAACTGAGCATTCTATGTTAACAATTTAAGAGAGTTCTGTCAATGTCAGGAATGTTTATAAACATATTTTAATGCTTTCCGTTATTTTGTGCTTGAGGAATATTCGAGTAAGGCAAGTGTAGTTTATATAAAAATTAATTTAAGTAATTATCGCCTCAAATTTCGTTTTAATTTCCGTTCGCTGAAATTATCTCAAGTAAAGAGCATTAAAGACTATTTCAAAACAAAAAAAAACATGAACTGAACTTTTATTGACTATGGTAACATTTATTTCTTGTATATTTATCTTTCGGGTAGTCGTTTGTTGGCTTGTCTGCTAAACACTCTTACTAAATAATATCGATGAAATATCGAAAAACAAAGAAACAAAAACATTTTTGAAAAATAATGAAGCTTTTCTTACTTTAGTAAAATAATCCGAAACAACAAAATGGGATATTAAAAAATAAACACGTAATTACTTTAGTTTTTTTTAAAGCAAATAATCGATATAAATATGAATAAGAAGATAATGGCGCCCTTTTCAAGCAGAACAGCTTCGCTTCAGTTTTAGAGTATTGAACGGTGTAGTATTGCGCCGTCGGATTCAGGGGTGTACTATTTTAATGTAAAGAACACGCAGAACGGGATGTAATCAACTGAATTCTTACTAGTAAACTGAGAAAAAAAGCTTTAACAGATATATAAATAAAATAAAACGGTTATGTAAATGTTCTAAAAAAGACACGTAATCACGTGAGCAGGATTTTTCCTTCTTTTGACACGATAACAAGTAACGTTCTTTTTTATTATTTTTCTGTTTATCTATTTTCGAAAGACTACCACATTCAAGTGGAGAAGGAACAAACAGAGTTATGCAACATTTGTGTCGAGAAATGTCTAAAGTTCCGACTTTTGAGGGGCTGTCACTTTAAGTAGAACGTAAATTTATGAGGTGAATTTATTCGACACAATATCATTCAACTAAAAAAATAAATAAACAGTAACGTGAATTAAGATTTAAGTTAAGGTGTTATTGTAGACCCCCACCCCTTTTAAAAAACTTTGTTAAATTTTGTGGCATATTTACATTCTATGGGGGTCAAGTGCAAACGACCACCCAATAATTTTATTATATCATATTTCTTCAAACTGAAATACAATTATCAAAGTATACTTACGCAAATAGATATGAAAAGTCTTTGTAAAAGTTTGTTAAAGTCCGTGTCATATTTCCATGGAGTATAGGCGCGAATGCAGACCCCACAATTTTATTATACCATCCCTATTAAGGTGGAAACATACTTATCAAAGTATTTATGCACATCTATATCAAAAATCCTTGTAAACGTTTATTTTTCATTTTTTATTTCCATACTTTGCGGGCCAGGCGCGAATGCAGACCCAACAATTTTCATGAACCACCGTTCTGCCCGATCAAACATTCCTATTCCTGATCCTAGATACATTTTCTATCATTATATGTAATCAATTTTTTAAAATACTCCACCATATAGGAACCTATTCCTGACCAGACACATACACGCATACGTTCAGTTATACATATATATATATATATATATATATATATATATATATATATATGCATACATATATACATGCGGATATATATAATGATCATCACTTCTTCACAGAAGAAGACCAGCTTTCCCTTGCTTTATTGTTGAGTTTTTCATCCATTTTCATGTACTTTTTAAGATATTATTATTTTTTAATGTTTTTTGTTATTCCATTTAATAGGTTTTATAATTTATTATTATTATTATTATTATTTATTTATTTTTTATTTATTTTATTTTAATTTTATTCTTTTTATATATTTATTTTTAAAAATTTATTTTTTTAATTTATTTATTTTTATTATATGTATACATTTATACACACATACATATATGCATGTGGAGATGTGATCAAGATGCATCAATTTGTATCTACTATGGGAACGAAGGTGGCTCTTCAGAAAATCCCTGCTCTTGCAGTCTGCTGCAGAGGTCACACTTTAGCTGAGAGGGCTGCCAACCGGTGCTGTTCTACTCCTGATATTCATATGACGCTTCAGGCCACCACTCGATTTACAAACCACAGAGCAAATTGAACATTTGTGCCCTGCAGTGTTTTCCCCATCAAATAAAGATGTATCTCTATGTAATCTCTTGTGGCTAGATACGCAAGCTCATGTTCCGGATATCACGCTTCATTTTTGCATGCTCATATTTTCTTCACAAAGCTATCACAACCATGATGTACCAAGGAGCGCCACTTTTTCATTGGAAGCACTTTCCCAACTAGACGCGTAAATATCGAGAGCTTTAAGATTATCTTTGATGTTGTCCTGATAGCGTTTCCTAGGTTTATGTTGTGGACGCTTTTCTTGTATAATTTCACCATAGAACAGGCGTTCTTGCAATCTCCCGTCGTCCATCCTTGTCAAATGTCCAGCCCTCGTCATCTGCTTTCGTTTAATCAACTTCTCGATACATGGTACGCTGCCCGCATAAGAACATCCATACCATATATAAAAGAGTTCCAACTGATGCCCAGAATGTGTCTAAGATATTTCTGGTGCACTCTCTCCATGACCTTAACTTGTCCAGGCCTCAGCAATGTAAAGACGAGATGGTAACATACAACATTGATAGCCACTGATCTTTGTCCGAGGAGGTATACCCCTGTCAGTCCATCCTTGCTTACACAAGCCATCAAAAGCCTATATCCTATTGTTGACCTCGGCATCAAGGGTCCGTCTCTAGCAAGAGTACTACCCAAATACACGGCAAGTATCTGGTTGTTGACAAAAATATTTGGCTCCACATACAAACAACCGGGTGGAGGTATGAACATGACTTTAGTCTTCTAGAGACTAATAGTAATCCATGCGACGTACAGACCCCTAAAAACAGATCTATGATACCCTGCATATCTCTCCCAGCATCGACTACGGGCTCGACGTCATCTGCATTAAGCAATTCACGAACAACGTGCTGGAAATTCCTTATAGAAGCATGAACACCAGGAAGATCAAATACTTTACCTGTGGTTTTGAAAATAAATACCCAGATCTTAAAGGCATGGAAAGCATAGATGCATAATAAATAGAAAAATAATAGATGCTGGGATATCACACTGCTTCACGCTATTGCCAACTGAAATGGGTCTGATAGGCATCTATTGAAGTTTAGGCGATTTTTCATATGAGCGTGGAGGTACCCGTGTCATCGTATAAATAGAGGTGGGCATCCCAACTTCCCGAAAATTATGCATAGGGCATTTCCATTCACCGTATCAAATGCCTTGGTCAAATCAACAAATACCTGATAAAGCGGAAAACGGCGTTCAGTACATTTCTCCTGCAACTGCCAAGCAGAGGAGATCATATCCGTGTTTTTTCTGCTCGGGCGAAAGCCACTTTGACTTTATGGAATGACAATAACACCTATTGAGAAGAACTTTTGAAAATAGTTTGCCAACTGCTTCAAGAAACTTATACAACGATAACTCCCACAGTCAGTTCTGGACCTCTTTCCCTGGTACAATGATACAAAAACTCCAGCAACCCAATCCTGATAAACGGGAACACACCTCCAGTTCTCAGTGATAAGATGAAGAATTTCATGAACAAGCTTATAACCCCCATGGCGGAGGACGTCCACATGAATACCATCCAGACTCGAAGTCCTCCCAACAATCACTTCCTAGATTTCAGCTCTAATTTCGTTCTCAGATGGAACTCAGAAATTTCAGGGATAAACTTCTGTTGTGATAATAATCAATTGATGACGTCTCATCAACATTTGACGGGTTGTCAAAGAGATCAGAATAATGCTCAGTCCAACGGAGGAGGATTTTGTTTATTTATAAGGGAAATTCCATCACTTGAGAGTAGGGGAGATGCTGATAGTGTTTGAGGATCAAAAGCTTTTTAAGCTAATGGTACATGATGTTGAAGTCTTTATGATCAAAATCCATTCGGATTTGGTTGATGAGTTTAACCCACCACTGATTCCTAATTTGGCGGAGTCACATTTGGAGAATACCTTTGTTTGCTTTAAGTGACTGTTGGAAGGATTCTCGACCCCCATAACATGCAGCCAACATTTTATTATGCAATTCATTTTTAGAACTTAAAAGTTGAGTTATTTCAGAATCACTGTCATCAAACAAATCCTGATATTTAGATTTACGGAAGCCAAGAATAACTACACTTATTTCATGAAATGTATTTTTA
The DNA here is from genome assembly GCF_053919585.1 of Euprymna scolopes. NCBI lineage: Eukaryota > Metazoa > Mollusca > Cephalopoda > Sepiida > Sepiolidae > Euprymna > Euprymna scolopes. The sequence goes on from NC_136492.1 coordinate 49,851,757, forward strand.
AAATGCGCCTACGACCATTCGAAATCAGTAGAATTTACTACGGATCGGAGATTTTCACGCACACTTGGATCATCCAGCATGAACACATCAACCCGCCTGGAGATTTTTAACCCACCCGACCTACACTTCCTCCTTATACAGATTTTCAACTTCCCGCACACCCAAAAGTGGTCTGTGTCGCATCTAACTCCACGCATAGCACGCACACTACAAACTTCTTGCAAATCTGATTTCCTGGAAATAATGTAATCAATCAAGTAACCTTGTTTTGAACGAGGATGGGTCCAAGTAAACATATGAACCTCATTTCAGCTAAGGAAAGTGTTACAGATAGCAAGGTATAACTGAGTGCATATATGGAGAAGATGCAGACCATTACTGTTGACCTTAGCTACACCAAACCGGCCAAGTGAGTCCCAGGTGTGATGATCCTTGCCAACCCTCGCATTTAAATCATCCATGCATAAGATCTTTTAAGATAAAGGAATAGAGGAAATGGCACGACTGAGATCTCGGTAAACGTTGTGATGGCGCTTCTATCATGACACATGGAAGGGGCATACACAGATAAAATCGTTATATACCTACTGTGTGCGAGAGGGTAGCGCACCATCATAATTCTGTCACTTACACAGATTGGCCGTTCAATCATCTTCACCAAATCAAAAGGCACTGCAAAGCCAATCTCATTTTCTCGTCTTAATGGTTTTCCTCTCCAAAAAAAGATGTATCCCCAGCCCACTTCCATCAATTGATCCTCACAATTCAATCGTGTTTCAGACAATGTCGCAATGTCTATCCTGTACCTAGCAAGCTCGCTTGCACCAATAGCTGTCCTACGCTCAGGTGTTCCAGTATCTAGGACATCTAGCAAAGTTCTCACATTCCACGTAGAAACAGTTAGGTCGTTCCTCTCCTTATTAAATTTTGATTTTCCTTGTTTATTTTTCTTCAATTTTATCTTGTTTCTCCTGCAAATATAAAGCAAATGCCGACCACAGGAAGCCGACAAGCCAATAAAAGGGTAGACAATTTATATGTCATCTTTTCTAGACCCTTCCCAAATTAATGGTTGAACAGTGTATCATTAAAAAAGGCTGCTGAGCCGCCAGACCATGCACCAAAGTTGCTTCCACCATGTAAGCGATTAAGTCAACGTGTTAGATAATCGGTGGCCTCTATGTTCAGATTTACAGCTATGCGCGTTATGTCCGCTAAGCCTGTGCACGTCGCCACTCACCTATCGACATAGGACTGTTTTTTAGAAAGATATCTCCACATAACGATTGCGACACAAATGCTTGTGCTATACATATTGTACCCTCTCGCGCCCTACCAGCGGTCGCATCGTGACAAACTGGAATACTGAGATGACTAAGCAGTGGCAGAGTGGGCATGTGTTATTATCATGGAGTTTTAACCTCTCCGGAAGGGTGACATATACACACATCACCTAAGCAAGCAACTATATATATATATATATATATATATATATATATATATATATATATATATATATATATATATAGTTCTCACATTATAGTAACCCTCCAGAACTTGAGAGGAAGGGTAACAGGTACTACATCTCCCTGAGATAGTAGGTATACCCACATATACATAGCAGCAACTCGTTCTCGAGTATTGTCGTTACTTAATATATTTCTGCCTCAAATGACGCAATCATGAGCGCAACTAGCAGCACGTGCCAGACAGTTACCTCTATGAACCTTCTATAACTCAGCACATCCACTGATTACCGGATCCAAGCTGTCGTGTCCTGAACACCTATCAGGCCAGACCCTGGAAGTTCCAGAGCCTTTATTGCCATTCACACCCATATGTTCATCAGTACTCATTGAATGTCCGTTTGCCGTTTCAGGCTACAACCAGCCTTTTTGTTATCGAGATACACACTGATTGCAATGTGTGTATTCCATTGCATAGCAAGTAATGCCTTAGCTTGAAGTTTTTTATAGTGAGTAAAGACTTTGCACTGAGACAACCCCACTCTCTAAACAATTGCTACATTGAACCAAAAAGAAGAGCAAGTCAATGCTATTCGAAGCAACAGCCGCCTCAGATTTTATATCTGGAGGTTCCTTCTTCTAGGGAGGTTGCCTTCACTACGGCTTACAGGTGCCCTCTCCACACACCATGCCATTTGATTCATGACTCGGAGTTAGGTTGCTGGGCACCAGAGCATACTCCACACGCCGCTGGGTCATGTATGTCGCAACTGACAGGGTCTAGCTCCTTTGGGGGTTTCTGTCAGGATGAACTCACCCTTAACCTTTGGTTAAAAAAAACCTTGTCCCACGAGGTAGTGGAGGTCCAGTTATACGACGCAGGACACTCGCCGTTCATCATCTGTCGATGGCAGTTGTTACGACGTGGATGTGGGTTGATTTGTCAGGGAGAAGCACAGTATGACGCCAAGACATCTGTGTGCTTTTAACACACGTCCACACCAGACCTTGATATACACACATACATACATACATACATACATACATACATACACATATGCATACATAAATACGTGCATACATGTATAGGTTTTGGCGTCGGTAACAATTCAAGCTAATGCATCCATCCAAGTTATATGTATATATATATATATATGAAATGAGAACAATATAATATATAAGAATCGATAGACATTTGCTCATATGCAAATGTATACGCTATCTACATATATTAAAATATCACATTTAAGCGTATTTTACAATCGCCCTACGCCGGGGGTCTTTGCTAGCTTAGATAAATACTTTTGCAGTTATAACAAAAGAGCTAGAGTAATATCAGGGAGTCTCCATTGACGGTGAACATACACAGAATGTCAACATCAATATATTACATATGAAAAAATCCGCTGTGGAATTTTCACAGGTTCCGCTAGTATCCTTATAATGTTTTTTTTTTTTTCCGACGTGTAAGTTTGATGTACGATTGGCTTATTTTCATGCGTATCTGCTGGTATAAACAGCTATTGTTAAACGTCAGATACAATAATCAGATTCATGAATAATGTTTTATGTGGATTATAGTTTATCTAAATAATCCTTTATTAAAGGACAATGTTGAAATTGGGATAATTCTATATTTTGCTGAATATCATTTCAGATAATATTCATATTCTGAACAGAAAATTATGCCAAAGTTTGTTTTTGAGTTAAAGGAATATATTTTTGAGGGAAGAGAAAATAAAAATAAAATTCAGCTAATTTCACGAAGAACAGACTTTCACTGACAGTGAAATAAATTGTTAAAACACGGTCATTATTTTATGCAATTTCTGTTCTATACAGAAAATTGTGATGTCATGTATGACTGGGTACAAAAATTGGAAATCTCTTGATATACAGACGATTTTTTACACTTATTTACATAGCCTACAGGCGAAGTACATTCGCAGTAATTACTTTCGATAACATTCCCATTTTTCAGCGTCTACCTTGTTCCATGTCGAATCTATCTAATGGCATGAATGAAACATTTTCTATAAACCAGTCAAATATTTAGTTTCAATTCAAACTTATAGTTTTTTTTATTGTAATTATATTTCGCAGTCTACTAGGAAAACCACTTTGGCACGTTCTATGAAGTTTGCGTTTAGCCTCTCTGCTGCAGTATATACGGAGTTTTTTAAATTCCTGTAGAAAGATTTATAGTTATATCTGATGAGTGAAATTTGAATTATCTTAATTGAACATTAAAGTGTAGATAGATTGATCGATACAAACATTTTTAATGTAAATTTTCCCTTGTAGTTTTACTCTATTATTTATTTGCAAGTAAATATACGTATTCAGTCTTCTTTTTTAGTGCATTATAATACGTTTCACTTCGTCATATTTCGCGATACGTATAATATATATATATATATATATATGTATAAATATATATATATTATTTTACGTAACAGTTTGTTTTTGTGTAGCATGCGATCGCACTTAAAACTATTTATTATTTTATGTGAAAATATTTGTAAAAATGTAGCTATTCCAGAGGGAAATATGATTCAAAAAATGCATCAGGTTTCACATATTTATCAAATTTAGCTTTTAAAATGTGTTTCGTTTTGTTATTGATTATGCAATATGCGTACCCCAACTTATTCAATGTCTGATGTATGGTGACGAGTGTTAATAAAACATTGAAGATCCTCTGCGACATGTTATAGTGGTGACACAGATCTATTCTGTTTTTAAGCAAAAACTACGTATCTGATTAAGAAGCTTATCAGTAAGAACCTATGTACAAGAAAAATGTATTAACAATTGTCAACTCAGACAATATGGAATCAACGCTAACGTCGTCTAGATACACCAATTTTTCATGTAAAATTAATTTTTTTCATCATTTGTAAAACATCTGCTTTAAAGATAAATGCTGGATTAAAAATGCATCCCTGCAACAAATCTAAGGCCTTTATTTTTGTAGAAAATGAAATTGAAGTATTTCGTATGTTAAACGGTAAGCGAAATTATGAAATATAAACAGATAATGTTAAAAACGGTCTAATATTCAAAGAGTATTATATTAATGTTATTATATTAGATCACGTTTGAAATAGTTGTAATAATCGATTATAAAAGTAAATATTTACAAAAAATGCTGCAACAGTGACATTTCATCTTTAGCATTTACAAATTTACAGCAAACTTTTCTGCAAACAATTTTATTGGTGCCGGCTTTTCATTTTCTAATTTCTGCTGATATTTCATTTTTTGTTGTTGTTTTTTTCCTGTTGTTGTTCCTAGAATTCATCTTCAATTCGAAGTCTTTTTGGTCATTTTCTTCAGATATTCTATTTGTGATTTCTGATGTTCAGGAAATATACTTCCAATGAAACCCTTACGATTTCCAGTTTGTTTGGAGATTCTTCTTGTAGTTTATTTAATTACACTTTCTCTATCTGTACGTAATTTCTGCGTCCATTTTGTTTTGATATTCCGTTTATCTTTACTCTAAATGAAGTTGATAATCTGGAAGTCTCCTGTCACACCAAGTAATGACTTTTAATACGTACTCAAACACCCTCACACTCACTCTCTCTCACACACACACACACACACACACACACACACACAAGCACACACACATATATATTATATGCATGCGTATATACACGCATTTTCTATTAAATAGTAGGGATAATTCTTGTTCGTTTTTCTTGTGACGCGTTTTATTTCCGTATGGCGGGTCAATGTTCAAACATTCTGTTTGAGTGTCACATTCGCGAATATTTTCGACTTCCAGGAGTCGTTCTCAAGTGAGTGTTGAATTTAAAATTGCGTTTGGTAAATTTTTGGAAAATCTAATGAAATCGTTAAAAAAGACTTAAGTGTTTTCCTCCACATTGGACGTCGATTTGTTAATGCGAAGTTGGGATGCACATGGCGATATGTTTTATTGATATGGTTCTAAATTCCTTTTGACGGCTGCCATGTGCTACAAGCTGTTGGTAGTTGGAGTTGTTAGAGATAGATAGGTGACATATACCGGTTATATATATATATATATATATATATATATATATATATATATATATATATATATATATATATAAGTTTAACCGGTAGTAATCGTGTCAACCTGCACTGATGAATGTCGAAAGGATGACACACTAGTGTATGTATGTACTAAAATATTATTTTAATAATTATGGCAATCCCTTTAAAAAACTCGGTTCTTATTGTTGAGCACATAAAAGTTGAAATAGAAAGACGGTAACCTAAGCTCGCATGCGTAGATCGTGATGTTATAATCATTAGATCATCATGGCCGGATGTTACGACATTAATAAAAAAATAAATGTTAAAATTATAACAAGATTTATAGCGGTTGAGATTTGTCGTGGGGGTTTGTTCTTTGTTAAAAGAGATTGTGTCGTGGCCCGCTTCGAATCTCTTCACCGGTACTCTGCACTGATGATTCCCGAAAGTATTAAACACTAGTATCTGTAGGCAGGGCCGGCCTTAGTTAATAGGAGGCCTTGGGCGAAGTGAATTTAGTGGCCCCAAATGAAATAGAAAAATAAATACGGATAAAATAAAAATATGTAATCCAATAAAAACTGCTTTTATTTATATCTAAATTCTAAATTAATAAATAACTTAAATTTATGTAAACATATTTGTGCAGATGCCATAAATCATCAACAAAATCAGCTATTCGTGCTTTAATTGCAGCAAAGTCTGTAATAACTTGTTAATAATCCAGAGACTTGACGATATCTCGTTCGATACTTATCCTTGCCAGACTCCTTTAGACGGTCTTGCGTCATAGTTGTTCTCAAATAGTTTTTACTTAGATTCAACGTGGAAAAAAGATTCTTTCCTCCGATGCAACAAAGAGCTATAGAGACATTTGGAACAGCAGTATTCAACCCATGATCATAAAACGTAAAGCATCAAGAGAAGACGAACCAGTCTTTAGAACAATGTTGGAAAATATTTGTAATTCATTGCATAAAATTCTTCGGATCTATATCTGAACCAAATACATCGGTGAGCGCAAGATTCAAATCTATGCAACATTTCATCAAATCGTTTTGATCGCATTCTGCGATTTGTTTTGATGTTATGCACACACCGAAAAAGACCGAAGTAACGTTCCATTTGCTCAAAACGTGTACTCAGTGACATAACTGCTTGATCCAACAAAACATTAAAAAAATTCCACTCGAAATTGTTATTTTTTATCTGTGAATACTTCATCTATGCTTTCATAATCGGATTGTTTGTGTACTCTCCGTCGTCTCAATCTTGTGGCAGCTGGAAATATAATTTCATCTGGCTCCATCTCTAATTCTATTGCCAATTCTCTAGCTGAAATCTGAGATGTTATGAATCCATTTTCTTTGTATTTTTTCAGGAACTCCTAATCATAAAAAAGAACCTGGGGCTCCATTCTCAGCCACACTCTCCGCTCTAACCAGGTTCCATCACGTTCTCGAGCCTTTATGTGCTTTAGACTAAACGTGCAACACAGTATTAGCTACTATTATTTTCTCTACCGCTCTCCCTCGACTCAGGACTGATCCATAATAAACAAAGTATCTGACAGCATAGACACGGCACTGTCCCTCGACACTAGCGCACAAATACATGTGTTTGGTGACTTTAATGCCCACCACAAAAACTGGCTTGGATTCTCTACTCACACAGATGCAGCGGGCAGCACAACCCATAGCTTCGCTATATCTCACTCCCTATCACAAATTGTTACGTTTCCAACCCGTTTCCCTGACCAGGAAGAACAACACGCATCACTTCTAGATCTGTTTTTGACCACAGTTCCCGATGACTGCATAACGAAGGCCCAGAGCCCACTCGGGAACGCTGATCATGCAGTGATAATGGTTGAAATCGCCCTAAACTCTAGACCCAAAACTGAAGAGCCAGTGCTCAAAACAACGAGATATTATAATAAGGCTGACTGGGAAGCCATCAGGGAACTAATTAGAGATGCTCCATGGAAAAATATTTTCTCTCTCCCTGCTGAACAATGTGCACACGAGACCACTGACTGGTTCAAAACTGCAATCGAAGCGCATGTTCCCATGCGGAAATTTTATAGTAAGCCCCACTCTCCCCAATGTTTTACGTCGACTTGTGCAACTGCCATTACTCAAAAGCAGCATGCATACCGTAGGTTTAACCGACATAAGTCCAGTTCAAACAGACTGAAGTATATAGAAGCTAGAAATAACGTTAAGAAAGAAATAGCGACAGCTAAGAGAGAATTTACGGAAACCACTAAAAAGCGCATCGAAGCACAAAAACTAGGAACTCGAGACTTCTGGAAAATCTACAACAGTGTAGTAAATAATGTGCAATCAACAATTCCCCCACTAACCAACAATCATGAGGTTGTCTCCTATGCAACCGACAAGGCTAACATGCTTGCCAGTCGGTTTGCCTCAAACTCCACACTGGACCCTTCCAACCACCCCCTACCTGACTTTCCTATGCGGACAGACGCCACACTAGACGATCTGAAAACCACCCCTGCTCAGGTGCATGCTATCATAAAAAACCTTGACACCTCAAAAGCATGTGGACCTGATCTTATCCCAGCTGTGCTATTAAAAAAGTGCTCAGCCGAAGTAGCTCCAGTTCTCTCCAAACTCTACAACAAATGTCTTAATGAAGCTTGCTTTCCGGGCTGTTAGAAAACTGCTTCTGTTGTACCAGTAATCAAGAATTCTGGCGAAAGGACAGACCCATCAAATTATCGCCCCATTAGCCTCCTCCCACTTTTTGCCAAAATATTTGAGACCATAATTAACCATGCTCTAGTCCATCATCTTACAGATGCTAAACTACTGACTGACAAACAATATGGATTTAGACAAGCCCGTTCCACTGCAGACATCCTCACTGTGATCTCTGAACGTATATACCATTCACTGGACAAAGCGGGGGAAGGCAGAGCGGTAGCTCTAGATATATCTAAGGCTTTTGACAGCGTATGGCATGAGGGTCTCCTCAGGAAAATCAGATCATACGGTATCACTGGTAGAATACTTAACATAATTAAATCCTTCTTAGATAAGAGAAAAATCCAGGTAGTCCTCGACGGTCGCACATCTAAACAATATTATATAAATGCAGGAGTGGCCCAGGGTTCTATCCTTGGACCACTATTGTTCCTGATATTCATAAATGACCTCCCCGACAACATTGCCTCTGAGATGGGTATATATGCTGATGACACTACACTCTATGGCAGACACGACAGGAAGACGAATGGACACGTTTCTAAAGAAATGGCAGAAACACTAGAGGAAGACCTCCAATCTGTAGTGGAATGGGGACAAAAGTGGTTGGTCGCGTTCAATGCTGCCAAGACTAAACTAGTTTCATTCAATAATTACAAGAAACCCTCTCTACCACCCATAGCAATGGCCAACAACTCTTTATCTGAGAGGCCATCTTTCAAACTCCTTGGCCTAACGTTCACAGGAAACATGAGTTCGAACAATTACATTGAAGGCATTGCCAGGGCCGCTGCAAGAAAGGTAGGCTCTCACTACCGTGCTAGAAAACTACTAACACCCGAAAGTATCCTGTACCTCTATAAGGCCACCATTCGCCCATGTATGGAGTATTGCTGCCACATCTGGGCTGGTGCATCTGCTACTAGTCTCTCGCTCCTTGACAAGGTTCAAAAGAGAGTCGCAAACCTGATAGGCCCTGAACTGGCATCTAAGCTTCAGCCTCTGTCCCATCGACGAAATGTTGCATCCCTCTGCCTTTTCTACAAGTATTTTAGTGGTGAATGCTCTGACGAACTGCAATCACTTGTGCCCCCACGACGTGAGCACCCTCGACAAACCCGACAGGCTACTAAATCCCACCCCCACACTGTAGAGATCCCTAGATGTAAAAGATCTTTTTACTCCAATAGTTTCTTCCCCAGAACCGCAAGACTCTGGAATTCCATTCCAGGTCCCTGCTTCCCCAACAGTACTAACGTGCAGAAGTTCAAGTGTAACGTGAACCGACACCTTGCTGCCCAAATCCCTACATAGTACACCAGTAGTTGTTGCCCCTGATAGTAGCCCCCTACACCAAAGTGGCAATTTGCCTTGTTTGGGGTGAAAATGTAATTAAAAAAAAAAAAAAAAAAAAAAAAAACTCAACGGCTCGACTCTGCCAAACATCTGAACTCCCGGCCTTATATAATGACATTTATGCAAATTAATGCACATTCGAACCTGTTGATTCGCCGCCTTCTCGTCTTCCATCGCTCGGCTTTCAAGTTCGCACATGCAGCCCACCTCCTTGACTGCAGTCACACTCAATTTTCACTACACGCCCCTCTGATCTCATGATCATAAACTGGGTAGTTAAGTAGTATCTTTCTTTGCTAGATACAGCTAGCGCTCTACACTCCTGCTAGAGACATGCTTACTACTCTCCGACAAAGACAGATACTACTTAGCAAAATGGGGCTACACAGCTTGACACAAATTAATTTTTAAATTTCTCATTTAAAAAAGACTTTAATTGTATTCTCACTAAAATAACTATCGTTCGAAAACGACACATTTTCTCCTTTTCAGCAGGACACGATATCATGTTAAATTCCGTGATTAAAAATAACTTTTAAATACATACATGTCGTCCGAATCAGATTTTAAGTTCTTTTAACAGCGATGAATTTCTCAAACGCAATAAAATCCGACTCGAATTGTATTTTCTTTAACAACAAAATTCGTTTAAAAACGACACATTTTCTTCACACCCAACAGGACTTCATTTATAATCCTCGTTGAAAAGCGAATTCAATGCAATTCGAACCGCATCTTAAGTTTTTTTACAGCGATGACATTTTTCAAGCAATACAATCCTACTAGAACTGTACTTTTATAAAACAAATTCATCGTTTAAAAACGTCACCCTTCTCCATTGTCAGCACAAGAGGATTTAATTTCAAATTCCGCATTGAAATAGGATTTCTAAACATACAAGTTATCAGAATCGCATTTCAAGTTTTTTCAAACTAAATGACTTTTTTACAAACTAAATAAAATCCGAATCGAATTGTACTTTTATAAAATCATTTTCGTTAAAAAAAAATAATACTTTTTTTTACTTTTTAACACAACAGGATCTCCTTTTAAATTCCTCCGTGAAAAACGAATTTAAATGCATAAGTCTTCCAAATCGCATTTTAAGTTCTGTTTACCGCAACGACTTTTTTTTTCAACAAACATAAGCGAATTTCATTCCAAATTCCACGTTCCTTTGACGGCGATAGTTAAAGAAATCCAACGAATCCCACTGAGATTAACAAACAAAAAGACAAAAAAAGTCCGACTCATTTCATATCTTCAACCTTCGCAGTTTGACACGACTCATTCATTTCTCTCTTTGACAACGTTTTCAATTTTCAACGCGACTTTTAATTTTCCAGGTTCGACGCGACTCATTTAAAGTTTCCCATTTCATCTCGGCCGCATTGGTTCTATATATAAAGTCGAAATAGCTCCTAATCGCAAAAAAAAAAAACATGGGACTCGATTCTCAGCGAAACTCTCCGCTCTAACCAGGTTCCATCCGGTTCTCGAGAACTCAATGGCTCGACTCTGCCAAACATCTTAACTCCGGGCGTTATATTATCTCATTAATGCAAATTAATGTGCATTCGAACCTGCTGATTCGTCCCCTTCGTCTTCCATCACTCGGGTTTCAAGTTCGCACATGCAGCCCACTTCCGTGACTACAGTCACATTCAATTTTCACTACAAACTCTGTTGTTTTTACACATTCCAGTGCAATGTAAAATTGCATGTCTTTCGATTGCATCCATTTGCTGATTAAATTTATTTGAAACAATAAATCGTACGAGATGATTAAAATTGCCAGAAATTGAATTTTTTTTAGTTGTTTCGCTCATCCACTTGATTCAGTCATTGCTTTTCGATCGTTGTCATTTTCAGATACTTCCACCAAAGCATCCGTCATTTTCACGAATGCATCCTGAACTTCCACCAATGCACCGTGCACTTCCACCAATCTATTGTACACTGCTGCTGTTTGATAACGAATAGCTTTCACATTATCAATCTTGAATTCTCAGTCTGTATCAGAAATAGGGTTTACTGTACTTCCTCTTAGAACATACTTGTTTTTGTGCAGGTAGAGAATCTCAGTGGAAGTGAGATACTTCCTGGAGTAGTTGGGGATCTGATGCAGGTATTTCATTCAGATTCAGGGGACAAGTGAGTCCCAGAAGTTTGTCAGAACAGGGTGTTTCAACAAAGCAATATATGCTCATTTCAATTGGGGTAAACTGGGGATATAAGCGTTAGTGGTGAACATATAGCAGTTTAGTTTTGGATGTATTAAAGCTGACCAGCCATTCCTTACCCCATTGCAGCACACGTTTAAGGTAAGAGGAGAGACACTCCCAAAACATCTTATCTTTATCGGCTTTTGTAATGTTGTCAGAGATGGTAGTATTGTCTGCATAACTCTCGACAAATGATTGAAGAATATGGTTTATGAGGTCCTTGACAAAGGTAAGGAAGACAGTTGAGCCCAGTATGGATCTTTGGGGCATGCCAGCATTAATAATGTGACCTACGTATTTCTGTCCATTAACGACCACTTTAATAGACCTATCACAGTGAAAGGCTTTTGCGCTTGAGAGGACATTCCTCGTTATTTTATAGTTAGAGATTTTATGAAGTAAACTTTGTGTCAGATCCTATCAAATTCGTTAGATATGCTAAGAGCTACCCCTCTTAAAATGAAACCGTCGTAAATCAATTCACTGATTCTATGTGATATCACAATTAGCACATCAACTGTTGATCCCACAGAGTAGACACCATATTGCATGTCAATGAAAAGGTTATTTTTGTTGAGATGATTGTTCTGCATTTATCATAGAGTTGCCTTAAAAAAACTGTCTTTTGATGTTATGAATTAAGCAGTAATATTTCAATGATTTAAAATTGTTTTTTCTATTATAAGTGAAAATATAAAACAAAAAAACAAGGAAAAGACAGAACATTATTTTAATAGAACTTAATATATAGAGTGAAATATAATAGCGCTTAGACAAATATGACCGTCTAAATTTCTGACTCAAAACTTTGGCTATGATGTGTCGATGTTTTGATTCAAACCCATATAGAGTTTCTGACGCTTCCGTTGTAAACTTGACTGCTCTTTCCGCACCATAAGAATATGATGGTAAATCTTGCAAGTCAAGCTCTTTCCAATTAAATATGATTATCGAAGTTCAGCACCAGAAAAATCTTCCGTCATTGGTGGTTCAAAAATACTACACAATGTCAAATCTATTAATTGTGTCCAATGAATTGCCTTAAAATTAATATTTGGTATTGTTTTTAATCTTTTCTTGGTTGGCTCCCCGCTCCTGAAAAATACAAAATTAATTGAATGATAAAAATAAATTCTATGTGTACTGCTTGTACAATTATGGTGAAATTAGATAAAATCTTAAAAATGTTTGCATAAATTGGAATAAATAATTGAGTCATTGATATATAAATAAACGCTTACTTACCAAATAGCCAACATTCTTTTTAAAGCTTCTTCTCTTACTTCAACTTCCTCATATTTGACCATTGAATATAAAGGGGTTTCCGGCATTAAAGAAAATGCATTACCTCGTATGTTTTTATGCAATTTGCTGAATTTCATGAGGCTGCTCCTTAATCGTCTTGATCATATTAAAAATATGCAATTGCTGATTGTGGAATTTATTATTTTTTTAATTAAAACCAACGAATGTAATAACAATTTAAAATAAAATTTATTAACCTCTGGAGTTTTGTTGTGAGCCTTTGTGGGTATGCACCACGAGTCCATAGACACATGAGCCTGATGGCTTAAGTTAGCCATTTTGCATGGTTTAAAGGACCAATTTTCCATGAAGCATATCTAGAGTCAACCTTACCTCTTGAAATAGCTACTGTGTAATCATACAGTAATCTTTGCCCACAACTGGGGCCATTTATTTCATCAATTTTCAAAATTGAATCCAGAGGACTGCTAATAGTGGAAAAATGATATTTGTGGTTTATGATGACAACGATTTGAGCGTAATTTCCCTAGGAGCTCGCTGAATTTTGTAGGGCTTTTTGTGCAATCATTCATGTTTTTAAAAAGAGCCCTGAAAGCTAGTTTGTTATGGTGCAAAGGGCAACCACTTATATGAAGATTTTAATTTTTATCTATAAAATTGCCACCATTCCACCTTCACATTATAGCCTTGATAGTGTTTTTACTGTTGAATTCATGCAAAACATCCATCACATGCTCTGCGTGCCCCACTGTTAGGAAGAACTCTGTGTGTCAGATATTTCCTTTCATATGGCGTCTCTATTGTAAAAGTTAAATGGTGTTCTGGTACCTTAATATTTTCATAGTTTTCTGTCCATTTTCCTCCACAATTTCTTTATAACACAATGTATTCTTATCCATTCTCCCATCAACTTCAATTCATTTCAGATTGTCCACATTTTCATTATGGTTTTTGGACAGTTGTGTTCACTTTAGTTTTTGCCCTGTCCATTTTCTATTTACCAATAAGAATATTGCTGATATCAATATTGGGTATAAGAAGGCCCATAGCCTACAAATCCAAGAGCAAGATATTGTCAAGGCTTACTCCAAGATTAGAAGATATGCCGCCCGACTAGTTCAAGAGCATATCTGGGAAGTTTAATAAGGATGTAACGCCTTTTTAGATGACTCTTTGGCTGCAAATATTATTTTGGTTTTTCACGTTGTGAAGATGAGTAATAGGGGGAGGATATATTACTCTGCAGATTTTAGTTGAAGGTGTTGGTGATGAATGTACATTTTTTTATTAACTCTCGTTCGTTTTTACTTTTTATAGCACTTTTATCAACTTAACGAAGGTGAAATTACCTTTCGGCCGTATTTTGCTCCTCCGATCCTTTAGGTATTTACGATCCTCAACTAGAACTTGAAAAATCAGATTTTACGTTTATTAAAATACATCTAAATAGATTAATATAATAATTAGTTTGCATAAAAAAATGAAAATCTATTTGGATATATGGTTATCTCACAATACATTGGAAAAAATAGAAAATTACTTACGTTTGTTAAAGAGGACATGTGCAAATAACGGGCTCAGTCGGGCAATGTCCATTATTGCATTTTACATGGGGGTTGTCATGACTTAAAACTGGTAGATTACAAGAACAGGACGAAATATCAAATAGTGAATCCCGTTTTTCCAGCCAGAATTCCTTTTGGGAGGTGGGGAGAGATTTCCTATTCATTTGCTTAGGTTTCTTGAAACATGGTATAGTCACTTTTTTCAAAAATAGTCATTTCACTTAAAAGAGGTAAATATGGATTTACAGCTTTCTAAATGCCTTCCTTTGTTAGTAATTTTGAAATAGCAACATTCAAAATGTGAGGAAAAGTATTTACTAAATAGTAACTATACTGAATAATTTGTCGGTAAATTGGAAGCTACGTTTTATTATATGGTGTCGGCGGACCGGAAAATCCCCTTAGATTTTTACTGCGAGTTGTAACTGTAGATTTTCGGGACATTTTTATTAAAATATCTGAAAAATACACCTAGAAATTAAATTGCACAAATATTTTTAAAATAAATTTGATTTAAAAATTTGGTGCCTATGCACTTATGTTACTGTGCTATTTTTAAGAATCGCATTTTCAAGTTAAATTCGATGTTAAAAAAGTTTTCTAAATAATAATGTTATTATTTCATCACGTTAACATAAGAGCATGAGCGCCATTTTTAAAACTAAATTTGATAAAATTTGAAATAAATAAAATAACTTGAAGTGCTGTTTACATACCTTAAAGAGAAAAATGAGTTCGGCTCGTAAATTTTTTCTCATGAATAAACACTTTTTTAAAACATAAACAAATCAGAATAAGTTGTTGTACTTTTTATAGTTAAGTCTAGTTTAATGCAAAATTTGAGAGACATTTAAAGAGAAAATCAGTTGCTGAAATCATTAGACAGTGTATTAAAAATGTAAACACGAACACGCATGCAGTAAAGTTTTTTAATGAAAAAGACTATCCTTTTTTAAGATAGTAACAATTCAGATTAATTATATACGTTGTTTTATATTTACGTCTATCTTAATGAATAATTTGAGCGATATTTAAAGAGAAAGTAAGGTGCAGAGATATTTCAAGTTCTTATTAAAAAAATAAACAGTAAATATAAATTCAATCGGTGATTTCGTATAATCATCCAAGAAACAAAACTTCCATATATATATAGATATTTCTATATTAAACTAAATATTATAACGTTTAATTCCTTTATATTTTGGGTATTTTCGTTTAATCTCTAAAACTATGGAATAATAAACTTTAAAATATTTATTATTATAATGTATTGTATAGTTTTTGTTTGTTAACACTCGGATGTTATTTAAGCGATATATTCCCGGAGTGGCACCGATACCGTAATAAAAATCCGAATTTATTTGGTATTTACATTGGAATGCTCAACAAAATACAAAATATTAAAGAAACATATTTCTTGTGGTAACTTTTGACATTATTTTGCAACTTTCTTCAAATGCCATTTTGCACGGTTCTAAAATCGACCTACCCTGGTATATATACTAGACCACCCGTGACCCGTTGGGTCAGTACGTTATATTAGCTATGGAATTCATGTATGAGCGTGACACTTGTAGCATAAAGAAAATAGTTTTTTTTTACATAACAGAAGCATTTCTATGAAAGTATATTAAAATGAAAAAAGAATATAGATAGATTTCTATGAGTCGTTCTGTTTATGATAATTGTTATTTTTTTTTTAAATTACAGTTACTGAATTATAAGTGGTTGGTCATACTTATAGGTAAATATGCACTGAACAGGTATCATAATCCTTATTATAGTTAAATTCAAATTTTGATATATCATCTTTTAAATGAAATTTTGATATATCATCTTTTAAATGAAATTGTTAGTTGAAAGTACAGAATAATAAAAAAAAACACTCTCCACATGTTAATAATGGCTTTTTAAATAGAAAATGAAAATAAAATGTAACTTTTTTCATTTAATTTAAGCAAACATTCAGTACCCATTGTGTAAAATATTTAATTTGTATGTTAATAATAAGGTCAATAAAATTAAGACAATTCTTTTCTATTTACATTTTTTGTACAATTAATTTTTTTTAAAGAAAACTTTTGTTATCCTTTTGCTTAATTGAGACTTCTTATCAGGTTCTAACTCTCTTATATCCAGATTAATTATATTAATCAATTTATTTTATTGAATATGTATCGCTGAAAAGCACGGGTGCTTAAGCACTTATTGTACAGGAAATAAATATTGTATTCATATGCTAATAATAAGGTCACTAAAACTAAGACAATACTTTTCTATTTACAACATTTTTTGTACAATTTGAGTGTTTTAAAAAAACTTTTATGTTTTCCTTTCGCTTAACTATCCAGTTTTACATCGCTCCCTTTTTCTCTCTCTCACACATGCACGTAACTATTTCTCGCGTACGTAACGAAAACAGAGGGAGTAGGAGTGTTGAAATCTATGAGAGTGAAAGTGAGAGGTGTTTTCTTTCACCGCCGCTGTTTCTATTAATAATGAGTGTTGTTTTTTTAAAAGGGAGAAGTTTTTTTGAAACTGCGACAGACTTTACGAAGTTGAATGTTTTTAGCCGTTAAAAAAAAAAAAAAACTACGGTTGATTTTATAAAATTATTTATTTATAATGACATGAATTAAAGATTTCTCGCGTACGTAACGAAAACAGAGGGAGTAGGAGTGTTGAAATCTATTAGAGGGAAAGTGAGAGGTGTTTTCTTTCACCGCCGCTGTTTCTATTAATAATGAGTGTTGTTTTTCTTGTTTGTTTACTTTTGTTTTTTTAAAAGGGAGAAGTTTTTTTGAAACTGCGACAGACTTTACGAAGTTGAATGTTTTTAGCCGTTAAAAAAAAAAAAAAACTATTTGATCAAATTAAATGAAATTGTTTGTATTAAAAGCGATATAAAAATTCCGGAATTGGAATAACGGATTGAAGACGTTGCTATTTACGCATGCGCAACCGGATGTTGAAAACCGGAAATCTGATTGCAAACATACAAGATCCATAGACTTTTAGTATTATATATATATATATATATATATATATATATATATATATATATATATACATATATATAGATACACACACATGTGTGTATATATACATTACTGTCATGGTCTCGTGAGATTCCGGGAGAAACACTAAACCCCATACTTAATCATCACCGTTGAGAGACATATTCTTCCATTATAAGAAATATATAAGTTCATTACTACGCGCAGCGTAAACACATTGCATCACTTCGTCAACATTAATTTTGTTGATCTAGTTTCGAATATGTGTCTAGATTATCTATCTACACTTAATTTTATTTTAAAATTGATTTTATATACAACCTTTTCGCTTCTAAAAATGTTGGTAAAAATTGTTGACTGATGCATCCAGTACAGTAGAAATTAGTTACAAAATACAGCAAAGTACATATGTAATAAAAAAAATAACATTATAAGTAACACCGGAAGGATGGGGAAATGTCGTAATCAGAGCGTGGAAAAACATTGTATTTCACATTGTAACCAGAAGAAACTGTATTCATGGGCCACCATATTTTTTTTTTATTACATTTTCACTCCAAACAAGGCACATTGCCACTCAGGTGTAGGGGGCTACTATCAGGGTCAGCAAATACGGGGGCACTATGTAGGGATTTGGGCAGCAAGATGTCGGTTCACGTTGCACTTGAACTTCTGCATGTCAGTACAGTTAGAGAAGCATGATCCTGGAATGGAATTCCAGAGTCTAGCGGTTCTGGGGAAGAAACTACTGGAGTAGAAGGATCTTTTGCATCTAGGGATCTCTACTGTGTGGGGGTGGGATTTAGCTGCCTGTCGAGTTTGTCGAGGGTGTCTGCGACGTGGGGGCACAAGTGTCTGCAGTTCGTCAGAGCACTCACCATTAAAATACTTGTAGAGCAAGCAGAGGAATGCAACGTTTCGTCGATGGGACAGAGGCTGAAGCTTAGATGCCAGTTCAGGGCCTATCAGATTGGCGACTCTAGTTTGAACCATGTCTAGGAGCGAGAGACTAGTAGTAGACGCACCAGCCCAGATGTGACAACAATACTCCATACATGGGCGAATGGTGGCCTTATAGAGATACAGGATACTTTCAGGTGTCAGTAGTGTTCTAGCACGGTAGAGAGAGCCTACCTTTTTTGCAGCGGCCCTGGCAATGTTTTCAATATAATTGTTCCAGCTCATGTTTCCTGTGAACGTTTATATCTCGTTGTTTTCCTGCATATGAATTGTTAACTCTTATTGATATGAAAATATTTAATTTTGATACTTCTCTAGTACGTCGGTCGGACAATATTTGTGTATAATTGTTAATTCCTCCTTTTCCTGAATCCAAATTTATTATAAGAAAAACAGGCAAGGCTATAATTGTAATTGGAAATTTTTATTTCAGATTTGTACCTTTATGCACACTTATTTTGCCGCATTGTATGCTTGTTCTAGTGGAGTTAACACTACATTTATTTTCTTTATCTGTTTTAAATTTGATATCTGATATCCAATTTATGACAATCAGACATGTTCCAAACAGTATGGTTATCTTAAAAATTTTTAAAGGCTCCACTATGAAAAAGTTGAGTTTGTGACTTTTAATAGTTTACATAGGGAGCAACTGTCTTTGAAGGAGAGTGATAAAAACATTCATTTCAATTTCCCTTGTTTTTGAACAATAGTAAGTAAACTTTTTTTTTTAAGATTTCGCCTATTTTTCGCATCTATTCTATATTTAGCCTGGTTGCCCGGCGTTGCCCGGGTGTTTAGATCTGTGCGTTGAGCAACAAAAACAAAATGGTAGTAGGCAGTCAGGCTCGAACCCATACAGCGAAGGTGGAAAAAACGTGAAAAAACGAGACATCTTTGCTGTGCTGCCAATCACACAACCGGAATAGCGAAAGTTTAAACTAAGGCTAGTCAATCGAGAATGAGGAATGGCTTTGGAAAATATCGGCGAAAAAAGCGACCCCTCCCTGTAGAAAAGTGCCCTATGAGGGCAAAGGAATAAATTTTTACAACGAATTGTTCGATGTTTGTCGTCCGAAGACATGAGCTTCAAAACGATACAAATCATGTTAAAATCTGTTGACTCATCGAAAGTTTAAGGCAGGCATACATACATACATACATACATACATACATACATACATATATATATTTAAACAGAGAGGTCAGATTTATATTATAGATGGCTTTTCATACATTCTGAAATATGAATATGATTTTCTCTTCGTATAACAATGTCGCGTCAGCATGTATAGTGTTAAATCACATGAAACTAGAGGGATTAAGACTCGGATAGAAAGAGGAAGAAAAAAAAAAATAAAAAAGACCCGGATGATGTTTCGCTCGGCAAGCATGCAGTGGCTTTATTTTTTTATAATTTTTATTGAGAACCAGCCGTATTTTCTGTCACATATCGACAGTCAGTCAGGTCTGCTACCGTATGGTTACACTCATCCGTGGCTGGTGCCGTGTAATGAAAGTCTGTCGTCGGTGGATCAGCGGGGTCAGAAAGATTGAACATACTGTTGTTAAATACCTATCGCCGACTATGGTTTTAAGCAAAGAAATAAATTAATTCTTGCATCTGACATATGGACTTCTCATTATCTTGCTGACTGTGTCTGCATATAGCGTTCGGCCAGTTTGAGAGAACAACAAGGTTACACCCGTCTGTGCAATAAGATAAAATGTTAATTGTACGTTAAATATTATTTTCTGAACGATCATTTTTATCTCGGTATGTAAGCATCTATTCAACTATGTAATAATAATGCTTCGTTTCTTAATTTAGTTATTTTGTCTTACTTTGTTTATTTTTTTGCTCTCGATCTTTGTTATGTTATTGATGTTGCATAAATCTTTTTGTTTTTTATATTGTTCTTCTCCCAATAATTCATGGAAGATTTTATTATTTATTTGTTGCCAATCTACTGGGTACTTAACCATCTCTTATATACAACACTGGATGCCCTGCTTTCTTCTAAATTTAATATCATTAAGTTTAGGTTTACTTTTCTATTAAAGGAAAAGTTAGCAATGTATTAAACCTTTTGTGAACTGCCCACAAAATAATATATTTTAGCACGTATTTTGTGTAAAGGTTTTATGGTGTAACTTTAGTCAGCATTAAAATGGCAGTCTCTTATTTCAATTGTTATTTCTTTTCTTTCTAAAAGAGTAAAATATATATTCTGTGCTTGTACAATGTTGGCACAGTGTTGAAGTAAAATAAAATAATTGACGTCTTCATTTAGAGCGAAAAATAATGTTAATGTACATCTAATGTTTTGCAGAAGTCCATCAGTTAAACCTGTTGTTAAACTAAGAGTTTTTTTTTAAACTTGTTTTTTATTGCTTTGAATAGTTTTTGTTAAAAATTTTGTTGTCTTTATTTTTTCAGGTTTTTCTGTAAAATAGTGCCAGGTAAAATAGTATTCAGAGTTTAGGATAATAGCGTTCCCCGGTGTTCTTTGTGAAAAATATTCAACATCTTTTATAATCCATCGTTTTCAATGTTGTTGTTCCTGTAACTGTCTGGAAGAAAAACACAATTCGATAATTAGTGAACACAAACTGTACTGAATAGAAAAAACGAAAACAAAAATATTAGGAGTGTGGGTATATGAAATGTTACTGCCACAAGTGCAAAGCACAAGTATAACCGGATACATATTTTCCCTCTCGTAATAAATGGACGAGGTCTTCATTATTCGTATAATGAACACACTAAAATAATTGTATAGATATATACACATATATTTAAACATATCAGCTGATCTTATTGCGTGATAAATTCCATTCCTCTCAGATAGAGAAAACGTATTTCAAATATATTCCATTGTTTCTAATTATGCCGAAAACTCGACTAACACGTAAAATATTTTTATCTTCTTTTCCAAAGTTAATAAAACACATATTCTTTGTGTATAGTTCGGTAGACTGAAACAAACAAAAAAAAACTCACTATATTAGTTATGTAAAAGTTGAACAAATTTAAGTTGCGACTATAATATTCGATATTTATTATGAATAATAGTTTGTAATTGTTAGACAGAAACCAAGATTTGTATATCAAGTTAATAATTCCAGTGTAGAGCTCCTCGCAAGATATTTCAATTACCAGGATATAAAACTTACTGGTAATTTTTCTATTTAGTGGTGATGATGCTTGTGGTTTCCTGCCATGGGAGGAGATCGCTAGCAGTCAATGGAAAAAATTGTTTATCGTTAAAACAGTAATGTGTTTGAATATATGGTTAAATGGCAGTTTTAGTCATTTAAAGCTGCTTTAAATCTTCACCGCTCACTAATTTTCCGACCAAATTTCCAACAATTATTACAGTATACAGATCACCTTTCTCAGCTATATTGTGATAAAAATTTCAATTTTCGTTCAGTAAAACAAAAGTTAGGACAGATTTTCTGGTGTTTAAAATCGTGAAAAAATATAAGGAACGGGATTACGTTTCTTAAGACTGGTTTTCGTAGCAAGTAGGTCGCTTTAGCGACGACTGTTGCTACTAATTCACTAATGAATGCATGAAAGGGAGATAGTTGGGGGATTATCGAAAGCAGATGAGTGCCATACATTGTTATTACATATGTGTTTATGGGGGCAAAAAATAATACTGAAATTAAAAAAAAAAAGTGAATCTATTGGAAGCCTGAAAAGTCATCAATTACAATAGAAAAATACGAGAATGAAAAGCAATCTATAATAAATTTATAACTGAAAATATTGCCGCATTATGAATTTTTAAATTAAATTCATAGCATTATATAATCAATTCTTAAAGCAGCAATATTTAAAGTTATGAAAATATCTATACTAGAATATCTTGTCGTTTTCTTTTCTAGTTTAAACAATTAGTCCCTTACTTTACAAAGTTTAAGCTTAACCATATTACTTTTCATGCTGACATTTCTATTATAATTATTATATATCCGATCTGTTTTCTCTTGTTTTTATGTATATTTTTTATTTAATTGGAAATGAATAAGGCGTAGATGCAGAGCGTAAAACTAAATTATATTTATTCATATAAATTGCAGCCAATTGTTTGAGTTACTATGTTAATATCTAATATTTAACATCGCGAAGATATAGTTCTAGCTATTTGCTAACGCATGATCCTTCTTAATATGAAGCTGATCACTTGAGATCGAAACTCTTGCAATATAACCATAATTAGGAAATAATAGGTTTGCTTAAACGCATAACTTAAAGCCTCTAACATCTTCTCCTATATTTTCAAAATCGATCCCAAATAAATTTAATGACACTATCCCCCAGTGTCTAAAACCTTTCTGTACGCGGCTTATCAGGACAACATGGCAAAAGGATACTTTCCTCTGCAATTAAACCATGACGAAATATTAAAAATAACAACATTCTCTACCCATCTAATATCCCTTGCGTATGGCTACTCCAATTATACGAGGAATGGTGCACTTTCTTGGAATTGGCGTTTCCCAGAGTAACATCATTCAGCTGGATCCGTCGCCAACAAGGTAGATTCTTTACTCTAATACAATAGAATCAAATGACCCCAAAATAATATGCTATAACATATTTAACTGATCAATTCGGCGAAGGAAAATTAATGATCTTACTTTGATTACTAACTTAACGTTTGGGATTGTTGAAGCTCGACTTAACACATAGAATAAATAACTACAACAGAAAAGTAAAGCGAAACAGATATATTGAAAGCACGAATGTATATACAATTTTTACATAGAGGCCATTAGTATAGTCATGGCAGAGCGTCGCTGGAGAAGGTGTCGGCTGGATGGTCATCGACTCCTGGTCTCGTGTCTCTTAGTGTTATTCGCTGAGTCTCTCATACGGTACCAACCATATTTATATAGTTGACCCTCCACGTATTCTAATTATGTATATCCTACCACAACAGAGATGTAACGGGGATTTTCATTGAGAACTCAAATAGCTATGTATCACATATAAGCATCAAGTGTTCACTTCGGGAAAGGGTTCCTTGCTTTCTGAGAAGATCAACTGAAGTAAAAAGCAACAAAACTAAATTTATACATCAAATAAAATAAATGTTCATAATACTAGTGTATAGTAATAGCGTGTTTATTTTTACGTAAATTTTGGCGTAAAGACAATTATATTAACATATACTTGTTTACATAAAACAGTGATTTTCGTTCATTTGTTTCCTGTTGATTAATTTACTTAGTTTCCTGAAACATCAAGCTGACACGGCAAATAACTATATGAGTGCAAAAAAATTTTAGCAAATAGTTGCCAGACGAAAAACGAAATCCGTGCGGTTTTATCTGTATAATGCTTACGAATCATTTGTCGCAGATCATAAGCAAACAAAACAAAACCAACCAAAAAAAAACTAACAGAAATTCATTTTCCAGCAACATTATTTCATTGAGATAACGTTTCGACAGAAATGTTTACATTATTCGAGTATTAGCAATTCGTGGTGTGACAAGGTTTCCCGATGTCTCATGATGTAGCTATTAGCTTCTTCACGTATAATGTATACTAGTTGAAAACGCACACAGTTGTAATATTCGTAATGGCTTCTCTTTAACGACTAAAATATACGTTTACTTGTTTTATTATTCTTATTGTACTATAGAAATAAACGGCTTATATAGTACCTAATTAACGGTTAAGTGAGATTTATCAGTCAGATGACAGATAATAAAAAGTGAGCTTTTTCCATAAATATCAGAACACTTCAATTGAAAGAAAAAGAATAAGAAAATTGATTTATACTGAAACTGAACTTATTAAATATTAACCATATAAATAAGAGCAATTAATTAAAAAAGTAAAAGTTGTGTGTTGTTTCTTCGAAACAAAACTCCGTAAAAAAACATTTTGTTTACAGTATTACGATTAATCGGACAATTGTATTCATGTTGAGTGTTATGTGCACAAATTTGTGTTTGTATTACTGTACACATAGATTTGAAAAAGTTGTCAAAAAACAAATATATAACAAATAAATGCAGTGTTTACCGATATATTGGAAAATTCAAAATGGCGCCCGACTGTCTCTTTAACACGGTAAGTTTGGGAAAAGATGTTATAAATCATAAACTAGAGAAAATACTATTAAAACACAACAGAATATATGTCAACTTATGTCACGGTAACATATATTGAGCGAATTTCTAACAGTATTTTGTCTAGTTTATTATTTATAATACCTTTTCACAAACTTACCCTCTCCGAGAGAGAGTCGGCCGCCATTATGAATTTTCCAATACATCGGTAAACACTGCGTGTTTTTCGAGCTGAATAAACATGTTACACTGAATAAAAACACAAAAAATATATCCAGTTAGGTAGAAAAGTAACTTATCTTTCCTTTGATAACATGTATTTGTTATATATTTGTTTTTTGACAACGTTTTCGAATCTGTGTACAGTAATACAAACCCACCAAGTTTTATTCAATGTGACCTCCAACATTCGCCTAATGTAAAAGTAACCACGCTTTGTTTTCCTTCCAAAAGCTGGCGATTTTTACACCTGACGAAATTCAAAGGTTACATACTATAAAACGTTGCGCAGATTACATTATAGATGAGACCAATTGGCCGATTAATCTAAAAAATTAAAGTATAATGTTTACGACTCGTTCGTCCCACATCATAATCAAGCGAGGAAAAATCTTTTTACCTGCAAGGTTATAAGGTGTGCCTCACTTCAAAATTAAGCAATACAAAACATTTTCTTGTTTAATAAATTAAAGAGTTAAAAATTCACTTATTTACTATAAAGCTGCATTAAAAATAAATACACCCAGCTGTAATTGAACATACAATACTAGCAGGTCCGTTGAAGCATGACACATATTCAGCATAGAATTGTTAACTGATCTTCCTCGAAAAAAAAATTGTCGAAGGTTGTTGATGGTGGCCACTGCCGTCCCTGTAAAATAGCGGATACTGGCAGTCGTGACCCAAATGAAATAATCTGACTTCCACTTTCGGGTATTGCTATACATTAGCAGCAGTAGAAGACACTTGTCTGTGATTTTCAGCACTACTTGTTACTGAAGATTAGTGTTGGTTTAGGGCGATAACCTGCAGGCACTAGAGGATTCTAAAACGTGTTTGATGGGTAAACATTATTACATCCTTATTTGTCATGCCTAAATCAGTATAACTAAAAAATTACAATAAATGCCCCATAAAAAATAATCATAATCAAAAGAGAAGCTTCGAAGTTAGAGATTCCCACTGTATATTAAACTAGTAAATCAGGTAAAATATAAAATTAAACCAAAGTGTCAACAGAAATAAAAAAAAATGCAAACAAAAACGGAAAAGACCATAGCATCATTAAAACCTTGATACTCGTTCAAAAATAGAAAATTAAATATCGATATCAGAAAAATATTTTTTCATAGCCGTTTTGGGGGAAGTAGAGTCGTGACGGTATTATGTGCATATTTACGTTCCCAAACCAATGCTGCGATTACGTTTTCTAGAATGTTTTATTCGTGCAAGTAAATTTATTTTATGGCCGGATCGTCTGTGCAAGGAAAGAGTAAGTAGCTACAGACAATGATCGCGAAAAAATAGGGGAGCGCATACTTTTGAAAGCCGTTTTATCATAATCCTTTTGTTAGTGCTCTACCATGTTTTGAAAGATTACAGCGAAACATTAATTGGCAAACGGAAAAAAAATATTTTACACGTGAAAAATATACGTTATAATGGAAAATGCTTTCACGGCGACATTCAAAGGCTGGCATATTCAGCTAAATTTCTAGGTTTAATAAATTCATTGTAACATCCTTTAAAAGATAAAAAAAGACCAGAGAAAATTAGTTAAATCCTAAGATGTTTAATAAAATAAAAATCACCTTGTTTGTACAAAAAAATGTCATTATTAGCCCCCAAAAGTGAGAAATGCGTCCTTCGTCTAAACGTAAACTTACTTAGTTGTTTTAACGTGGATTCAACCGAAGCTTAAAATTTCAGAAAGTTAAAAGTCTGTTTTAAATGACGTCATATTATTAAGGAGGAAGAATCGACTTCTGGTTGTCTTTATTTTTTCTTTTTACACAGTCGTGCATCAGAACATTCTTATCGTGAACGTATGCATAATTTTCACCATTTTTTTAATATAATATTTCATGGGTTCCTGCTTTTAAATTATTTTTTTTGTTCAGGTTATATACAAATTATGTTTCGCCGACAGTTTCAGGTTCATTCAAGCAAGGGAAATATAATTTTGAAAAAAAAAATACGTTAAACATTTGATCTAAAAAACGCGGAAATATATTTTGCAATTATAATTTTTGCGTGAAAATTATTCAGGAAAGATATATTTTTTAAACAAAACAGAATAAAACCGTAGTTTTCTCTAATTTTGTGGGTTTTTTTCTGAGAACAGGACGTAACTACTTCAATGTAGAGCGTTAAACTGTAATATTACACCATTTTTCATGAGTACGTAAATTTCACCTTTACAAGAGTATACACGATCGAGATATTAAACATCATTTTTCAGACGGAATCTCAACAGAACAAGAATCAGCAGCAATCTGAGGAAAAAACAGCAGAAAGTTGGTGAATGACAGCATAAAAACGTTTTTGATTCTTACAACAAGAACAAGTGGAATCAGCCATTACTTCTCAAAACCGTTAACAATAAAGTTATCACGGACAGTAACAAGGCGTTTTCGTAAAACAAGATATCAAACACCGTGGAATCGTATTTGGTCTCTCATCAAAACCAAACATTCGACGTATACTTTAGGAGGCATGGATACATTTTCAACGTTAATTGCTAAGATTATTCTGATGCGAAAAATAGTATGTCTGCTTTTACGAATGCTAGGAATTGCTGAACACAGATTGTAGACTAAATTCTAGCTAAAAGAATACGGATATTGAGTTCATAATACCGTTGATTTCAGATGTTTACAGTCAAAGACATCTGTTTCATGAAGGATAACGATGTTATAATTTAGCTATGGGGGACGATGGAAATTATTTCACGTGCGCGTCAGTCGTAAACAAGCAATCTAACGATTTCCGACAAGCAGAATTCTCGCGAAATGATGGCAAATGTTTTTTTTTCCCCAAAGGCTCATGTCGTCAAAACATGTTGAAATTAGACGAAGAGTCTTAGCAAAACTCGAAAGCTAACGAAAATCTCGCTTCACAGAAACATGCAGGGAATTGTCAAATATTTATAAACGGGAGAAGCGATTCTAAAATATAGAGGAATCGATCATAGCATATGCTAGGAAAGTGAAGTATACGTGCAAAACTCATGCTTCTAAGAAAACGAAAAACGAATATCGCCGGCTTCAGTCACAGTATATAGCAAAGAACTGCTTCAATAAAAATGAAAAGTAAAACTACGGATCACTGTTTAAAAACGAACAAAGTAGGCAGAAAGAAGCAAAAATACCCTAAACAAAAAGTACCCGATGGGTGGAACTACACCGGAAAATAAGCTATTTCTTAAATAAAGATTGTCAAAATTGTAAAAGACTTCGTCTCAGAATGTTGTTTTGTAGTATCAGACATAAACTGAACAAAAAATTCGGACAGACAAAATCCAGCTAAAAGTATGATAAAAATTTACTCAAATCCATAACCGGAAATATTTAATAAACAGGTATCCACAGAATCAATATTTCAATTATGAATTTAATTACGTGAGAGTACCCGAAAAATAGATTTTGATCAGCAATCATTGTTAATAAGAACACATTGTTGATTAGTAACCATTGTAAGCTAAAGAACGTGAAGCAAGCGAAAACTTACCGTACAAAATCGCTACATAATCAAGCTATTTATTATAACGACCAAAGATTTTAAAATTATTTGCATATTGCAAATCAAGGGAGCCGACAACAGGAATTACGCGTATAATTCGAAAATACCATGAAAATAAAACAGCTATATTTTAGGGTGAGCACTAAATAAAAACGTCGCAATTAAATTACATTAAAATACGTTCTTATAACCACAAAGAAATCGGCCGAAGCGTTCAGGAATAGTAAAAAGTAATATCCACCCAGGCAGAACATAAATTAAAATTATGAAGATGGTTTGACTTTATCTGATTCTAATATTTAATTTCATTCCATAAGCGTAAAAATAGCAAATAACCGGATCTTCTCAATAGATTTGGGATGCCACTAAGAAACTGATAAATGGTATTACTAAAGAAACGCAATCATTAATTCAAATTGATCAGGATTATCGGGTACACTTACAAGGTATGAAACACATTAATAAACACGACCAAACCAAATAACAAAATATACGCGTTACTTAGATAACACTAAATACACATTACATATAGCATAAGAGTCGATTGAACCGATTTCTAAGTTGTTCGATCGCGACAAACGCTAATCAGAAAAAAGCGAAAGTCGAGAGGGAAGTAAATACCTCGTCAATGACGATAACTTGAAAATAAAAAAATATATATTTGTTTGCGAAGCTACAGGTTTCAAAACGATTAGTGGTAAATTTGTAATGACATGCCCCGGTTGTACCCGGGTTCATATGGAGTGAACTCACGCTCACACATACGCAGTGCATCTAATATACATATATATAACAATGTGTATGTATGTATATATCCCATGACAATTGACTTATTGCAGATAAGATACATATCAATAGTCCACTAAGTGTATGTCACAAAAAATTAAAATTGTAGCATCAAAGTACTGCTTTAAGGTAATTTATTTCCCAACATTTTATTAAATGCATGCGATAGTAACGAGGTTATGGTATTTGATTTGTTATCAAGGAATTTGTACTGTCTATTGCATAATTGCAAATCCTTACAATTCCAAAAAACTGACGATTGAAGGTTATCGAAAAGCAAAGGATTGTTGCCACACTGGCAGAAAGATTTTACCACGGAGCTGCAAAGTAATTCAAGAACCTTGGTTCCTTCGTTAACAATTCCAACACCAGATCCAGAAATTGTAAAAGCCACCAGGAGAAACCTTTTGATTGTGATTTCCGAAAAATCGTTGGGAGGTCAACCGAAACTCTAACAGCACCAGTTCTTCCAATTTTGCAAGAGCTAGAATCAATCCCAGATCCAGGCAGACCCGATGACGTGTGTTGAATGCGAGGACAAATAACATCAAACCTCTCCCAAAGCTTCCCTTGAGCAAACAACATATGAAACGACGAATGGGTTGGGCAAAGAATTACATGAAAATGAGTTTCCAAATGAGCAACCCAACGGAGGAGGCACATGCTACACTTGACGGTTCTGATGGATTGGCCAAAGTTTGGAACCTGACCCCTTACAAAGTTCATCGTCAACAAAGGGGTGGAAGCTTCATGTTTTAGGCGGGAATAATTAAGGATAAGTTGGTCGGATCATTCTTAATGCAAGAGGGCGTAAAGCTTACGAGCAATGCGTACACGGCCTGTTTGGATAATCATTTTCGCCATGTATAGATGATCTACCATTGTCACGTCAGATGATATTTTATGTATGACAATGCACCATCCCATTCTGCTAGGGCGACTGCAGCTTTCCTTGAATCTATATACTTCTTTGGAGAAACACTCATGACCTGACCACAATGTTTTCCAAACCTAAATTCCATTCAACATCTCTGGTCAATCTTTAAAAGATAGGTTTATAAGGGAGAAAAGCAATTTACTTCAGAAGATAACCTGTTGGGGAAATATTTGATGTTGCCGGGGTCAAACGTTCTTATCAGATCAAATAATTGACAGCCTGGATATTAAAAAGATGTTTAAAGTTCTTTCAAAATATGATGAATATGTCGAAAAAAAAATCAGTTATTTGAAGCTTAGAAGCTGTGATTTGCTTTGGTTTATTACTCTTTGACAGAAAGAAAATAATAAAAACATAGAACTTTTACGATTAGACATTGTATTTTTGCCCCAAGCAAGATTTTACGAGACCCGCAATAAGAAAATGGACAGTGTAAATTCCTTGATAAACAATAATAGATCATTACTTCATGAATATCGCATTAATTTGGATGACATTTTGGGAAATATCTAGCCTTAAAGCAGTCCTTTGATGATACAATTGTAATTTTTGTGGCGTATATTTAGTGAACTATTGATATTCTACTAAGCTACAATAAACCGATTTACACAGTTTATATACTGGTGTTGAATTTCGGTGGCAAAGGTAATTTTAGAATCAGTCCAGTTTTAAACGTAAAACTCATGCATGTGCCAGAATAATTTTAAATAATAGTTCAAATCGAAGTTTCTGCGGCTCTCAATGTTACACTAGATTCTTCCATAGCCTTTGGGCCCCTGGAGAGGAAAGACCATCTACAACGTTTTGTAGATGTTTTAGTAGCGAGGATTCTTTTTATAGGGTGAGGATGCTGGCCCCATGTCCAACCTTCCCAGAAGGTACAACATTGCTTAACTTCGGTGATTTGGAGAGAACCGGTGTATCATCATGATTGTGCCGTACATACACTAGATTCTTAATCTATATTTATTTAGATGTCTTAATACGACCGAAAGTAAACTGGAAAATGGTTTCGGTCTATATAATCTATTTTAATGATTTAGTTTATAACTTGTTTAATACAAATCTTCCCTCGAAAAATGGATGGAAATCAGTCGGAATTTATATTGCGCATTTTAAGGGATTATGTGTTTTACTGACTTCAGGGAATGTATCAATGTTCTTTCAAATACTCTAAAAGCCTTCTATATATTAAGATCAAAAATGTTGCATTCTTTTCTGTATTACTTTAGTTACCTATAATGCATGTAATGCCTCTTTCTTGGGATTAACCCTTGACTTTTATATGAACTCTATATCTTTCCGTGTGTTCTTTTTTTTACATAGGCATCACCACATTATCACGGCCCAGAGGCCACTCAAGGATAAGGGTTAAAGAGTGTACAGTAGAAATTGGACAATATAGTAATCATTAGCAATGAAAATTTGGCAAATTTGATAACTTATATGGAACGGCTCATCAAGAACTTATTTACTTTAGACTTGAAGACAACCATATTGTTCGATTACGATAAAACACTATCCTTTAAACGCTTCGTTAGTAAAGTCGTAGAAACTGTTCTGTGTTCAGATGACCACTTGGCTATGTTATAGTTTATCATTGTAGAGTTTTTTTTCCGGTGTTTCCGAATTTGAAGACAAGGAATTACTTGGCCTGATATAGTATTCAGCTAAGTTGTGTTACGTGCATTAAGTGGATTTAGTGTAATGGATAATCATGCCAGTTTTGTCTAACAACATTTCGCATGGAGATCTTGAAGATACTCGAGGGTAATGTCTAAGAAACATTAATATACGCATCATAAACGCGTCTGTTACTAGGTTAAATCGACGGCAGTAGAATCGAATTTAATAGCCATGGAAGTGGCAGTTCGTTGATAGTAATCGATTGCAACCAAGTAAGTTACAATATGTGTATAGAGTATAATTTCGAATTATTAACATGACACGTGTGTTGTAAGACCTCATTCTAAACGAAGTAGAACATAGTTCTTTTTTTCAACGAACTTTTACGTCGTACGTCGATGGCAATTTATATCGTGATACAAGATATCTCTTCAATTAATTAGCGAACACAACTAAAAAAAAGAAGGTTTTACAAAAATGCGTTCAATTAAAATGTAAAAGTAATCTTGGACTCCAATGAAAGAGTGCGATAGTATTTGTTTACTAAATTGTTTTACTAAGTGATTTACTACCAAAATTGTAATTCATAATTAGTTATTTTTTTATTGTAAAAGCATTATCACCTGAAAATAATCTCTAAATTCTTTATGCTTTATATCAACTGCATTTAAAAAAAAAATTGAATCGTAGGAATAAACTGGAGATTTTCACCGTACACAATAATTTCTTTCTGGCATCGATATCAAAGTTGTTTCTTAGTTAATCAGTTCAAATGAATTCGACCGATTCGAATACTGCCCTTATTCATTATGATTACTTGATCATATTTATTTCGAATAAATACTTGAAGAATAACGTGATTAAAATTGTTATAGTTTTTAAGTGATAGAACCAAAAATGTTCTCATATTTGTGTATTAACTCTCTTTTTTATCAATATTACAAATCGATTTACTGTCACGCCGAATACTCTCTGATATTGGCTAATAGTTTTCTCGAATACTTGACTGACAATAAGTTATT
Organism: Euprymna scolopes; assembly: GCF_053919585.1. Taxonomy (NCBI): domain Eukaryota; kingdom Metazoa; phylum Mollusca; class Cephalopoda; order Sepiida; family Sepiolidae; genus Euprymna; species Euprymna scolopes. Next base: position 49,884,581 of record NC_136492.1, read on the forward strand.
TCTTATGTATTTCATTTCGTTTCATGAACTTTGAGTAATGCATTGATAGCATTTTCCTAATCAGCATTTCAATTCACTCATACTCAGCTTTTACACAACTTTTTTATGTCACTACATTTATAATAATTATTTGTACGTACTATGCCTTTCGCACAGACCATCACCAGCTATTACTTATTGAGAACAGTTGGATCTTATCTCTCGAGTCTAGATTGCAACACGTCTCCTAAAACACTAGTAGCCTCTACTTCTTTCCATAATTTTTGAAATTAATTTTCGTTATTTCGAGAGCCGTTTACGCAAAGTTCGCAACGACCTTGCCTTGCATTTGACTTCTGTATGAACAAGACGATATAACGGCCCAGACATTTGAGACATATCCGAGTGTGTTGTGGTTAATCCTTTTCTTTGTCTTTTCATACTCCTTATTACTTCATGACTCGTTGGCGTGAAGCCAGTGAATACCGCCATTACACTGTTTTAGAAGACATAGTTAGCTTACAATATTGCGATTCTAGTACTCTTTTTTCATGAATTCTTTTTTATGTTCGTTTTATTCTTATGGCGGTTTACATATAGGAGGTTGTTTTAGCACAGATATTATTGAACTGTAGACTTTTTTCGGATTATTTTGGAGTTTTTTTATAATTCCCGTCTAATATATTGCCCCACTCTTTAATCTTATTTCAATTATTATTATTGCGGTTACGGAGTAATATTTATAGTTGCATTAGTTTTTATAGAATAGCATACTGGTTTTTTATATAAAAAGTAAAACTACGATGATATGAGTTTTCGTGCCAATTTGATGGATATATAACGAAGAGATGTGTAGTCTGTAAATACTTATCGTTATAAAGATCAGCGTTTCCTTGTAAGAAGAACAATACTATTCGTTGTAGTAGTTTCATCACTACTAATAGAAATGATATTTATGAAAATATAAAATTGGCTGTACTCATTTCCAGTGACTAATAAACTTACACTTATACAAAAAAATAATCCCTGATTATAATACACATAAGTGTATATACATACACACACGGGAGGAGACAGATAAACACACACGCATACACGCGACCACACACACATACACACACATATATATATATATATATATATATATATATATATATATATATATATATATATAAAATATACATATATGCTTTTTAAAGTATCAGGTTTTAGCATTATATTGAATCATGTTTTAGTTTATTTTAGTTAATGGATTTTGTATATCGCTAGTATATAATATAACAGAAATATAACCAAATTATGAAGGTTGTATGCTATTAAAGTTTTGTTAGAGCTACGAAGATTATAAGGCTAACGGTATACTTAAGAGTCTTGTGTCCTCTCATGTTTGTCGATAGGAAGGTTGCCAAGTAGACGTTACCGATGATTTGAAAAGCAACCCAATTTTATAACCATAAAAGCGACGAGAAATAAGTAGGCTTTGCTAAATTGCTATCTTCATAAGTCTTTTGGGAAAAAAGCTATCACCATGCAGAGATAAGCGATAATAGTGGAGTTGGAGGAAGACATATTTGGCACCGAGTGGATTGGCAATTTTCAGGGTTGTCGGCATAGAGGCTTAGTATTTAAATTATAAATTCAAGCGCTCATCATTCCCAGCGGAAAAAACGTTGTCAGGCAGTAATTAGAATTTACGAGCAGGTCGGAATATTATACATTAGGAGTCGATTTGTTCTTGTTGCTACACTTTGATACGTTTATTCATTTCTTATTATCAAGGGGTAATTTGCTGTACTGTTGCTTAAGTCTGTGCGAGAACTTGCGTAAAGAGAATAAGATAGAAGGCGCTGTCATGATTACTTCAAGGTGATTGAAAAATAATAGATTGCTAATCTATAGGTATATTTAATTGAACGACCTACATATTTATTCTAAAAAAAATGTAAGTTTTCTTACAATATGCAGTTATTATAATTATATATATATATATATATATGTATGTATATTACTGTAAAATATATGTAAAGGAAGGAAAGAAGGAGAAGGGCAGAAGATACAAAAAGTGGATTATACGTATATATATATATATATATATATAATGAATATTATTTTTTTTTTTTTTAAATCGTAAATAATCTCGCGTGATGGATGAAATCCCGCATATTCATATACGATAAAACAAAGGAAAAGGGGGGTCATATATCTATATATCACTCAAAACGTCCAGGGTATTAACAAACCTTTTTTGCCTGCAGAGAAAGGGTTTCGGTCGGGAAATGAACACGGTGTAGAGAGTTTTCAAATGAGTACACGATCGGCCTCGAAATAATGTTTTAAAGAAGTAATGCCTATATCCCATCCCACATTCTTGAGTATCCAATAAATGTTGTCCGATTGCGGAATCTAAATTATTGTTTGTGGGGGTTAGGGGAATTTTATTTATATTTTTATTACGATAATATGAAGCTACATGTTGTCGGATTCTTGTGTCATAGTGAACGCTGGTTCGCCCGACGTAGACAGCATCACACTAACATTGGAATGTATATACACTATTGCTAAGTTAAATGCGAGGAAAACTGTCCTTTTTGTAAGAAAAAATGCAGGTTTTGTATTGAAATATCACCCGAGGTAGAACAAAGGAAATCAATTGTTGATAGTCTGTTTACGTTGATTAATGAGAGAGACATTTTTACCAACCCATGGACACTTAAGATACAAAGGAATGTTTGAAGGGCTAAAGGTTATGCCTTTATTTAATTGGTTGATTTTAAATTTAATACATTTTAAATTAAGAATTCTGAGTAGCAATTACTGATTAGGATTTCCTTAATTTTAGTAATTTTAGTAATGTCACCATCTAGTCGACAGGGAGAACAAATAACCGAGGCCATATGTACCAACGTATAAATCAAGGTCAACTCGGTAGTCTTATGTGCAAAAGAACACCATTTAGTATATAGACCGGTAAAAGTAGGTTTTGAATATAGAGAGGAAAAAACACCTCTTGAACTTTCAATCGACACGTCGAGGAAAAAGAGAGATTTTTCCTATTCTATCTTCATAGTAAAAAACAAAGCGTGATGTAAGGAATTAAGACGTTTATATAATTCTTATGCCAGGTCCCGGGGAGGAAAAGACGCAAACGTATCATCCAGATAATCAAAATATAAAGCAGGATTGTTATGTGGTGGTTTGAGAAGTTTTAATGCATAACCCCCAACGAAAATGCCAGAAAAGGTACGAGCTAAGGAGATGCCCATGGGACCCCCATCAATTTGTTGCTAAATCACGTTGTCGAAACTAAACTCGACGGATTTTGTGCAAAGAGAAAGGAGTTCAATAATTTATTTTTCCGGTAAAGAAGTAGAAACATGTTTACGGCGATAAAGTGCATTGCAGCAAATAGTAATATTCTCATTGATAGGCATGTGTTATATATTCGTTCTTCATTGAGTTCTCACTAGGGGTATCCTCCTGGGGCGCCATTTTGAATCATTGAGGGGGACCAAATTTATCTTTCGTTACATTTGAATATGTTATATAGAGTTCTTCATTTAGGGGCACTTTTTACGTTTGTGTGTATACACTATATAACATCAAAGATTCCGTGTGCGTATGATTGTCTCTAAAATAAATGGTTGTGTGTTTGATTATCATAAAGGGAATCGTGTGTGTGACATGTAATTTCTGAACCTACCTCTGTTTCTTCTCGCTGTTGAACTATCTGGAAATTTCTCATCCTGGAGGGAGATTTGATACCTGTTTGACGAAGATTTATCACTCCAAGACGATGAAATGGTTTTATAGTTTTTATTTCACTTTCCCCAGAGGTCCTGCAGCAGGTGCAAAGTGAAATCTGCTTGTGTGGTTCTTCTTCACACACGTCAGCGTTCGTCTCCCCCTCCCCAGTTAAGAGGGGGGAGACCACGGAAAACGTCCTTCTTCTTCAAAGCTCAAATCAAATCTCCCAGATCTAGCCAACCACGTCACACATACGTAATTTGGTCAGCTGACCTTTGGTTCTGGTAAACGTGTCTACCTCCACGTTTACTCACCTCTCTCTCTCTCTCCCCCCTCTCTATTCTCTTAGAGACACAGAGAAAGAAAATAGAAAGAGTAAGAAAGCCAGAGAGGGGGGGAGAGATGCTCGTTAACATTCCTCCACCCCTTTTTTATCAAAATGTATGGCAAGCCATACATTTTTAATAACTAACTAACTAAAAAAAATAATTATGTCCGAAGTACATCTTTATTTTTTCACTGTCCGGACTCACCCCTTTTCCAAGAAAGATCAGGCACCAGTACTCTTCTACTACACTATCAACCCTTCTGCTGTTTCCCGAAAGTCTCTCCTCGACATTAACTTGCTTCCAAGTTAGACAAAGATACAGCTTTGCAGATATACATCTTGTCTAGGCGGTCGCATTGTTGGATATTTTCCACTGACTCTGCTCTTTATTTGGACCACTTGGCCAAACAAATGGAGACTCCATTTTCGATCACTTTTTCGAAATGGGGCCAGCATATCGCAATTACGACCAGAACGTCGGATGCTCCATGTTGGTGGTAGCTTTATCGCATTGGGACTCGAACCCCAGACCCTCAGATTAAAAGTCTGATGCTCTACCGACCCAACCATCCCACTCGCGTTCTCGACTTTCAGCATAGGCCTAAGTCCCAGTTTTTCTTTTTCCTTTACTGTAATGCCCTGACGTCTTTCTCTGAGTGGTCCTATTACTGGAGCTTTGTTCTATTCTATCTACTACTTCGGGACTTCACAAAGCTCTTCTACTAACTCCCTTGGTTGGTCTAAGTCAAGATACGCCTTCACACTGATTCACTCGGAGCCTGTTTGAATTCCTGGAACCCGACAAGATACGGAATCATCACTCCCTAACTAATGCGCCATCGATTTCTAACTAAGTAGCTTTCCCTTTGTGATTTTTCCGCATTCCCAGCAAGTCCCAAGATTCCAACCCAGATATCCCTCACACATTCCTCTAAAAAAAATAAAAAAATAATAAGGCTCTATCTTGTCCCTTACGAAATCTGCATCTTTCCCTTTCTTCTATCTCCCCGTGATTAGGCTTGGTACCGACTGTCCAGTCGCTCCGTACCCTGAGGAATTATCGCGACCTCGCACGCCAGACTTTTGTTGGACAAGACTTATTGCCATTGCTTGGGCCTACGTGCCATCTTCCAACTCACTGGAACCACTAGTATTGTTTTAACAGGGTACTCATTACTCTAAAATAGTATTTCCCCTGCCAAATTTTCTAATTTGTGACAATACCGTGGCTTATAAAAAAAATAAAACAACAGAAAAAACTGCTTTCTACAGCCTAATCGCCTTGTAATTCTCATGAAAAAAATGCAACTACGCGCTAAACGTCCCTAAAATATAACTAAACCAACCAAATCTATTCCAAAATAATTTAATTTAATAATACCAATTAAATTCACCCAGCATGTTTTTTTTTAATTTTGGCACCTTTAATTCACAATAGGGTAACATTTTATTTTCCTAAGTACTTGCATACATATTTCATTCATCTTCTCTTGAGCGATTCGTAACATAATGGCCACGTCAGCCATTGCACCCCCTCTGCCCCTTACACCATGTCAGAGGGCATTTCATTTGCTCTCTGAAGTTAATTACAACTAGATCCGCTCACGCTGGACAGAATACATTCCGTTTACTGCTATGTCAGAAAAAACTTTTTTTTTTCCAAAGTCGGTAAGCGCAACCTGCCTTGAAGACACAGCTTCACAGAAAACATCGGATTTCCACACATGAAGTACTCAAACTTGCTCCATGTTGATTCTACTCGAAAACAACAGAAATCACGATAAAAAAATAAAATTCGAATCATTTCCCGAGAATAATGAAATTAATAACTACCCATGTAATTCAACACCTCTCCAAAATTCTAACATGCTTGCCACAGAAATTAAATTCCATTCACGCCCCACTTTTTTCTTTCATTTCTTCATATAGTTTATTTAACTCTATATTTATCTCTTTTTTTTTTTACTTATGTGGTCAAAACGTCACTCATGTCGAATAGAACATTTATTCTACTTTTCGAAAATTAAAATTAATACCGACTGAACCTTTTACTCTTCCGAAACTTTTTTTTAAATCATTTATTACACTGTTTAAATCTTATTTCTTTCTCTTTTTCCCAATTTTATTATTAATATAATGATTATTAATTAATTAACAACACGTTCTTTCTTTTATTAATCATTCTTTCAATAGACCCCACAAGCAAAGATTTCACCTCACCATTCTGCGAAAAAAAATACATGTCAAAGAACAAGAAAATTCTGCCAATACCGTTTGACAACACATCAATTACATAAAAATAATTAAAAAAATACAAAAATATCCTATAAGCAATCACAAAGTCCCATCTCACTAACAACAAAATTCCAAATAACAAAACACAGATTCGTGGATACTCCTTTTGACCACGTCATTAAAAAAAAAAAAAAAAAAAAAATTCTTACGAAAAATTCGCACAATCAGCGAAAAAGAAAAAAAATCATTTTACAGGACATGACCATTGTCTTTTCATCAACAGTACATATTGTTTTTCATTAAAAGTTACGCTTAGTTCACAGTTTAAAAATGACACAAAATATTCATAACAACATTGACATGTTTATCTTTGTGGTAAAGGCTCGTTACAGTCATATGTTCTATTTCTTTTTTTTTTCTTTTTATTTTTCTCACTGGCTGTTGTTAAAAATTTACAAAATAAAGCCATTTTTCGTTTTTCCCTTCTAATTTTGACATTAAGTGATATTTTTCTTCGTTCATAACGAGCTAATTCCCAATACGATAAACATTTTTTTAAAATTATTTTCTATATATAAAGTTTTACATCTGTGTGTCTGTATGTCTTCCTTTTCTTTCTTCGTGAAAAGGTTGTACGTGTGTATTGCTTTTCTTTTTTTTTCTTTTTTTTCTTAATTATTTTTCTAATTCGCCTAGTGTTTTAATGGACCCTACGTTGTGTGTGTGTTGATTTGTATTTTTTTCTACTGTTCTTTCTTTTTTTTTCAGACATTTTATTGTGTTTTTCTTGTCTTTTTTTCGTCCTTTGTTTCCCCGTGGTAATCGAAGTTCTTTTTTTTTTTTTTAGTCTATTTCTTTTTTCTTGACACTAAATCTCCATGCTTCCACGTTGTATTTTCTTAAACACAGGTTCGATTATCGCATCGGTGATGCGACTTAGTCACGAGCACCAAAATGAATATGTTATATATTCGTTCTTCATTGAGGTTATCCTTGAGGTGTACCAAATTGAGCTTTCGTTACATTTGAATATGTTATATAGAGTTCTTCATTTAGGGGCACTTTTTACGTTTGTGTTTATACACTATATAACATCAAAGATTCCGTGTGCGTATGATTGTCTCTAAAATAAATGGTTGTGTGTTTGATTATCATAAAGGGAATCGTGTGTGTGACATGTAATTTCTGAACCTACCTCTGTTTCCTCTCGCTGTTTAACTATCTGGAAATTTCTCATCCTGGAGGGAGACTTGATACCTGTTTGACGAAGATTTATCACTCCAAGACGATGAAATGGTTTTATAGTTTTTATTTCACTTTCCCCAGAGGTCCTGCAGCAGGTGCAAAGTGAAATCTGCTTGTGTGGTTCTTCTTCACACACGTCAGCGTTCGTCTCCCCCCTCCCCAGTTAAGAGGGGGGAGACCACGGAAAACGTCCTTCTTCTTCAAAGCTCAAATCAAATCTCCCAGATCTAGCCAACCACGTCACACATACGTAATTTGGTCAGCTGACCTTTGGTTCTGGTAAACGTGTCTACCTCCACGTTTACTCACCTCTCTCTCTCTCTCTCTCTCTCTCTCCCCTCTCTATTCTCTTATAGAGACACAGAGAAAGAAAATAGAAAGAGTAAGAAAGCCAGAGAGGGGGGGAGAGATGCTCGTTAACACATGTTAGATTATAAACTAGAAATATAAAACGCGCGCGAAAAAAATATATTGATTGGGAGTAGTAGCTCTAATGATTCTGTAGAAAGTAAACGAATCAGAAACACAGAAAGTAGAATAGAATGTACGGGCAGGTAAAAGTAACTCATTCAGCTATTGGGCAACGGCATGTTGAGAAGAGTCAATCATGGATAAAATCGGTCTACATCACACACTATCTTTATGATTTTTATGAGGACGATAAAGTCGGCGTCTCAAGTATCCAGTGGGTTTTATTTTGAGGAGATAATTCTTTTTAAATAAGAAGTGCAAGCGTTTTTGCACGAACCGATTGTCATCTAAAATGTTTGACATTTTATTAATATAGTCAGTACGGTTCAGGACAACTACGCCAGCATCTTTACCAGGTATGGAAATATAAATATCTTTATTTTTCTTTAAATTAAGTACTATTACAAAATGGATTTTTTCCAGACAAAATTCCCCGAGTCAATCGACGAATTGCTATGAGAATGTGCAACACAAGACACATTAGCTTTCATAGCTGCAAAAGTATCTGAGGAAAGAAGGGGTTGACGTTTTAATGGAATAAACAAACTATCACATTCAGTGAGAACCTCAACATTACTGATGCATTAAGGAGGAACCAGAAAATATAAACCTTCATATAAAACAAGTTTATCAAATTCAGAAAGACCACGCTAGATCCATTAAAAATATGGTTAACAAGGTTGGTGTTGTCCGAGCCAAAACTATTTTTAATTAGTAACGTCACATGTTCGTTTAATTTCCGAGTAAATAATTTCGGATTAACCTCGTCCTCATTCGCGAGAAGACACGAAAAACGGAAGTAATCAAAGTAGGACAAAGACCAGTAGGCAGAGTGCGATAAACGATGGTGACTAGACAAAACGTATTCGAGTTGGCCTGCATTTTTTTTTATATCGTCGGTAAGAAAAGAATGTTGAATGACTAAACTATAAAACAAGTTGGAATGAGTGATACGTTTAGAAATATATCAAGGAAATACATTATTTTCTAAAAATGATTTAAAAAGGGGAATAACATTTTTAAGACGACAACAAGAGAGCCGGTCTGGGATCTGGTGTACCTTTTTGCAAAAAAGTAGAAGAGTTTATTCGGGGTAAAAATTTACATATGACCGACAAAAGAGTTGTTTTGGAAATAAGACGTCTTTTGCCACCCTCGATGGAATTTTTTATCTTTTTTTTTAAACGGAAATATGGGAGAAGAAATCAAAATTAATAGTTAAAACGTGAACGATTTTACAATTATTGTAAAATATATGTACATGGGGGAAGGAAAATGAGAAGATAAAAAGCATATGGATTATCCATATGTCTGTATTTAGATTTCTATCTCTCTATTTAGCCTTCTCTCTCTCTCTCTATATATATATATATATATATATATATATATATATATATATATATATATTTTCAGAAACCGATTTCAGTATGTGTGACGAGTCTTTTAAAAAATGAAAGAGATCGACCGTAGTTATTTAAATAACTTATATATATATATATATATATATATATATATATATATATATATGTATATATACATATTAGCTAATATATATACATATTGGTATATATATATATAGATAGATATAGATATATATAGAATATATATATATAGATATATATATATAGAATATATATACATATATATATATATATACATATATGTATGCATATAGGTAAGTGTGATAATATATCTCACATAACATAATATTTAATTGTAGAGTGATAAAAAAGAGCATACAACTATATTATAAAACTAGGCGTGGAGGTAAAATTACAATATTAGTTGGTCATAATATTATTACTTCTAGATTGATCGTAATGTTTACAAATGTTAAAGTTTAGTTTGCTAAGTAAGCTAGTTAATAGATAGGAATGATACATGTGTAATAATAATAATATTAAAAAATGCATTTATAGTAATAAGATTCCAAATATTGGTAAAAAACAAACTGTATATGTTGAAACAAGGGAGTATTATTCTATTGATGAGTGGTTTTGAATATATAAGACAAATGTGTTAATTGTTAGAATGGATGTAAAAAATATTGTAGTTTTAATAGGGTATATCTATTGAATATATATTAAGATAAGCTATATATTTTTAATATATATATAACTAAACGTCTATAAATTTATTTAGGAATCATAAGTTAAATTAAAGCTTGAAAAAGTGAATGTATAGGATGGGGGTTAAATTTAAAAGAAATCGGAAATAAGTATATTCTATATTATGATGACTAAACAAAATTTAAAATTCTTAATTTACTTAAAACAAATTAGAATTAGATTTCACTTAAATATACATTCATTTAATATAACTAAAAGAACACATTATTATGAGATTAGGAAACTTTGACACTTTATTATTAGGAGGTTTGGATATATTAAATATTAAACTAAAATTATACTTTTATAAGTAACTAGTTCGAAAATATTTATTAATGCTAGATTGTCGGATATTGAACTTTTAAGCGTTTGCACAATGTGAAAATTAAAACTACTACTTTCAAAATAAATAAATACATTATACTACTACTACTACTACTACTACTACTAATAATAATAATAATAATAATAATAATAAACATAATATAAATGAATCAATCAATAAATAAAAATTAAGGTAAATGTAAGAAGTTACTTAATTTATAATTTAACATTAATGAAGTAAAACTTAAGTATGATTATGGATGGTTTCAATTCAAATCAATAAATTATTTAATATAACCGTCAAGATTAAACGGATTTTTCTAGTTTAGTTTAGTTTCGTATATGCAAACATGCATACTAGTTTATAATTATTGATGATATTTTCATAAGTATTCATGCATAAATTAATGAGAGTAAAGAGAATAGAGTAAGCTTCTTAAATAAGGATTGGTATATATTATAAGAAAATTCATTTATACATATATATATATATATATATATATATATATATTAAATTGTAATTCAATGAATTTAATAAAAAAAACTCTCATTGAAATGAAATGAAGTGGTTGAGTTTCATATCAAAGAATTTGTAATTTTCTAAGCATACTCTCATTGAAATGAAATGAAGTGGTTTCGTTTCATATCAAAGAATTTGTTTATTATTCTAAGCAAGACAAGTCTTGCTTAGAATAATAAAAAAAATTCTTTGATATGAAACGAAACTACTTCATTTCATTTCAATGAGAGTTTTTTTTTTAATTCATTGAATTACAATTTAATTTATTTGCTCTATCTTGCATATCGAGCAATTCTTGTTTAGATGGGATAACTTATAGAATATTACTGCCAGTAATATTTTGTAAACCTACAATCTCACCTTTCCATAACAACTGATTGTTAAATAAAAACTATTCTGAAGTATATATATATATATATATATATATATATATATATATATATACTTAAGTTCTGTTTATTTAACTACTTTATCGAGTAAATTGAGATCCATTCTATAATACTTGCACATAATCATCGTAGAAGTTCTGTTTATTAAACTACTTTATCAAGTACATTGAGAGTCATTCTATAATATTAGACATAATCTCTCTATAAGTTACCATGCAATTTGGATGTTAACTTTTATATCCTTTTTTTAACTTCCGTTCTCTATGACTTTATATTGTTCAATCAATTTCAAATTGCGATTTTCCATGTCTCACTTACATTAGCAAATAAGGTGCAAAAAATTATAACTATTTGCTAATATATTCTCCTCTGAAGAGATGGTATACATCGAAATCCTATAGGATAAGGAGTTAAAATCTTTTTAATGTACTGTTTTATTACATAGAATTAAACAAAATCTTTGATCAGAAACTCAAACATTTCACGTCATACATTTTTAAATTCATTGAATGACTAAAATTTGATATTTACATATATATATATATATATATATATAAATATATATATATACATACATATACATATGCGTGTGTGTGTGCTTGTGTGTGAGTGTGTGTGTGTGGGTGTCTCTATAGATTTTTTATTTATATAAACAAATATGACATACTCATTACACTGAATATGCTAATGTTTCGGATAATTGGTTTGAGAGAACCAAAAGTCCCCGCCAGGGGACGTAGTACGTACAGTACGTAGTGGTGCCGCGTTCTAAGCTCTTGCCTGTGATGTATATCCTAAGCACATTAGAATTTGAGTGAAGTGGTCCATGTTGATTAACAATTGTCGTGTGTATCTATTCAGCTTGTTTTTTTTTTTCGTGTCTATCTTATGAAAAACTTTACTGTGCCGAATTAAAGCAATCGCCTATAAATTGATAACTGTGAACAAATTTCTATCATTAAGTAATTATTTTTTGAGCAATCTTAGTCTCTTCTTGTAAACCTATTTCGCATTTTCGTTTATTTCATTACAGAACACCGTGTTAAGTTCAGGCACTTCAAACAACTAGTAGCATACTGCCTAATGCAATTTGTGTATGCATGCTCTGCCTGTGTGTCCTGATCTTATTGAAAAATGATGCTATTCCTGGATGTTTTTATCCGCCGTTTTATGGGATTCACAGCACATATAGAAATTCTAAACGCCATATTTACATCTTCATGTCACTGCTGTACAGTTTAAAACAAAGTTGATTACTTTTTCTGTCTTCACAAATATTTTCAGATCGTCCATAAATAACATGTGGCTGATTTTTTATATGTTTTAATTCAGTTTTTAACCCATATTTGTCTCATTTTGTACATGTGCCAATGATATGGGGAATATTGCAAATGCAATGACGAAAAAAAATCTCCTTCGAACATACTGCGTCTGTTATTTACAGTCCCTAATAGTTTCTCATCTGAAAATAGTTGGTTTTCCAACAGCTTATTTTTATCTTATGAACCCCATTATATATTCTGAAACCCTTAATCATTTTCGATGCCCTGGGTGCCTATGAAGGTTATACAATATCATAAGCATTTTTATATTCTATTCAAGCTTCATTCAAGTTTGTTTTCTTCTTTTGCAGTGTTTTAACATACATTTATAAATCGGTAATTGGTATTTTGTTCTTGAACATCTTATATTTTTGCCTGTTTCCTCAACTAGTAGTAAACAATATACTTCCAGATTGTCATTTACGTTTGTACACGTTTTTGTTGTCTTTTACTTCAGTCGAAGTTCTCAGAGATCAAGGACCCACGTCTTCAAAAGTAATTTCAAGAAATCAATTACCTGTAATTTTTAACATCTATTCTCGATTAGGATATTTAATGATTAAAATAGCTGTTCCCACTACCAGCCCTTTGGTATGTTTAACAATCTAACAGAATCATCCAGAGAAATAGTAAGCCTCTAGTGGATTCCTGTGAAATATCACAACCAGAACCTGTGAATTCCATGAGGTCTGGTTCCCTACCACTTAGGCATCAACTTGATTTGCTTCCTCAAATCTTCAACGGAAATGTAGATATCGTCTTGTGTCAATATCCAGTCTTTTACTTTATTTATCGACTCATTTGGAATCAACCTTGTGGGAAATCTCTTTTAACATGTGCTCCAATAAAACTTTGCAGCTTTTTCAGAATTAAGAGCCACCGTTTTAGTTTAAACTCCTACCGATTCCTAAAGTTCTTTGACTGTTTTGTTTTGAACTACTTGTCGTAAAACAGATGAATTCTGTTACATCTTTTAGTCTTAGAAGAATTTTTATAATTTGCTGCTTTAACTCGCCTACAGTTGTAATAAAATCATTGGATTCCACTTTGTATCATTTGTACAGTTCTTTTTACTCGATGTTTGCATTTAAATGATGATGAAGTACGCAGTCAAACAGATTAATACGTGAACAAATAAAAAATATCTTACAAACATTTTACGTTTGGCGAACTTTTGAAGTGGTATTGGTTTTTGTAAATGTTAGTAGTATAACTTAACGTAATCTAATATTATATGTACATATTTATACATAAATTGTTTATATAATACTTGAAAAGAATGAACGTGCAAGAAAAATCCACAAATGTAATCTAAATTAGAACCATATTAGCTAGATTCCAACATTTTTTCTTTAATCTAAAGTGTCTTTATGCAATGGAACTGAATGAATTTATACTGGTATACGTCAAGGCAATATTGAAATAGTGAAAATTGAGAAATGGTAACTTTAAAAGTGGTAGAGAAGCGAGAAACAAGTTCGTGAAACATAAATGGATGTCTGTATTTCTTTAACAGATTTGAACCCTACGGCAAAGACAATCGATTATGTTAACTAGTTAAATATTGAAATTACGCAACTAAGCTTGAGGGAGTTTGAAATATACAGTTTTAAACCATTATATTAAAATTCGAGATGAAGAATTAACAAGTAGCAGCAGTAAGTTTTATAAAGAAAGATTGATGTGATCTTAAGTGTTAAAGATGATACGAGTGTTTAATTATTGGGAAAAGGTTTTTTTTTTTAGGAACGAAGTAAGGAACTTATTATATGCTAACGTAAATTCAACGTTAAGTTAAGGCAGAGTCGTGTAAATGAACGACATAGGTTCAGTCCTGTTGCTTAGCAAATGATCAGAAGACTTGTTTCTGGGAAATTAATTAATTAGTTAATTGGTTGGTTGCTTGCTTTTGTTGTACGGCATATCACCCCTTTTCAAGTTATTTCATGTTGATTCCAGTGATTTTGAAGAAAAAAATTTAATAGAATATATTTGTTTGTTTTTTTTTGTTTTGTTTTTTTTTCAAGTCGGTTTCTATTTAACCCATAGTTGGGACCCTAACAGGTACTACACTTCGGACCTTGTAGAGTGGACCTTGGAGCAATGGCAATTAATGGGTGGCTCCACACTCCCCAAAGCACGCAAGGTGGGGCCTCACCATCGGATATAGTTTGGTTGTTGTTTTTTTTCGATTTACGGCATTTCAATCCTTTTCAGGTTATTCAATGCCGAATCCAGTGATTTTGAAGAACCATTTTTTAATAGAGTATATTTGGGTTGTTTTAGGTCGGTTTCTATTAAATCCATAGTTGGTTCCCTAACAGGTACTACCAGTCCGGGTCAGAGTGGACCGGGGAGCAATGCCAATTTAAACGTGGCTCCACACCCCTCAAAGCCCGCAAGCTGGGGCCTCACCATCGGATATAGTTTAAGGTCATATATAGGACCTCGGATACAGTTTAAGGTCATATCCAGGACCATGAGAAATTAATTCAGACAGTTTTCGCAGTTGTAGCCAAAGACGAGAATATCCAGTGATGCAACCTAATCGACCAGGTTTGGAGGGAGAAATAAATAAATGAGTGTAGTATAAAATGCATTGTTTAAGTAGGAAATTAATTTATGAAAAGAAGTGGCGACATGTGAAATCGGACTAAACATATGTAGGTTGGAGTTAGCTACCCGTTGTAGACAACTGTCTTATTCCTTTTTAAAAATAGGTGTTTATTGCATATGTTTAAACACACACACACACACACACACACGCATTAATACAGCGTACATATACCTTATGAAATATTTTATAAATTGGTGTTATTACAAATAACATTACGCAAACATCTACATAAGTAAATGAGATGTATATAGCATGGGATATTATTGACACGCCCAATAAGGACGATTGTATAATAAGCGTAACATTTATATGAAAATTTTTCGAGACTTTTAAGCATATATATTTAAATTAGGCACCGCCAAAAATGGCCGCAAAATCAAGTTGTTGTTGTTTTTTAAAACGAAATTACATTTATTAAAATCCATTATTTCTGAGTAACTTTTTTTTTCCAGAAAGATAAAACCCTGAATTTTATCATATAGAAAACAGAATAATGTAAAACTTTTTCTACTATTTTTAATTCAATTTTAAATATTAAATTTTCCCAAAAAGTTAACAATTGACATTTTTTGTCTTGCACAAAAACGTACTTTAATATTAAAAAAAAAGGGTTTTTGAAATAATTAATTAATTTATTTATTGTCTAACTAAGATTTAGGATGATTTTCTAAGAGAATATGCAAAAATATTATAATATAAGTACCTGAATTTCAAATAATTCCACTTATTCATATAGGTAACCAGATATTTCGCGTTGACGTCGAGTTCAGATCGACTCTGTTTACGTTTTCGTTTGATAAAAAGCAAACTATTGAAGACCAAACAGGCCAAAAAAACTTATTTTTCAGTGACGAAAATTTCAATGTATTATTAAGCTGAGGCTGGCCAGTACCAGATGGGTGACCATTTGTATGCGTTTGGTTTTTAATGTGTATGTGTGTGGGGGCCAGGCTCCCCAAAATGGGGGGGGCAATTTAAAGCAGAATAAAAAAAAAATTATTTCAGCGCGTTTGGTCCACCGTAGTCGAAAGGCGGCAAACGTTTTCAAACGGGATCGAAAAAAATGATGCTATTTTTAACACAAAGGGCACAATATTTATCGATTTTTTTTTTTGGTATCGATTATTCAAAGCATGCCCTGTTTAATAATGGTCATGCATTATTCGGCTCGCTAAAAAAAATTGTTAATTTATTTATCAAAAATTTTAAAATAGCTTTTTTTGTATAAATATTAAAATTGTTTTTTTTTGTTTTGCTTAACTTAAATTAATTATTTTACTTAACATATTCACCGAATTTCACACTTCAAAACTCAAAAGCGGGATAATTAAACACAATCGAAGTTTTGATATTCAGACGTCAAAATAAGGTATGCAAACAATTTTTTTTTTTGAATCTATAATTCTGTCCCTTACAACAACACAATATGTTGATTTCAGATGATTATTTTAAGCATATTTGTTCCCACTTCAAAACAAGGGGGGTTGTAAGCAAAAAAAATATATATATAAATATCGTTTATGAAAAATAAGTACACTGTTATAAAGTTCATTCTTCTCCTAATAATCGCTGAAAATTTCGTATTGATCGGATAATTACCTGATTTTTGGTAGCTTTTTAAAAAGACGGTCCGTCAAAAAGTACTGACCTGCCCCCCCCCCCAGTTTTGGCGGTGCCTAATTTAAATTCATGGAGATTGCGTATGTATTAATATAGAAACAGTACTTTATTATTTATTATATATTACGAGAGATTATTTGCTCAGTTTACTAATTCACCACCAAATGTTGATAATGATAAGTTCCTTCATTAAATTCCGTCTGTGTTGGTTTACAATATCACGTCAGCTGATATTCGGGGTTGACGATGAATGTCATAGAAAATCACTTCTGATTAATGCTTAATTTTTAAAAATGCAAACGAACAAACGATTTAGCTTTTTTTTAATGCTACTGCTACTTCCACCGTAAATTGAATTCCTTAATAAAAAGAATTAATATAAAATGGTGAGGAACAACTGGGCGTAAACATGACATTATTCAATCTGTAGTAAAATGCTCTACCACTGAGTTATATATATATATATATATGTATATATATATATATATATATATATATATATACTATAATACTTAATTATTAGCAATTCTCACATCGAAATTCCATAGAAATTATCAGAACCATAATCATAGTATTTTTCAAAAAACATCTGAACATATATACAACTCCCTATTAATGGTTATAAATTCAAAACTTTGTTTCGAACGAATAATTCATTGCACATTAGCATAATAAGTTGTCAGATAAAATTTGTCAGATTGCCAGATTGTTTCCTATGAATAGCAGGACATATACCCCACATGGTTGTCTAATAAGTGTAAACTATGCATGAAACGGATATCATAACATTAAGTACACCTTGCCTCATCTAAACACATATTCATAAAAATCTTAGCCAGATTGTGTAGTCAGTTGGCGAGCAAAATAACAGCGATAGACATACACTAAAGCTAATATAATATAGATTATTTTTCACCCATTTAAACCGTGCCGGATATATATATATATATATATATATATATATATATATATATATATATATATATATATATATATATCTCGTTGACTGTGAATGAGTACTATTAGGTTAGTGCAAAAATATGTCGTTTTGAACCTTCAACTATATATTAAAAACGACATTCGTTTTGCACCAGGCTAATATAGTACAAATTAATGCTTGGGTATTATTAAATTTGTACGTACTTTAGCATTGAATGATATTTCCTATCAAACAGTAAATAATAATACATAATAATTATTAGGTTCCAGCATAGTATCATTGCAAAGTTCCAAATTATTTCGGCATGATCAGCCCAGCGCCTTCTGAAAAAAGTGGACTGGACAAGCAAAGAGAATAACAGATATATGATATATGTCTATATTACATTTTATTTAGTATGTCTGTCTGTAAACCTTTGCCGAAAATAGTAGATTGAGCCATTTTACATTGAAAACGCCGGAATAAGTATAATGTCATTTGTTTGAGACGGAGTAAGCAAGTAACAATGGGTTAATAAGGATTATTTTTATGCAAAACTGGCCACAAATGCAACCATATAAAATGCTGTATAAAGCATTTATTCAAATTCAACGAGCAATAATATTTGATGTTTTCACGAGCAATATTAATAGCATACTATATATACATATTTCAATTAGTCTTTACATGAGCAGAAATGTGTTGCTACACAGTAAATAGCAAGTTTCGGTCTTCTCCTATATAGTAACTAGTGAGCTCTTAAGACAACAAAAATTATTCAAAAGCTAATTTCTTAACGAAAAACGAAAATCAACTCAAAGCAAAAGAAGGTTTTTAGTAGAAAAAGAGGTCAAGGAGTGAAGTTTAGGTCAGAACACGGCTGAATAGGCGTGGAGTTATTTATTAATTGATTTATTTTATTCGTAATTTATTTTTATGGTGGGATAAGGGAATAGAGCAAGTAGGATTGGGGGTTGAGAAGTTCAATTTTGGTGGATATATATGTTATCTTCAGCAAGTGTTTGCTTTGTCTTCTTGCTAACATTTGTAAACCTATTTTAGTTCTTTATTCATTTATTTGTTCTTAGTGTTTTGATATATTTTTGCGAAAATGTAAGATACACCGAGATCTATTTATAATTTCTTCTACTCCTAAATATCATTTAAGGGAGGAAAAAAGAAAAAAGAGTAGGAGACGAATAAAAGAAAAAAGAAAGAGGGAAAAGGACAAAGGAAGTTATTAGAAATGCATTTTTAAATGATGAAAAATAAATTAACCATATTCGGGTGTTATAAAATAAATAAATAAGTCGCTTGCCATCGGTTTTAGCCTCCACCCTTATTTGTGAAAGCAGAGAAAACATCGGTTACAGTTGGAACTATTTGAGAGGACACATTCTGTTTAGGGGTTTGTCATTATCCCTTTCGCATAAGCATTTCTACAGGTAGGAAAAAACAAAGTAAACAAAACTACAAAAACTTGCAAAATAAATACTCTCTCTATATAGATATTAACTGTAGCGTCTTTAAATCAAAATACGCTAACGGAAACAATTTACTGCACGAGCGTCGCCCTTTTAAAATTCATCATTCAATAAAATAAAAAGCTATAGCAAACATCTAAATGACTACTTTAAATACAGTTCCTGATTTCAAAAAAAGAAAAACCAAAAGGTAATGATATATCTATATATTTTTAAATCAAATTTATTATGTAAATTCAAAAAATATATATATTTTTTTTTTCTACTGATTTCTATCTCTAACCTATACCAATTTTCTTATTAATTTTCTTATAAATTTTAAATCCAAACCTTTTACTTCAATTTTTCAGATTCATCTGCCTTACTTTTAATGCTAGGTTTATTTTTGGTGTCTTTTCAATTCAATAGAAATCCTCCTAAATTTGCTGATGAGGAGACCGTGCTTACCAAAAAAACTATGTATAATTGTTCTACGTGACTTCATGTATACCACAAATAAAAAGCACGGATTTCCGAAACGATCGTACAGATAATTGACTTTGTTGTTGTTCCTTCTTATGAAACTGATTTTTAATTTAATTAAATTTTGATTTTTAAATTTAAAAAAATTTTAAAATTTTAAAATTATAAATCACATTACTTAATATTGAATTAGCTCTAGGACATTTAACTATCGAGCTTATTATATATCTAAATTACAACGAACATTTACTGTATTTTAATTAAACTAGTAATTTCACTATTACATTAAAATACACTTAGCTCTTTAGACTATTATTCTAATCTCCTTTAAATTATATATATATATATATATATATATATATATATATATATATATATATATATATATATATATATATAAATCCAATCATTTCTACCCGCCGTTTCCCGGGTGTTTGGAGACGTATGTTGAGCAAAAAACAACGGTCACATCGTTCAACTGTGACGCCTTAACAGCCTAATTTCTGGCCGAAAACTGATTACACATATTTTCCCAAATCTCAGTACCCTGCCTATCATATTTCGAGTCTGTAGACTAGAAATTGACAGAGGTTTCGTGTAGGGAGATGTACACAAACAGCCACAACGACACAGACCCACAGACAAACAGCCACTTATACTGATCTTGGTAAAATTCGTCGCCTCTGTCGGAAGTTTTAGGCAGCCATGCAAACATACGTACATACATACATACATGCATACATACACACACATACATTTATATATTGATAACTAAAAATTTTGGACCCAAACCGATTACAAAGCTTGTCCCATCTCTGAATACCCTTTATGTAAAATTTTAAATGTTTAGACCAGATATATTCTGAGTAATTTGGTAAAGACCGCAGAGGTCAAATGTTTTTACTTTGACTCCTATTATGACCCCTTATCATTTATTGTTTTGGGCTCAAATTAAGTTATTAAGTTAGATCCATGTCCAATGAACCTATATCAAAAATTTTAAGTGTTTAGACCCAAAATTATCGGAGGAGTTTGCAGAGTTCTCAAAGATCAAAACGTTGAACTTTGACCCCTTAACAGAAAAAAATAGCCGATAACTGGTCACAAAGATTTCCCCTTATCTTAGTACCCTGTCTATCAAATTTCGAGTCAGTAGACTTAAAATTTACAGAGTTATTGCGTACACACACAGACACACAGGCACACACACAGACACGTCCACTTTTATATCTATCTATAAAAGTGAACGTATATGTGTATATGTGCGTATGCGTATCTGTGTGTCTGCGTGTCTGTGTGTGCACATTTCACTACGCAACAACTCTGTCAATTTACAGTCTACAGACTCGAAATTTTATATACAGGGTACTGAGGTATGGGAAAATCTATGTGATCCATTTTCGGCCAGAAATTTGGCTGATAAGGCGTTAATGTTCAAAGATTTGACCGTTGAGAACACTATAAAACTCCTCCGACAGTTTTGAGTCTTAACACTTGAAATTTTAGATAAAGCTTCCTTAGATATAGATCTAAGTTAATAACTTGATTGGAGCTCATAACAATAAATGTTAAAGTGTCATAATAGGGGTCAATTGTTTTTTAAATTGACTTCTGCGGTCTATACAAAATTACTTAGGCAATTTCTGGTCTAAACATTAGAAATTTTATATAAAGGGTAGTCAGAGATGGGGCAAGGATTTTAATTGGTTTAGGTAAAAAAAATTTAGTTACCAATATATACATGTGTGTATGTATGAATGTATGTATGTTTGCATGTCTGCCTAAAACTTTCGACAGAAGCGACAGATTTTTACAAGATCAGTATTGTTTTAAATTTCGACCTTTTAGACGACAAAAATCAAACACTTAGCTAAAAACGTTAATATCTTCTCCTTCAATTGGACACTTTTCTACAGAGGGGGTCGTTTTTTACGCCGACATTTTCGAACCTAATCATGTCTTTTCGATTGTCTAGCCTTAATTAAAACCAACGCCACTTCCAGTATGACGGTGTTCGTAAAAACAAAGACGTAAGTTTTTTTCCCACGTACTTTTCCTCCTTTGCCGTACGGGTTCGAACCTTCCTTCCTACTACCAATTTCTTTTTATCAACACACACCTCCAAGCACCCGGGCAACGCAGGGCTGAAATGCTAGTGGTATATATTTTTGTTTAATCTATAAAAGTGAACGTGTCTGCGTGTTTGTACGTCTGTGTGTGTACATGTTCCTAAGCAATAACTCTGTCGATTTTCAGTTTTCAGACTAGAAATTTTATATACCGGATACTGACATTTATGAAAATATTTATAATCCGTGTTCAGCCAGAAATTTGCCAGTTAACGGATCAAAGTTCAAGGATTTGACCTTTGAGCACTCTACCACACTCTTCCGCCAATTCTGAGTCTAAACACTTGAAATTTTAGATATAGGTCTCTTGGTCATGGATCTTACTTAATAACTTGATTTGAGTAAAAAATAATAAATGTTAAGGGGTCATAATGAGGGTAAAATAAAAAAAAAATTACCCATTTTAATGCTCAACATACACATCCAAACACCCGGGTAATGTAGCCAGACCTTTCTCTACATATTTTTTTTTAATTAAGCAGTCCACTCTAACGTAACCTGGCCTCTCTGATCATTCTCTTTACGACCAACTGACATCACAAGACAAAATGCTATTCTTTTCTCAACAAGATGGCGTTTCATGCCACACAGATAACTGAAACGAGTTCATGACATGTTTACGGAAAATAGAACCATAAGCCCGGACATGTCATGTGATTTTTATCTTTGGGGGGGATTTTAAAACAAAAGGTTTATGCAAATATTCCTCAGAATCTAAACCAACTAAAAGAGAACAATTCTAACGCTATTAGGATAATTACAAGAGAAGATCTACAGGTAGTATCTGCAACCGTTGTTAAACGTGCTCAAAAATGAATACATGTCAATGGGGAGCATTTCCAGGATATTTTATAATATTACAATTAATTGAAACAATACTACATCAAATTTAAACTGTAAAAGAGTTTGAATCCTTTCTTTGACATTTTTGGCAACTTTTAATAAATAAAAAGAGCTACCATTACAGAAAACAAATTGGGGACTCTGAATTTGTGCTATACGCTGTGTTCATGTAAAATGAACTTGTCGAACGATATACGGCAGTCTTACTAAATTCTCGCATTATTACACACAAGGTAAATCTACATTAGCGTTATATTAAGACATTTTTGTAGCTTATAAAAAAATATTAAGTGTTACATAATTGCACATAATCATATATCTTCTGTCTGTCTGTCTGTCTGTCTGTCTCTCTCTGTAATATTTCTTTGTAATGTGCATATATATATATATATAATGTACACACACACACACACACACACATATATATATATATATATATATATATATATATATATATATATATATATATTTAAAAGTTTAAGTCATGCAAAAGTAATGTACATCAAAAATTTCTAGTGTTTAAACTAAACTTGGCGGGGATGTTTCGTAAAGTATGCATAGATCAACTCTTTTAACTTTGACCTCTTGGCAGCCTAATTTTCTCCCAAAACTGATATAAATGCTGAGGTATTTCTGCAAACCTTTTATGAAGAATTACACATTTTGTGATCTAAAATTGGTTGAATAGTTTTTTAAAGACCGAAAAGGTAAAATCTTTTGAACTTTCTCTTGGGAGGCGACTTTCGACCAAAAAAAAAAAACAAATAAAAAACTTACTCTCTGTTTAAATAAACTTTATGCCAAATTTCAAATGTTTAGACCGAAAATTGGCGGAGTAATAAAGGAGAGACCACCGAGGTAAAATTAAAAAAAACAAAAAAACTTTGACCCCAATTTTGACGGCTTAACATTTAAAGTTTTCGCAAATGTTTGTATCCAAGGTCAAGTTTTGAGGCTGGACCATGATGCTGATCGTAGAGGGCAGAAGACCCCACTGCTGGCACTGCAGCTAAAGGGACACATGGCCAAATACTGTCCCAAAAGGCAACCAGCCAATCCTCAGGGAAAAGCCCCCACCAAACACCGGCCAAAACTTCAACGGAAGTACAAGCCCCAGCCCCAGCCACAATGAACTCTGGCCTGGTCGCAGAAGCGGGTTGGGCAACGGTCACAATAAAGATCAGCCCCATCAAAAACTTGCTCAAGCCAATAGCGACCAACCGAACCCAACCCAACCCAACATCACCCGATGGATACTCAGACGTCCTCAAACAAAAGGGAGCTCCAGGACTGAAGAAGAGATCGCGTCGGAGGAGTTAGGGACAGCCACAGACACGGAGGAGACAACACTGGCAGCAGCAGTCAGCAAGAGAACGACCAATAGGAGGAAAAGAAGGAGGTCCAAGAGAGACACTCCCACCCACAAAGACAATAACAAACTAGCCGAGGCTGAACCCCCCCAATCCCATTCCCAAACAGCCAGAGCAACCATCCCCTCTTCCCGAACTCCCAAGAACACTACCACGCAATCCATCCAAAGAAAGGTCGAGTAACGACCCCCCAAACCATCAGCCCTTCACCAGACACCCCCAACACCCGTCACCCCAACACTTGACACCCCTCCCCTATTCCTCCTGCACCCACTCCTCGTCTAGCCAAGGAAAACCCACCCCACCAATCCGGACGGAGCGGAAAAAAGACTCCCCTTCCTTCCAGGAGGAAAATATGTGAGAGGGGCCTTCTGCAAACAACACCAGAACTGAAAGACCAGCAGAAGGTCCGCTAGAACCAATTGAAGAACTTTGTGTATGTCGGTGGCGACAACGTCACCGACACCACCAAATTTATAGTCGTTCCTTTGTTGACCACATTTATCAGGGTCAACCCGGACTCTAGAACCGAAGCCTTATGGGCTATGTTAGAATCGCGAAGGATGCAATTCCAGGCCAGCAGCTGGTGGGCACGGAACATCCTTTGCTTAACAAACTATTCTACAAGTGTGAGGGAAGAATCCCAAACTACACCCACCCTTCCTTTTACAGAGCATTAAAGTTAACCTCCCCCCTGGGCGTGGGAGGCGTGACGAAAGACGGACATCCCTCAACAGAACTCCTCACCGACAGTCTTGGTCAGGCCTACCACGTCCTCACCCCCGAGGATTTCAGGGTCGTATGTGACACTGAATAAGGTAGATGCCCATGTCTTTAAACTTGGCTACTTATAATGTGAGGGGCCTCAGATGTCGAAGCAAGGCCGGGCACTTGCTGAGAGATCTGGTGTCCCTCAAAGTAGATATTGCCGCTATACAAGATACCTACTTTATTTGTGACGGGGTGTCAGGTGCTGGTGAGCGACTACGATTTTTACTCAGCATATGGCAATACTTGTAGTCGTGACATCTTGCTAGTAAATCGCACCATATCAGCGTCAGTGACTTTTGTTCACGCGGACGAGGACGGGCGAGCGAGTGCCGTCGATGTTGCCGTTAATAGCAGTGTGTTTCGGATACTCGCTATTTATGCGCCTAATTCCGGTGTGGGGAAGGCTTCCTTCTTTCGACGGGTGGAGGGGTTTCTGGATGATCCGGAGAGGGTAGTCTTAATGGATGATTGGAGTGCGATTCTTGATCCCAAGGTAGATAAGGTCGCGGGGACTGGCGGATCTCGTGTGGTGTCACAGCAGTCTGTCTAACCTGATGGCTTCATGCGACCTGGTCGACAGATTTCGCCTGTATCACACGGGGCGGGAGATGTGGACGTGGCATCCTGATGTGCCTTCCCATTCAGTACTTACTTGGATCGGATGTAAGTTAGAACAGGCGATGTAGACTTCCTACTTTACCCTATGTTCCACATTTTAGGACATTCTGATCATAAACTAGTTATGACCCATTTGAATTTCATCTCTAGGCCTAAACTGGCCAGATACTGAAAGTTCAACAGCACCTTGTTGGAGCTGAAGGACTACAGGTTGAAGGTTACAGAGTTAATCCAGCAGCCATTAGTGGGGGCGGTTACCGGGAGTAAGTGATGCCTTAGTCTCAAAGCTAAGATTAGGCGCTTCTCGCTCCAGTACAGCCAACGCCTCGCGCTAGATAAGACCAAGGCCAAGAAGCGTATAGGGAATAGGCTGATCCGGGTCGTGGAGGGGGACCAACTAGAGATAGCGCTAGCTAAACAAGACTTCAACCGCCTAGCCACCGAGCGGTACGCGGGCCAGATAGTTAGGACTAGGTTAATAAAAGTCTCGAACGAGGCTGTTAACATTGACGCTGTTGAGCGTAAGACTGCTCTAAGGCGCGGCTCGAACGGGTACATTCAGAAAGTAAATGACCTGGAAGGGCACGCCCTCGTTTCGACGCGGGAAATCTGCGAGGGGGTTCGGGAGCATCTATCGGAGAGCTTCACCCAACTACTCAGACTCAGGGTCGAAGAGTTTGGCAGCTATTTGGCCGACTCGCCCCGCTTCATGGCAACTCGAGCGGCTAACCGTGATGGTCTTGTCGCGGAACATGAGATCATAACTGCGTTTAAGCAGGTCGGTTGCAACAAGTCCCCGGTGCTTGATGGTCTACTCTACGAATTTTACTTGAGGCTGCCGCCCATGTTTGCGCCTATTGTGAAGGATATGTTCAGACATTGGTTTGTTCAGGGTTCCATCCCTGGGAAGGTAACCAAGGGAGTGAATACATTGCTGATGAAAGGTCAACCGCATGGTAAGGAGGAATATTTAGACGATTTCAGACCCGTTACTCGACTTAGCAAAGAGTTACATATTTTGGCCAAGGTTCTTGCGAATCGTTTGCAGGTTGCCATCACTGAGTTGATCGAACCAGACCGTACATTCCTTTTATCTCCTATCCCTATCTAATGTTCTTCAAAATATCGTCCCTAGTCCCCCACTCCCCACTAAGGAACGACCTGCTTGCTTTCTACCTTCGGGACCGGAAGACAGTGGGCGCTCTATGTTCAGAAGTAGGTTGGGAGGATCCCTTACTAACCCGCCCCCATAGGCATTTTGTTTAGTTGTTTTATTTGTCTTTCTTTTTGGGTGTATCTTATTTAGCATCCCATCCCCATCATCTCATCCCTCATAGTTTTATTTAAAAAAATCATTTCTGTCTGTATGTATAAGGTTTGTTTTGTTAACATGTAAATATTCATTTTTTCAGATTGTAGTTAAAGCCGACTCATATGCTGGGGAGATTTTTAGTAGATAAACTCAATGGCAAGAATCAGGTATTATGGTAAGTGTCTTGGTTTAGGGAACTCAATAAAGTCTTTTCAAAGACCTAGCTCTTAGTTAGAATGACCCTCGACCACCACTTCCCCCTACCGGCTCCATGCGTAAGTGCTTTGGACCCCAAATGAGGCTCTGGCAATAGATGATGTCAGGGCCCACGCCAAACACTAAATAAACTGTTGTTTTTGGCTTTCGTCTGGGATCAAAGTGTAGTATCTGTTCTGCAGACGCTGCACATGTAAATTGGTCCTTGGTCAATGTAGGGGAAACCCTTCATACTGAAACAATTCTATTGTTTGGGATACTGCCAGAGTTCCCCTTTTTTACCCTTGTTTTAGAGGAGCTGGTTTAACCCCACATTAAAAACGACCTTGTGTCTAATTTGCTTTCGCGGAGAAAAAAATAATTACATTAAATAAATAGAAGCGAGACTTGTCTTTTTTTCTGTTGTTCTTGGCCTTCAAGCCGGGATCAAAGTGTAGTATATGTTTCGATAGATACTGCAAGCAAAGGCCATATGTGGGTGCAACCCCACATATAAGTTATTGGTCAATGTAATGGAAACCCTTCATACCAATTGTCAAACGGCCTTGTACCTAATGTGCTCAGTGGGGAAATAAATAAATAAATACACTGTTGTTCTTGGCGTTCGGGCCGGGATCAAAGTGTGGTATCTGTCCCGGCTAGAAGTGTAAGCAATTTTGACTTTCAGAACAGTTTCAGATGGTTCGCTGTTACACACAGGTCCTGGGAGGTGACTTGTTTGTAGTAGACAGTTCCACAGAACAAAATATTCTTACCGTGTCGAAACCCGGGAAAAGAACATGTGAAATTGCTCCAGAAAAGGTGTAATATTTATGAAGCAATTCTGGTTTCTGATTGGTTGGTAGCAGAACGTGAATTAATTTGATTCGTCAGTTCTTAGCAGCATCGTTTATAAATAGAATTGTCCGACTGTGTGGGATCATACCCCATTAGCCGTTCAAAATATTGCAACATACCACAAGTAAAGACCATATGTGGGGGCAACCCCACATAAAAGACCTTGGTCAGTATAGGGGAAACTCTTAATACCAATTGTCACAATCCAGCTCTCCTACTCCAAGGGGAGGTGGTCCCCATTTCTCCTTCACTCTCCACACTAAAAAACGGCCCTGTGCCTAATTTGCTCAGTGAGGAAGCAAATAAATACCCTGTTGCTCTTGGCGTTCGGGATGGGATCAAAGTATAGTATCTGTTCTGCAGATGCTGCACTTAAGGTAATTCGTCTGGATCAATTGAGGAAAAACCCTCTATACTGGGACAATTATTATTTTTGGTCCCAACTTGCCTTTTTTCGGGAAGCTGATTAAACACCACATTAAAAATGACCGGGTGTCACATTTTGCTTTGGTGAGAAAGCCAATAAATACTAATAGAAAAGAGTGTTTTTAATACGAATATCAATACCCCCCAAAAAAACGAATTTAAAGGAGTATATATATATATATATATATATATATATATATATATATATATATATATATATATATATATACACACACACATTAAAATATACTCTTCTTTTCAAACTGTTGTTCTAATCTCCCCAATATATATATATATATATATATATATATATATATATATATATATATATATATAATACAAATAGCCGCCATATGCTGGGAAAAGAACTCTTTTGCGCTGCACTTTACTTCCTCTCATTAATATAAAATCAACGAATAAGCGAAAAAGATTTCCCTGGAATTCTTGTTCTAATTTCGATCCAACTCATGTAAATGCATCTTATTCTACAAAATGCTTAAAACTTCTACTGTTAAACATGTGTATTTTTCACGTGTAATAATTGTGTCTTTATTACGATCATTATTTAGAAGGAAACACTTAATATTGTAGACAGGGTCGTAGTTGGAAATCATCTGAAAGACATATGCGTTTGCATAGAATTACTAATTTGAATTATATTATATAGTCTCTTAAACATTACGCCCACGCTATCAACATACGCGAAGAAATATTCCTCTCATAAATAGTGCTCAAATTTAAACAATGTGTTCTTCAAATTGTTTTAGAGAACGCAGATGCATTTTTCCAAGTTTACCTAAATGATAATCGAACAAAACACAGCCGGGATTTGTCATCTGTGTGAGTATGGGCTGTGCTTTATAATATAAAATATTCAACTATTTTAAGGGATTAAGAATGCACATGCACAATACACGTTCCTAACATTTATATTAACGGAGACATATTATTATATTTTAATAAAACATGTTCTTGCTTAGACTAGTAAAGACTACTCACAAGATTGGAGGACCTACAAAGACATTAGATAACAACTAACCTAAAACTGGATGAATCAAGATAATGCTGCATAATATGTGTGTGAGACGACGTAAATCGAGACAGACACGAACGTCGTAGTTGCTTAAAATCAACGGTTATTTTCTGATCGTAAAATTTAAATAAAATAAAAACAATATACACGGTCAATAGCACACATATATGTTCACAAAATACATACGCGTACAATAAATTCTAATAATTATACACTACCTTTGTAGAAATGTTCGAAATAAAAAAAATCCAATTTAGGGTCTTTGGGAAGTACACACAAATACACCTATATATATATATATATATATAATATGTTCATATTCATGTGTATGTTTATGAATGTATAAATATATATTTATACGTGTGTGCATATATACATGTATGAATATATATGTATATATATATATATATATACAGATATATACACATTATTAAAATAAATGTATCATATATATATATATATATATGATAATATATACATATACTTATATATAAAGTGTATATATATACAGAAATATATTTATATACGTATATATGCGTGTTGTTAGCGTGCGTGAATAGGTAAACCCTATATGGACATATATATATATGTGTGTATATATATATATATATGTATGATTTTTACAATGAAATCTATTTTTCTCTCAAATTTTCTCTAACATGGCAGTTCATTAACGATAAATGTGTCCAATTTTAAAACCTAAGTCGCCTTGAGAGCTTCACATTGAAAGTTCTGGAAAAGTTAGTATGCACGAACAATATTAAAAAAAATCACTTCCATATAACATGACGAATTACTAATGCAAAATGTTCCGTAACTATGGACAATTTACGCAGTTCTCGCATAATGGATATTAATAAAGGCAGTTCAGGTTTTGAACGTGATAATACAAGGCATATTTTAAAGAAAATATTCCGGAGTGACTTGCCTGCGGCGTTTTATGCGAAAAAAACACTATCTGTGTACAATGCCATTGTTTAATATATATATATATATATATATATATATATATATATATGTATATATGCATATATATGTATATATATACTCTCATATATATACATATACACACACATATATATATATATATATATATATATATATATATATATATATATATATATATATATATATATATATATATAATTGCCCATCCTTAAAACTCAACATTGAAATTTTGCAATAGCATTTTACTCGGACAAATACGTATTTTTATATATTTTTTAATTATAATGTTT
The DNA here is from genome assembly GCF_053919585.1 of Euprymna scolopes. NCBI lineage: Eukaryota > Metazoa > Mollusca > Cephalopoda > Sepiida > Sepiolidae > Euprymna > Euprymna scolopes. The sequence continues at coordinate 49,915,141 of NC_136492.1, forward strand.
CATCTTATTTTTCATTTAATTACTTATTTTTGTGTTTTAACGAAGTGGCTGATTTTATTATACGGGAATTATCAGCGGGCACTTACCGGCTTTTTTCATTAACTTTTTCGCCTTTTCTTTCTTTTGTTGTTTAGTTGCAAGTATATTTTCTTTCTCTTTTACATTTTATTTTCGTGGCCGTTTTCTTGATTTATATGTTGACTTACTACACATGTGTTATGCTTGTATCAATATTTTCTTTCTATGTTCATTTCACCGATAAAACAATAAACGTTTCTTTAAATTACGAACATTTATAGATTGGTTGTTTTACTATTTGTGTACGATAGTACTGCTCACAAGGCTTTTAACGACATTAATTATGGGCAGTGAAACCAACACTTTTGCTAATAATATTTTATGTAAAAAACAAAACAAAAAACATTACACTATTTTCTTTTTAAATATTCTTTTGGAACGCCGAATACTCCGAAAATATATGACACCACATACACTTTACGTTCAGCGTCCAAACTTTGTTTTTCTTTCTTTTATTTTTTAACTATGCATACATGCATACAATAAAAGCAACACGCTTTCCTTCTTTTCTGCTCCTGTTCCCGAAACAAAGTGACATGATTTCGTAGAACGTTATAATATAAAAAATGAACTCTGATATTTACAATTCATAAATAATACAATGAGAATTTATATTAAATATTATGCTAACGAACCGGAATTTCATGTGTTAGTTTGTAATAAACAAGTAACTCGCTTACATTTTATAATTTACAGAACAATGTAATATTTCAATGTGTTATCCATAAATAATGTTTAACATAATTTAAATCTGTTTTTTAGAATTATAACCGAATATTACTTTGTGAAATATTTATTGTTTTTGATGTATTTTGTTGATAAAATAAATTTTTTGAGTCGCACATGAAAACATATTACTTCAACATTACTTTACAAATCTAAGTGTCAGTCTTTGCAGATGTGTTGTATAAAGAGAGTGATTGCTTCTCATTGTATGTTGCGTGTTCTAGAGTGGGCAAATAACCTTTATAGCTACACAGAAGATCGGATAACGAGACTATTCTTAAATTACACATATGAGAAATATGCACTTTCCATTTTTGTCGTTTCACCGTACTGATCCACAGATATGAGTGGCTGGGCACAGCTAGTACGGGATGCTTTTACATACCTTTTGGTTCAAGCATTTAAAACCGACGCAGAACCTTTAAAAATCATGTTAATGCTATACATTAAATTACTGATCGCAGTTTACGATTTCAGCTTCAACCTAAGAACTACAGCGGAAATGTCATATACCGTACTAAAGACTGATTGAAACAACTGGAGAATTAAAAAAAATGCAATCTGTATGTGAGGACGATTTGCAAGAACAGTATGCAAGAAGATTCTGTTTTAAACGTAATAAAATGACACAGAAACGTATTGAATGCTTAGGACTGCGTTTGAACTATCTTGCATGAAGCGAGCATTAGTATTTAGTGACATAAAAATTCCAGGAATGCAAGGAGCCGGTTAGAGTAAATAATGTGTGGGAGGGGGAAGGAAGTCAAATAAAGAAGATAATGGATAAAGATCGTCGTGTGTCTATGGAGACAACAAGTGTACAGTTTGATGTATGTGTGAAAGCTGTGTACACAATGATTCGTGTGAAAATAAAGATGCGGAGAATTTCCGCGATGTTTGCCCCAATATCTGACAAACGAAGACCATAAAGAAATACGTTGTCATGAAAGCAGGGAGATTCCGTATTGAACCTGCAATGTAAGTTAGATCTATTTCTAGGATCCAAAAACTAAGACACAGTGTTCCCAATCGAAACACACTGACTTTGCCATAGCCAAGAACACAAGACAGAGGAAATCCACTCAGAAACTTACGATGATCCCTTTTATTAACAGCCCGGGCATGATCTGAATGCACTGATATCCCACTAGACAAACTATCAACAAAGAATACTAGATGTGTAAAAGGAGTTCACAAAGATAACTCTTTAAATCGGGTAAGTGCTATTTCCACCAGGACACTGCACAGTCTACAACTCCCACGTTTGTCACAGGCTATTTAACCAAGTTTAGTACCAAGACAGTTCCTTACCCTACATATTGTTCAGATGTTTCCTCCTGTGAATGTTGGTTATTTCCCAAGCTTAATGAAAACCTTAGAAACTGTCATTATGAGACAATTGACATTTTCGACGACACATATAAACGTGTGACTATGCACTTAATACCGAGATATATTATTCACTGAACCAAAGAAAAAGTGCTATTTTATTAATAATTAGGAGCATACAAAGCGTTATACTTTTTATATTTAGACTATCACACGTGAAGTGAACTTAATAAAATTTAACATTATAATAAGCTCATACACTTTCTCAGTAAAAGGCCGATTATCTTGTCACAAAAACTCTGCACTTATCGCACAAGACTTACACTTGTCCAACAAACGCTACACTTGAACAAATAGTCAACTAGCTGCAACACTTTCAACAATTTCCTCCACTGTAAATTTCTGCTAGGTTCAAAACGCAGATTCAATAGACATAGATTATTTAATGAAACTTTCTGACTGTGGAACACTGTTCCACTAGCCTAATTCCTCGACAACTATAATATGATAGCTCTATATTTTAACACCCTCCTTTTCCTTGATTCGTTTTTTTTCAAATTATTTTTTTTTATTCTATATATTTGTTTCATATATGTGCGCATATGCATTTATACATTCATATATGTATATATGTGTATGCCTACAGTTATATTTATAACTCTGCATTAAAATTAATCAACCTGCACTATATTCCTGTCTGGGTCAATTTCTCCCCTTCTGACCTATATTTATCTATTCTTAAAATTGATTTAGAAATACGACTTCCTACTTCAATCCTTTCTCTCTTTCTCCCCCTCATAACTATGCCTATGTTTCTCCCCTCTCCTCTCGTTTTTTTAATATCCTTTGCCCTCTCTATTACTCTTTTTTCTCCCTTTTCATTTTCGCTTTTCTCCCACCACCCTTTTTCCTAATCTAACTTACTGTCTATATTTTACACTCCCCTTTTCCTTGATCCGTTTTTTTTTTCAAAAGTAACGGTTCATATATTTATTTACTTCTTCGCAAATTGCCGACATTTCTTGAAGGTTACAATTTTTCCATGACATATATATATATATATATATATATATATATATATATATATATATATATATATATATATTTGTTTTCCCATGGATTACCGATACATTTTTAACATATGCACCTCGGATTTTTCCTTTTCTGGAATTTACCATGTTTCCAATTGGCTTTTACTGTAGCTTTTTTCTCGCTTGTTTTCTGTTTCTTGATACACCATTCAAAATTGAATACCTTTAAACTGTTTAATAACTTTTTTATGATAATCTTCATATTATTTGTTTCTTCTATTGCGTTAGCCTGAAAAAAGTATTGTATATTTGCGAACCTAATCACCCTGAAGAACGGAAATGCATTCTTCGACACTCCATTGATAAGATTTTTCTGGTGTCATTTGTACTCTTTATTGAAAAATTAACATTTTGTATACCTTCCTCACAGGTTTAAACGTTTTTCTTGAAATCTGAAATAAAAGTTTCTATATTATATATATATATATATATATATATATATATATATATATATATATATATATATACACACATACATACATACATACACACACACATATATATACGTGTCTAAATTAATGGTATCGTCTAGTCGAATAAAATGTTTTTCTAATGGACGTGTCTATACAGAGTGTATAGACGTGTCTATATACATGTTACAGTCGTCTGTATGACGTGTGAATTTATATCTCTTTGTCTAATCTAGTTTTTACTTTCATTCGTTGAATTGACGCGACGCTGTTGACATATTAAATACAGGTTTACAATGGGCCTATAATATTTTAATCAGAGAGGAACAAATAACAATTTTCTGGAGGTTTAACATCGGACACATCGAAGAAATATACCTGGTTCCGCTTAGGCCTTGTTTGACGGTAAGATTACAAACAAGATTTATCCCAACGAATCAACAAATCTCGATTTGTGAATTTAGTAAACTCATCTCCAATGTTTTCCCATTGAAAAGCTACAACACTGGTCGTCACTGCTGTGATCATTGACTATCTAAAGTCCGCACCTGTCTATTTCTTGACTCTGCTTACTATTGACGTTTGCCTAAAAAAATTATAGTGTCGTTCAATCTCTCTCTTCTAAAGTCCATGACACGTTAAGTGAACCATACTTGATATTACGTCAGGCTCTAGAAGTCAACCTAATTTATAATTATTGTTTATTTTATATTTACTTGTTTATCAGCATCTTAATATAAATAATTTTATCTGTAAATATCTATTTAGATATGATAACCTTCTATTTTGGCAAGTAATATAACCATCAAAATAATCGCCGACAAGCACATCTTCGGCATTGCCTACAAATGTCTAAGATTTCACATTTATTAAACATTATCAAATACTGGCTTTCGGACCTTGATCAGTGGGGATCCATTGTAAAAAGAAATGAGATATATTTTGTTATCACTCTATATTGAGTAAAAATCGGAAAATTGTTTGTTTTTTATCCTTGGAAAGAATAAGACTGTCACGTGTTTTTCAAGCGTAAACATAACCAAACAACCTTTTAATAGGTTTACATTATTTCTCTAACACGGGTTTGCATCCCATTAATCTATAAACGCAGGTATTATCAGCACACAAATTCATCTATAGTTTAAGTTCTATGCCCCTAAAAATGAAAAAAATCAAATGGCTTTAATTCAAATTGTTTCTCCCTCCAGATCATAAATTAAGGAACTGATACATCTATGCTTTATACTGAATTTAAGTTGCTCCAAATTTCACATCGGAAACTATCTTTCCATCTCATAGTGCATATATTAATATCTAATTGCTGTGAGTTATAGATGTCAATAAAAGATATGTTTAAGTAAATACAAGGAACAAAAAAGCATCCATATTAAAATCGGGGAGAAAACAAAAAAAATATTTCCGATAGAATTTAACGCTATTGATAGTATATTTTTCAATTCAATTCCTGACTAAATTGGTATTGACGGGATATAGTCGAAAACAAAAACAACAAAATCAACATGAAGCGGGGAAATCAGAGAGCATTCTTTCGTCCTTGTCGATCTGTGAAAATGCAACACGTATACTCAAGTTGTAAAACATAGCTATCCAATTCTCAAAGATACGCGGAATGTTTTGAAAGCAATGGCATCGTGTTACATATAAAGAATTGTCTGTGAAATCTCAAGATTAGTAACCTTCTTTCAAAACGTGTCTCTAAACAATGTATGAATGTATGAAAAAGATAATGCACGCTAGTTCAGGAAGCGGTTGACGAAATCTCATTTTTAATTGCGCAAGAAAAAATATTGTAAAAAACAAAAAGAAATGATATATATATAATATATACATTTCTATACACGTATATATAATGCATATATATATATATATGTATATATATGTATGTATGTATATATATATGTATGTATATATATGTATATATATATATATATATATATATATACGATACATGGATTCTTCAAATTACCATTACGCTACGCTTTAAAATCTGCATATCTTCAAATAGATACAATAACTTCTTTTCATATCTTATTAGCTAAAGTACTCAGCGATGTATTCATATAAATTAGTAGCTTATGATCCTTCTTTATAAAAATGGCCCGTTATAATTGTAGTATTTGAACGAATGTGTACCAATCGAACCCATCTGTTGTCAGATGAAAAAAACAATAATTTTTATGAAAAACAAAAACGTTGTCAGCACCAGATGTTGATCGAGCTTAAGAAAGTAACAGTGTTGTAAAGGAATAAACACATAATAATTTAATGCCTTTATTAAAACTATCCGTTATAAAAGTAGCCATAGGAAAATGTGACCGAGTGTGAAAAATGTATTTATATAGAAGCAAACGATAAATGCTCGGGGTTATTATTCCTTCATTTTAAAATTAAAATTAGATACTGCAACGCAGACTTAAACATTAATGCTAGCGTATTGCAGAAACTAAAATAGCCTTTTTTAATCTATGTTATATATATATGTATATATATATATATATATATATATATATATATATATATATACATTCTGCTATTCTTTTGTTGACACACTTAATAACCTCGTTAAATTCATGAGTTATCATTGTTGAACACATCTTAGTTGGTATATATATATATATATATATATATATATATATATATATATATATATATATATATATATATATATATATATATATATATATATGATTGTTGAGCTGGATTAAATCCGACGATATGAAATAAAATGGAGGTGGAAGGACCTGGATACTCAACGTTTCGCCCGATTTATGCGGGCTTCTTCAAGAGGGATGGTCATTGACGAGAGAGTCGGAGGATTGGGGCTATATATAATGATGGGGGAGAGCAGCGTGTTTTCCTTATGTAAATTAGATGTCATATATACATGTATATACATTTTATGAGAGAAGACCTAATTAGAGTAAACTACCTGGCGACCTTCTTAATAAGATAAAAAACATAGATATGAAAAATAAAACCATGAATAGTCTCGATATAGAATCTTTATACACCAATATCCCTACCAAGAAATGTCTCAACCTTCTTTCAAAACACTTAAATAAAATAAAAAATTAAATTACCTTTGCCGATAGATAATATAATTAAAATTATAAGTATATGCATTGACATGACATATTTCACATTCGATGGACTCTGCTACAAACAAAAATTTGGACTGCCCATGGGTAACCCTCTAAGTGGGGTTTTTGCATGTCTATTTTTAGAATTCATAGAAACTGGACCCATGAAATATAAATTGCCCAAGGGCACCTCCTACTATAGATATATTGATGATATTTTAATTTTTCTCCCTATATCTTCCAAAATAGAGAATATCACTGATAAATTTAACAAGATTGAACACCACTATTAACTATACGTATGAAAGAGAAAATAACAACTCCATACTTTTTCTGGACATCAACATCATAAATAACAATAATCATCTAAGTTTTAAAGTCCATCGGAAAGTCACGAATAAAAATGATTACATACAATTTTTCTCTCATCACGATGATAAAGTAAAAAGAGGTATTCTAATAGGATTTTTTCTTAGGGCCCTGAGAATATGTAGTGAAGAATACATCGTGGAAGAATTTGAGTATATCGAACGTACATTCATGAACTTGCAATACCCTCAACATTTTTTGGCAAATACAAAAGAAAAACCCTAAAAATTTACCATAACCGAAACCGAGACCATTCCTTAAATAACCAGACACACAACAGACAATTAACATTACCAACTAATAAAAACAACGACACAATCTATAAGAACCTAAATAAGACAGGCATTCAAATAAAAAAACTAAACTCTTTAACAATTAGGGATCTAACACGTAAAATTATAACTAATACCAACATTAACACCAAAGCCGGAATATATTCCATACCCTGCCTTGATTGTGGAAGAATATACGTAGGAGAAACTCAACGTAATTTAAATAAAAGAATATATGAACACAAAAGAGATGTAAAAAACAACAATACACTCAACGCCATATTTTGTCACATCATGGAAAACGACCACCATTTTGATTTTAACAAAGCAACTTTCCTTAAACACATACATAACAAGCCCACGCGACTCTTAATTGAGTCAGCTATAATCTCCCATTCCAGCAATATAATTAAGCAAAGAAAAGGTTTTTTCCACGTTGCTCTCTTTCTGTCGAAAATAATTATTAAAGAAAACAACTTAGACACCGGTTAAACGCGAAAAAAAAAATCGTAATTTCACTTAATTTTATTTTTATTTTACTTATTTACTGTATTTTATCATTATCTATTTTTAGACTCCATTTTATCACCTCATATTCTTATTTTTAGATACCATCTTTTAAGTTACTGCGCTATTTTATCCCAATTCAATTATTTCTAATTAAAAAAAAAAGATTTTTTCGTAATTACGTGTCATTTTATTTATTTAATCTATCACCGCTATATTTCCAAACACAATTTTTAATCTCTACGATATTTTATCTTTCAGACGTAATCCACTACACTAGTTTACTCTAATTAGTTCTTCTCTCATAAAATGTATATACATGTATATATGACATCTAATTTACATAAGGAAAACACGCTGCTCTCCCCCATCATTATATATAGTCCCAATCCTCCGACTCTCTCGTCAATGACCATCCCTCTTGAAGAAGCCCGCATAAATCGGGCGAAATGTTGAGTATCCAGATCCTTCCACCTCCATTTTATTTCATATATATATATATATATATATATATATATATATATATATATATATATATATATATATATATATACACTAGCTGTACCCTGCGACGCGTTGCTGTGGCTCAAATTGGCGCAATGGAAAAAGTTCACAAATGAGAAAAAGCATGTTTCTTATAGGTTTAATTTTCCATTTTGCATGGGTACACAGTTTTTGTTGTTCCATTTTCTTATCTGATATAGAGATTTTCCGGTTTGGTGACTCTTGAATACGTAATATAAATTGTCCATGTGAAAAAAACAGTCAGTGTGTAACTGTAAGGCCCGCAATTGTAAAGATTGTTCCCTGTGCTTTGTTGATGGTTATTACAAATGACAATAAAATTGGAAAGTTCAATTTCTTAAAGTGTAATGATGTATCCGGTGGAATCATAGGAATGCATGGAAGGAAGATATATTCAACTGTGAAAGGTCCTGTTAAGATTGTTGTTTCTATGATATTGTTTGTTTGTTTTTATTACTGCAAGCTATGTTCCATTGCAAAGCTTGGATTGGTTTATATTTCACAACATGATAATTAGTACACCAAATTTCAGTTGCAATACATGTGGTTGCATCCCTGGCAAATATAGCTGTTGGATTATTAACCAGTTTATCTGCTTTCACAACAGTGTCGATGGATTTGTATTTGACTACCTCACTTGAAATTTTACATTTAATTATAGCGTTAAGTTCATGAGAATCTTTGTATTGACCTGCAAGAATAGCTCATTCACTCAGTCAAATGAAATTCTTATAATTTGAATATCTGCAAAAATCTTTTAAACTAACAATTCTTTTGATGAAATAAAATTACAGAAATTACAGAAGTTAAAAGTTAAATAATTTTGCCCTTAACTCTGATCAGCTGGCATTTTTCATACCCAATTTCCCACAAGTGATGCAAAAGTTTTTGTGCGGATCGAACAGTCTGCAACTGGATATGCATATTTTGAGTTAAGTTCAATGTCTTCACATGGAACAAAAAAGTAGAGTATTTGAAGCAAGCATTTATTTCATCTGCTGGTGTTGATTGAAGAATAACAGGGAACATTTGTCTGAAATCTCCTGCAAGCAATATTACTGCATTCCAAATGGTCTGACATTGCCACGCAAATCTTGCAAGGATCGACCAAGAGCCTCAAGTGATTTTTTTGCGTACCATTGTGGATTCATCCTAAACAATAAGTTTGCATTTCTGCAATATTTTTCCCCATATTGGATGTTTTGGAGATGTTGAACATGATATTTTTGAAAAATTGAATGTTTTAAAGTAGAATAAATAATTCTTCTACTTGGCAGCAAGGGTGTAGGTATTCCACATGCAGCAAGGGCTAAGGCTGATTCATTTTGTTACCAAATGGCTACCAAAATCAATTTAATTAGAAAGGTTTTACCAGTTACTTCTGGTGCTGTTCAAGATAGCAGTAATTTCCAAATAACTTCTATTCTCACAGTCAGTAAATTAGGTGACTAAAATAGGATTTATCCATGTTTTGACAATGCCTTATTCACTGTAATTAATTTAGGAGACTAAAATAGGATGAGGGATTAGAGATGAACAGATAGAGAGGAAGATATATAGATAGAAAAGAGAAAGTGAGAGGAAAATAGAGAAAGAGAAGGAGATAGAGAGATAAAGGGATTGATAGATAAACAGAGAGAGGGGGAGAGTTAGAAACAGAGAGGGATAAGACAGAGGAAAGTAGAGAGATAGAGTGAGTTAGAGAGAGAAAGGGGCTCAAAGAGAGATGGAGAGGTTGATATAGAGAGAAACATAGATTGAGAAAGGGAAAGGGAGAGATGGATAGAGAGAGATATTAAGAGAGGAAGAGAGAGGGGGAGAGAAACAGAAGGTGAACTACTCTTCACCGTTTGTTTCCTCGTTCAGTAGAGAAGAAATCTTTCGAGACTGAGGCAATTTTAATGTTTTGTTATTATCCAGAGTACTTCTTTTTTTTTTGGGGGGGGGGGGGTAGATTTTCCTCACATTAGAAACCGACCGGGTTATCTGTACTTTCACTTAACAAATTAATAAAAGAAAAACATATTGTAAAATTTGAATTTAACATGAAAATACTATTTTTAAAAAATAGCACGATAACATAAGTGCATAAGTTCCACTTTAGATACTCCTTGCGCGTTGAGTTCCATGGCGACCAGCATAATTATTTAATGGTCGCTCCCTTAGTCCCTCCCTAGTCAAAGCTAATGCATGCGCACGTAACATTTTTTTTATTTACTGACGTTGGCTTAGTAACTAAACGACTTATTGATAATTTCGTTACCCTTAAACGCATGACGGAAGATTTAAATTGGTTCATTATTGTTGTAATGAAAAAAAAGTTTCATTCAACACAAAACCAAAAACACATATTAATGATAAATGATTTATTATTCTATTCATTGAAATTTAATAATCTTTAAATAAAAAAGTAAAGAAAAAAGTTAATAAAAAAATAGTTGCTTATGTGCGCATAAAAAACTTTTTTTTTGTTTTTTTTTAGATTAGGTCCACCTTGGAATCACCCCCACCCAACCTCCTCATCTTAAGAACAGCTTCCGGATTAAACACCAATTTTGGAGGTGGCATTTGAAAAATTTAAGTGATATTTGTTGTCAGCATACCCACCCGAAAATACTATTTAAAAAAAAGGAGGGGTTCAGTGCCCGTGGCAGAGAAGTAGATTTATTTATCAATAAAGGTTGCGGAGAAGTAAATTTAAAAAAAGAAATTTGTGGAGGTGGACCTAAATGTAAATATTTACCCAAAAAATTATCCCGAAGTTTATTGCAAAAACGTTTTGTTTTCGCACTATTCAACAATTTGTTCATCCGCGCATCAAAATTAAAAAATATTTGTAAAAGTGAGAAGTTATCAGTAAATGATTTAGTTTTTGTTTTAATTTATTTATTTATTTTTTATATTAGGTCCACCTCCACAAATGTTAAGAACGGCTTTCAGAATAAACACCCTCAACCTCTCCATGTTAACAACGGATTTCGGAATAAACACCATGGGGGGGGATATTTAAAAAAAAAATGTCGATAAAAGTCGTCATTTAAAAAGAAATTTAAAATCAAATGTTTGTAAAAGTGAGAAATTATAAATAAATGCTTAGTAACATTTTTCGGTGCTAATACAGAGAGTGATCCGCGCTATTTTTTAAATCGTGTCTTTTATTCAATTGCAAGGTTAAAGTACATAATAGGTACAAAACACCCTCCCCTCCCCATGTTAAAAATGGCTTTTTAAATAATAACGTTATTATTTCAGCGTGGATCACTCTCTGCATGAGTACCCATTTTTCTTTTAATATTCATAAAAAGTAAAACTTTTTTCAAAATAAATAAATAAATAAATGTTTGTAAATGTGACAAATAATCGTTTAGTTACGGCAACGTCAGTAAATAAAGTATGTTACGTGCGGGGTGAGGTGGGGGACAAAGGGAGCGACTATTATTTTTTTCTGCTGGTCGCCATGAAACTCAACGCCCAAGGAGTACCAAAATGTAATTTTGCTTTGTCAAATAAATAAATTTCAAGCAATTTTTGCTATAAATAATAGATAGCAACTTCGTTAATTTTACGACTCGCCCCAGCATATTATAAACACCCTAACTTCCGCATGTTAAAACGACTTTCGGAATGAACACCATTTAAAATTTAATTAAAATAGTAGAATGAGTTTTACATTATTCTGTTTTCTATGTGATAAAGTTAAGGGCTTTATCTTTCTGGAAAAAAAAGTTACTCAGAAATAATGAATTTTAATGAATGTAATTTCGTTTTAAAAAGCAACAACAACTTGATTTTTCGGCCATTTTTGGCGGTGCAACAAAAAAAAAAACTCAAAAAGCAATCGACAAACTTTTTTCTTGGCCTTATATAATAAAGGAAAAATGTGCAAATTAAAAAAAAATTGTGAAGATAAACAGATGAATTATGTTTTTTTACTTATCGAGTTAACAGAAAATGAAATCTTTCGTTAATTCGTGGCTGTGAAATGAATCGAACCGGAAGTTCAGTTTTATCAACAGAACAGATTCGCAGTAACGGTTAAAAATATATTTATTTTATTTAATATTTTAATAATTCGCGAGGTAAATTTATTTTAATTACATAAAAACATACCTCGACTCTAAAGAAGGGTTGTCTGAAAACTTCAAATAAATTGGTAACGAAGAAATATGTTTTTTTTTCGTTTAGAACGAATAAACTTTACATTTATATATATATATATATATATATATATATATATATATATATATATATATATATATATATATATATATATACTTACAGGAATACACGGCGTTACTCGGTATTGAATTACGGTAAACGAATATTTAACCCTCCTTTATATTTATTGTCATCGAAATCCGTGAAATAGCCCGGGAATAAGCTTCACATGTCTCCAAGTAGTAACTTGGTCCTACTTGCACTTTAGACTTTTTTTAATGTTATATATATATATATATATATATATATATATATATATATATATATATATATATATATACTTCCTTCCAGTTAACGAAAAAAAAACATTAACAAATGTACTTGCATTGTTTGAACCAACCAACAACGTTAGGCAAATAAATCACATTAAAAATTAAAAAAATATATATAACATGCACAGTTTTAGGTCTTATAAAATTCTCTGCAGTTAATGGAAAAAAGTTAAGAAATTCACGTGCGGAGTTTTCACCTACAAACCACGTCATGCAAAAAGTAAAACGAAAAAAAAAACATAAAACAAACACGCTATCCACTTACCCACAGTGGAATTTTTACAGTCCGTTCTTCTATCATTGTTGCTAAGCGACGACAATGAAAAAATGGCCATACCGTCGATAGATAAATTTAAATAAGTCTTTCGATTATCGGTAATTATTGGGTGTATTCTAAGAGAAAAATTAACTAAGATCACACCATTCTTATACATTAAAGTTCTGTACATTTTAAAGAAAATCTCTTCATCCGTTTCGGAGTCTTTAATGAACGAATTCACACACACATACAAAGTTGAATACATATATATATATGCATATATATATACAGAGATAGAGAGATGTTGATATATATTATAAATAATAATAAAAAATATCATACACACCAGAACTTTCTCTCATAAACAGACATCTTCTTTTACCTACACACACCAATAATACACTAATCTGTAACACACTAAACAAACTAAAAATTCCAATCGTACAAACCACATCACTAACCATAAGACATATATTAAAAACTACGAAACATCTCCATAACAAACCAGTTTCCAATGGAGTTATATACACTATTCCTTGCCATAATTGCCATAATAAATACGTTGGTGAAACCCAGCGTAAATTGGAAAAAAAGGCTCAATGAACATAAAAGAGATATACAAAATAGCAATTCTGTAAGTGCATTATTCTCTCATTCATTGCAACATAAACACACCTTTGACTTTAAACAAGCAAAAGTAGTAAAATTTATGTCAAATAAACCGCGTCGGAGACTTCTTGAATCTGCGCTTATTGCAATTTCAAGCACTATTAAACAACGTCGAGGTTTCTATCACATAGACCTATTAATAAGTAAAATTTTATTAAAAGAACATTATTTAACTGTAGAGGCAGATTAACATTCTCACACGATTCAAACGTCCCCTGTAATAATTAACACATACTCTCAATCAATAAATTACATAAAAACACTCATTTCATTTCTGTTACAAACCTATATTTGAATTTCAACAGATATATCTTTTTTCCAATAAGAATATTATCTGCGTTTCATAGTTATAAAATTACATTAACGACTACATAACGTCACTAAAATTTCCTTCTCTTTAACAGTTCCAGCCCTCCCCCCCTCCTTTTTGAATTTCCACCGTATTTTTGCGTTTCTCTGAAATAGAACTGCGTCACACTGTGCACGTGAAACATTTGCAAATATTATGTACTGGTATTTTTTGTTTCTTAATCTCATTCATCCAGAGGAAGTCTCGAAATAAAGACGAAACGTTGATGAAAACATAATACGGTTTGTTCCTTTTTATTTTCTCTCTCTCTCTCTCTCCCTCTCTCTCTCTCTCTCTCTATATATATATATATATATATATATTGATAGATAGATAGACAATGATTTTATTATGTTAATTGTCAATTAGAAAATTTATTGTTAAGAAAAAATTAATGCATAAATATTACGTTTTATTTCATGAAGTTTAAATAGTTTATGTGTTTGCTTTTTAAATAATAATATTATACACTTACACTCACAATTTGCTTTGTTAAACGGCTAGTATACAATTTAAAGCTACTTTCTATGCTCAATGAAAGAGAAGCACTATCCTGTCTTATCAATTACTTCCCACTTTAGTCCTGAATTGTTTTCTCCATTAGCTTTGATTGAACATCGTTCTACGTGATTGATTACAGGCAACGGATTTTATTGTTCGTCATCATACGTTACACAACGCAACTAAAATAGGCTCATAATTACTATGTACGTAATTTTGATTGTGGCTCACTTGAACAAAGTTCATGTGTTAAGGGCCTTTTAATTTTCTTATTAAACTCTATCTAATAATCACGCCGCATTAGGTTTCGAAAAGGACAGACGCTGGTGTATAAAAGATTGCATAGGTCATATTCAAAGTAAAATAATGTGGATAGTATTAGACTGTAGACACTCAGTTCTCTGAATTTAAACTTTTATTTGTACAAGGTGGTCACCACTTATCAAGGCCCGGAAGCCACTCGGCGATAAGTGTTATTGCGTGTACACTATTTGATAAAGTGTCTTACTAAAGGGGGTGGTTCATCAGGAATTTGTTAATGTTGAACTTGAATACATCCCGGTCGTAGCCAGGTGGGAAAACGGCAAAAGGAACAGAGTTCCACAGGTGTGCTCTTCTAAGAAAGAAGCTTTTTTCATGGAATCTAAGTTTTGATTTTGGCACAGATAAAGAGTGGGAATATTTTCGACAGTGGTTTCAGAAAGACGGATGTTTTTCGTGAAAGATTGGCTTGGTGACCCAGGGATTGGAACTCATCCAACCACTTTCCATGGAATAACGATAAAACAAAGTGTTGCAATATTTTGGAATTTATGGGGTCGGTATTTAAATGCTGCCCACATCAGCATTATCTGGCACAAGGCCTGAAAAGTGGGATCCTCGCAGTCTCCCCTAAAGGAGGGGCACTCCTGCAATTTTAAAAATTACCCGAGAAACCCCGTCGGCATTCCTCGGTCGGGGCGCCTCAGACAGCAAACAATAAACTTGCCCCACCGGAAAGGCCGGTGGCAAGGCCTGGGATGGTAGACCTCCTAGGTACTACCCAGGCGGTGTAGCTCAGTCCAACAGGTACTGGGCCGCTTCTCGGCCCCTCACCTCCTGGGCTGAGTGTCAAGTGACAAATCCTTGACTTTTACAACCCTGCCTCCCTGCAGCCGAAGCAGCTAGGAGACACATCCCATCAGCCCGGAGGTTAATGGGGTATTTATTAAAATGCTGCCCACATCAGCATTATTTGGCACAAGGCCTGGAAAGTGGGCACCCATCAGGCTCCTCTAAAGGAGGGGCACTCCTGCAATTTTAAACATTGCCTGAGTACCCCCGTCGGCATTCCCCGGTCGGGGCGCCTCAGGCAGCAAGCAATAAACGTGTCCCACCGGAAAGCCCGGTTGCAAAGCCTGGGAGGGTGGACCTCCTAGGTATTACCCAGGCGGTGTACTTCAGTCCAACAGGTACTGGGCCGGTTCCCGGCCCCTCACCTGTTGGGCTGAGTGTCAAGTGACAAATCCTTGACTTGTACTACCCTGTCTCCCTGCAGCTTAAGCCGCTAGGAGACACATCCCATCAGCCCGGAGGCTAATGGGGTATGATCCCACACAGTCGGAAGATTCTATTCATAAACGATGCTACTAAGAACTGACGAATCAAATTAATTCACGTTCTGCTACAAACCAATCAGAAACCGGAATTGCTTCATACATATTAAACCTTTTCTGGATCAATTTCACATGTTCTTTTCCCGGGTTTCGACACGGTAAGAATATGTTGTTCTGTGGAAATTTCTACTACAAACAAGTCACCTCCCAGGACTTGTGTGTAACAGCGAACCATCTGAAACTGTTCTGAAACTCAAAATGGCTTACACTCCTAGAGGTTATGCGCCCAGCGTGCGTCTTTTTTTCGATGGATCCGAATCAAAATTCGAATTATTGCAAGTTAAATTGCTAGGATATCTACGAATCCTAAAGCTACACAAAGTACTACAAACACAACCTGAAAACAGAAGATACCCCGACTCCATTAAAAAGAACGCAACTGTCTTTGCGGAATTAATGCAGTGTTTAGATTACCGAAGTCTATCACTGGTAATGAGAGAAGCCCTGGGCGACGGCTGCAAAGCATTAAACATATTGAGAAAGCATTATTTATCGAAAGGAAAACCCAAAATTATTTCTTTGTACACTGAACTGACCTCTCTAAAACGAATGGAAGCCGAAACTATTACTGATTATATTATAAGAGCCGATACAACTGCACATTCTTTGAAAAATGTCTGGTGAAGTTATAAGTGACAGTCTGAGAACATTAGAGATATGTGTTGAATTTCGTAGATGACCATCCAGGTTTAATAATGGTTTACTTTTTAAAGAACAAATCTGATACCCTGCTAGCAACTAAGAAATATCTGGCCGACATGGCCCCCTACGGTGAAATCAAGTATAATCGCTCTGACAACGGTACGGAATTTACCAATAAAGATTTTGAACGTTTACTAATTAACCATCATATCAGGCATGAAAGATCAGCTCCTAGATCGCCACACCGTAAGGGGACTGCTGAACGTGCGTGGTGGACACTTTCTGAAATGGCAAGATGCCTACTCATTGAATCAAAACTCCCTAAAAACCTCTGGACGTATGCACTTATGGCGGCAGCCTATATACGCAACAGGTGCTTTAACAAAACACTATCTAAAACTCCATATGAATCTTTCTGCGGTAAAAAAAAAAAAACAAATTGAAGCAGAATGCATATATTTGGTTCAACTTGCTTCGCATATATAGAGAAAATGATTAAATTGAATATTAAAGCCGACAGAGGTATATTTCTTGGATACGATAAAAAGAGTCCAGCCAATTTAATATTTTTTCCGAAAAAATAAAATAAAAAGAATCCGGTGTGTAAAATTCACAGACACGTTTAATTTTACAGACGAAAACCCGTCATATGAAGAGGATGAAATTATATTACCTCAAATAATTAGAACAAACGAAAACAATAACAATGCCGGAGACGAGAGTGTCCAGGATGATGATGATGATGATGATGATGATGATGATGATGATGATGATGATAAAGTCGAAAGATATCCCAAAAGAAATAGAAGACAACCCAATTTTTTGTGGTCGACAATATAAAGGATTATCAAATCGACTATTGCTATTCAATGGAAAATGCGCCCAAAAGCTTCAACTAAGCAATTAATTCAGAACATTGTGATGAATGGAAAATAGCCATGAAAAAGAAATAGATGCCTTAACCACAAATGATACCTAGACGGTAGGGCCTCTCCCAAGAGATGAACATGTTATTTCTACCAGATCGGTCTTTACAAAAAAGAGTACAGCATCAGGCGTAGAACAGTACACAGCAAGATTTTTTGCTAAGGGGTGCTCTCAAATTTACGGTAAAAAATACTTTTCTACATTTTCACCGACCACAAACCTAACGACAATCAGAATTTTAATGCAAGTCGCATCACAATATGACCTAAACATCCATCAAATGGACGTAAAAAATGCTTATTTGAATGCCCCAATAGACTGTGAATTTTATATTACCCCTCCAGAGGGATTTATAATGAAAAATGAAAATAGCGTGTGCGACTTAACAAGTCATTATATGGTCTAAAGCAGAGTGCTCAGTGTTGGAACACAGTATTCCATGATTATATTATTAACAACAATTTAGACAATGCGCTGTAGACCCCTGTTTATCTACCAAACACAAAGACGATAAACTAGTGATTTTGGTTTTGTGGGTCGATGATATTTTAATCGCATCAAATTGTGACATAATGTTAACTGATGTTTAGAACACATTAAGTAAAAGATTCAAAATGACCGATCTTGGCAAAATATCTTGGTTTCTGGGGATAGAATTTACTCTAAGCAAAGGACCTGTTACGATGACTCAATCGAGATACATTGACAAAATACTATTAAAATTTGGAATGGGCGAGTGCAAGAAACGCTCTACACCAGTCGAAAATGATATCAATAAAAATATACACACAGAATCTGAAATAATAAATGACACACAATAGCGCGAAATTTCAGGTAGTCTTATATATTTAATGACTGCAACCAGCCCCAACATATGCTATACAATAACAAAACTGTCACAAAAATTATCACGACCGACAATGAAGGATTTAAACAGAGCTAAACAAGTTCTACGTTATTTAAAAGGAACTAAAGAACAGAAGTTAGTATTTAGAAAGTCAAGAAATCCCCTAAAATTTGAAGGTTTTTCGGATTCAGACTGAGCAAACGACGAAGATCGCAAGAGTGTATCTGGATATTGTTTCAGACTCTCAGACAATGAGCCTATTATTTCATGGAACATACATACACCAGATTGTATCTCTCTCTACGTGTGAAGCAGAATTTATCGCGATCACACACGACCCAGGAAGCACTCTATCTTAAAAATATCCTGAATACTATTTTAGAACCGAAATTGATTACACGCCCCGTAGTAATTTATTGTGATAATCAAGCCAGTATAGTCTTAGCACAGAACACGATAATCAACCAAAGAGCTAAGCATATAGATATAAAATACCATTTCATAAAAAACGAGATAAAGAAGCAATGCATTATTTTGAATTACATATAATCAGAACAAAATATCGCTGATGTATTTACGAAACCGGCGACACGGATAAAGCTACAACGTTTTTTCTCAAAACTTGTTGGTGAATTCGACTGAATATTTTTTTTTCTTTCACTGCCCTGTATGTATATAGATTTCTATATAACAAAAAAATAGTCCTGGACAAGACGTTAAACTGTATCCATTTCATTTGTATGAACACTTTAACCTACTAATGCGTAACTAACACTTTTGCTTAAAAAAATCTTTGTAATTTTCCTTTTTGACGTTTGAACACAATTAAAAATGGCGTCTTTTTAAATGCTAAAATTCTAAGATCCAAATGGTTTCTAATTTTTGTTATGTCTAAGTGAATATAAAAATATATATTCATTTTTGAGCAGAACAAACACAAGGGACTCCCCCATTATAAAAATAGGGAGGGTGTTGCAATATTTTGAAATTAATGGGGTATGATCCCACACAGTCGGAAGATTCTATTTATAAACGATGCTGCTAGAACTGACGGATCAAATTAATTCACGTTCTGCTACCAATCAATCAGAAACCAGAATTGCTTCATACATATTAAACGTTTTCTGGAGTAATTTCACATGTTCTTTCCCGGTTTCGACACGGTAAGGATATTTTGTTCTGTGGAAATTTCTACTACAAACAAGTCACCTTCCAGGACTTGTGTGTAACAGCGAACCATCTGAAACTGTTCTGAAACTCAAAATGGCTTACACTCCTAGACAAAGGCCGTCTCGCAACGTCTCTCCAGTGAAAAAGAGGTTGCAGGGAAGAGAAAAGGGCATCCCCACTAAGCCAGGAAGCTTATTTCGTATTTTGTCGAGGTAGGATATGCTGTTTTTAGAAGCTCCTGCCCAGATGTATAAGCACTGCTCCATCCTTGGACGTACTTGGCTTTTATATAGATAACGAATTGCATCAGCAGTGAAATCTCTTCTGTAGTGGTAGAACGCGCCTACCATTTTCCCAGCGACGTTTACTACAGATTTTGATGTACGTGTTCTATTTCAGGTCAGGAGTAATGGTCAAGCCCAGAAGCTTATCAAAACATAAAGCTTCCTCTAGACGAGAGGCATACATTTCAATTGATGCCAGATGGGGATCAGAGCGTTGATGATGCAAAAATAGGGGCTTGGTTTTATATGCATGAAAAGTAACCAGCCATCTCTTCCCCCACTATACCTTGCGTTCGAGATCAGAGGAGAAAGAATGTCATTTACGGCCTTTTAGATGGTCGGGTCATCAGCAGAGATGTCAACGAATGATTTAAGCATGTGTTTTAGGTCATTATTGATTTAGATGAGGAAGAGAGTTGGGCTCAGGATGGACCCTTTAGGGACTCCAGCATTAATACTGAGGCGTCTGATTTCTGCCCATGAACCATTACTCATATGTGCCTATCAAAGAGAAATGATTTAATGATCGAGAAAACAGTTCTAGTTTTACCGTAGTTGGAAATCTTGTGAAATAGGCCCTTATGCCATACCTTATCGAAGGCCTTTGATATGTCAAGATCAATAGCCCTAGAAAGTAGGCCTTTGTCAATAGATTCGCTAATCCTTTGAGATATAACCGTTAGCACATCTGTTGTAGATCTGCTAGAACCAAGACCATATTGCATGCTAATAAGAAGGTTATTTCTGCTGAGGTGGCTGACTACTTCTCTATTTAATATGGATTCCACCAACTTACTCATAACGCACAGGAGACTTATTGGTCTGTACTGAGAGTGAGACGACTTATCACCTGAATTTTTAAATACAGGGCATACAGATGGGGTTTTCCAGGGTGTTGTAAAACACTTCTCCTTAAGGCAACACTTAAACAGTTTTGTAATTATGGGGGGGCAAGTTCTGGTTGAAGTTTTTTCAGCACTTTAATTGGACTGCCATCAGGGCCAGTTGCTTTACTGGAATCAAGATTCTTGATTAGCTTGGCGACCTCACACACATATATTTATATGTTGCATAGCGTGTTGTATGTTATAGGAGGAAACACAGGGAGTCGATGATCTTTGTCGCATAGGGTAGAATAAGCTGCAAAGTTCTTGGCAACTAGTTTGGCTTTGTCTGATGGTGACGACATGACGTCAGGTCCATTGATGATGGTTGGGATAGAACGAACGCTCCTGTTCAGGATCCTGTTTTCTTATTTTTTTTCATTCTGAGTACATGTTTTACTAAGCCATTTTACTGGTTTCTTATTTTGATATGAAATATTAAATCATATTGATTCAATTTAGAAAAAAACTCTTTGGACATAGTTCCGAACAATTAAAGATTGTAAGTCTACTGGGAAACATTGGCTTAAATCGAACTGATATAAAATATCTTATATATCAACATTATATATCTACACCACATAAACCCATTCGTTTTCCCTGTATGTTCCAGACTTCCCTGATATAGTGAATTATTGAATAAAAGGGATTAGTTACGTAGTAGCTTTAGTCACTAAACATATTTCACTTTATATGAAATAATCAAATGTCCTAGCAAAACTTATTGTATAAGAGTGTAAACATAAATCTGAAATAAATATTAGTATCAGTATGTATAAGAAATTCTAAGCAGATAAATGAATGCTCCATATTTAAACAGAAAGATAATGTAAATGTAAATTCTGCGTTTAATGATGTAGAATTACAGCAAACTTTATTATTATTGAAAATGCATGGGTTAGTGAAAAACTTTAATAATCATTTGTATTTATTAGACAACAATACATGTTGTGGAATTCTACATACTAAACTCACAATTTCAATATATATATGTATATATATGTATATATATGTATATATATATATATATGTGTGTGTGTTTGTGGGCGTGCATATGTTACCCAAATAATAAACACACTAAAAACTCTATGGTCCTGAGAATGATGTTTTTGTGAAAATGTTTAATAAATAGATACGAAGCAATTTTAGTAAAAACCCTATAACTGCTTCCGTATGAGATTTTTATTTACGCATTTATTTATTTGTTATTGTTTATATTCTAGATGTAAATTTTAGGGGGGCACATATGTTATGTTTTATTATTTTATTGATATGACTTAAATAAATCAAAACAGATATAAAATAATTACCCATTAACGTAGAAAGAAGTGATTACTAAATGCGCTGGAAAACCACAGTAATGATGAAAATAGTCTGTATAGAGAATTAAGTACAATATACCACCTTCAATTTGAGTAGTGTAATTTGAGCGTTAAAGAAATTGTTGAGATATGTTAAGTGATTCTCTTACTGTCACATTATTTGCAATAAAATCGTCCAAATTGAAATTACCTAACAAATGTATCAGTATAACAACATGAGCCCATCTCTGATGATATTTTTTTTTAAATTCCCCAGTGGACCAGACTTGTCGTACACAAGCATACAACTAATCGCATGTATTTAAGTTCAATCTACGAATATATAATCAATATATTGTAAAATCCAGTTTACAAGAGTAACTTGCCTTGTACTGTTGCCCAAAATCAGTCGTAGAACTGTAACCCATTTGACATATTTAAACCCCTGTCCTAATGTAAACGTTGGGATAAAACAGGCAAATGATACGGTTTCATGACAAACGACGATCATTGAAAACACCTATTATAACACACGTATAAATGTTAGGATAAAAATAAAAAAATAGCCCAAAATAGGGTGTGTTTCACTCCTTAAACATTCTGAGTCTTGAGCCCCAGAATTTTATCAGGGTCAAATATTACATTTCTAGAAGTAATGACAGTTGATCTTAATATTGGATTATTTCCACAAAAATCTTATAGTCGGAAAAAAGTCCCAGACAGTGCTATTTTTAGCTTATTTGGACACCGTTGAGCCCTGGAGACGGACCCAGATTATTTCCAGGGACAAATACTACATACACAGATGTATATCAATGTAACTTTGCGTTTGGGTAATTTTCAGCAAAATCAAATGTTCGGAAAACAACTTATGCCCCGAAAAGTCCTATCTTTGTCTATTTTGATATATTTTGTTCCGTTCGAAGGTAACTAGATTTTTCATAAAACATCCATGAAGGTTACATTTCCTCCTTGGTGTAGTTATCACGCTCAAACACAAAATTTCATTATCCTTAGGAAAGGGCCATAGGTAGACAAAATCTAGGGCCAGTGCTGTGACATACACTTTCTTGGATATGGATTATGCTACATAATAATTGTACAAGACGTACTATCCAGAATAACGAACTTAGTCTCAAAGACGGCAGATTCCCACTTGTTGGCTAATATATCAAACTCGGTAAGAATCTCTTGAATATCACTTACTCTTCTAAATTTAGCATAAAAAATACAGACGATGAATTAATGAGTAACCTTTATTTCAGGTATATCTCTCGCTTGGACGAAACACAAAAAGCAATAATGGATGGAAAAGCAAGTCGGAAAGACATAAACAGAAGTGGATTACGAAAGAAATCTTACTACAGCCCCTCGGATACGAATAAATGTGGGACATGTCTATGGATTGAACGGTACGTGAACAAGATGTTGGCCTAGCCAGATACATCTTAAAAGAGGTTTGCTCTCTGAGTTCGAACTACTGGAAATCCAAGAATAATGGTTGGTTTAATAGACAGGAAATACCGCGTAGAGGCAACCAACAGGTAGAAAACCACCAAAATATAAATATATGATTTTAGCAGTTTGAAGAAGAAAAAAAATCAGGAAATTAACCGAAGAAGATGCAAGAGAAGTAAAAATTATAAAACGATTATGTAAAAGAATAAAACAAAACTAATAACTGTAAGGAACAAAGCAATACACACGTTTATATTAGAAACGGAAGAGGTCGATAGACTCTGTCTATTTGTAAAAACCAAAACAATCACAGACGTAAATAAAAAAGAAGAATCGATAAGCATGGACACAACGCGTGATAAAAAAAACTGACCAAAGCAAAGGATCAACCATTGTTCATATTAAATTAGACTGGAAACTTAAGTATCAAACTTAGTAAAGAAACTAAAACACGCATTTAAAGAAAAGAATAGAAAAGAAAATTGTTAAAACCAAAGAAAATAAAACTCAGAAAGAAATATTCATTAAGAGACATGAAGACGTAAAACAAAATATACAAGCTAAAGAAGAAGTCTGAAAAAAAATGCAAATACAAGAATGAACAGTAATAATAAAACAGAACTTTCGTAACAAATGAAAGAGAGTTTTTTTTTTCAAAACCTGAACAGAGGAATAATAAGAAAAGAACAGCCGGGTCAAACAGAAACAAAACACTTCTGGAACAAAATATGGGAAGTACAACAACATCACATTAAAATAAAAAAAAACATAAATGGCTGAAAGACATGAAAAATGAAGCCCAATAAATTGGAGTGGGAAAGGAAACATAAATTGTTGCTTAAACACTCAAGAATACCCTAAATAAATTACAAAAAAAATGAATGCACCAATTCATGATGAAATGGACGCATATAACTACAAAAGCTCACGTCAGCACATGGTTTATTGGTACAAAGCCGTAGAAGATATATCTGTTAAACATGATTAATAGTATGTATTGCTAAAAGAAAACAACTTTAATACAAAAATACACTACAAATGGACGAGCCCAAGCAATTGCAGACCGATAACCTGCTTTCCGACAATGTCGAAAAATTAAAATGTACACTTGAGTGAACAGACCTACTACTCCCTTAACACACGCGGGCTACTAGTTGATGAAAACCAAGGATATCCAAAATAGAAAAAAGGGGCCTTACGAGTTATTTTGCATAGATCAATAAACTTTGAGCGAGATAAAAACTGAAAAGTGGACATATCCATGTAATGGGTTAATTACAAGAAATTCAAAGACAGAATGAACAAACACAGATAATTGAATGCCAAACAATGTATACGCTATCTAAAATATTAATATGTAGAAAGCAACGGAATCATAGAGACTGGAACTGATAGCTGGAGAATAGCATCTGAATCATATAAATATAGAGAAAGGCATCATAGGAAATGAACAATCACCACTACTGTTTGTCATAGTCATGGTGCCATTATACTGCATACAGAGGAAATACAATGCTGAATACACATATACATGCACAGATCAAAGAAAATCAACCGCATGTATATGGAATGACCTAAAGCACTTTGCTAAATACAAAAAAGGGAACTACAATATTTGACAAACACCACTAGAATATTCAGACAGGCATGAGAATATTATTACGAATGAAAAATATCAATTACTAGAGCTTAAAAGGGGAAAACTAGAGACTTCGGAATATTGAACTTTCCAACCAAGAAAAGATGAGAGTACTTAATGAAATTAGACTTACAGATATCTTACGGATCTTACAGAAGACCTCATTAACTCTAGAGAAATTAAGGCTAAGACTAGTAAAGAGTAACTAATAAGCACGGGAAAACAGGAAAAAATCTATACAGTAAAGATTGAATTAATGGAGTAGACACCTGGGCTGTATCGCTAATAATGTACCCAGAGTCGTTTAAAGGATAGACTGCAAAAGAGATTAATCAACTTGATCAGAGGACGAGGAAATTAATGACAATCCACAATGTACTACACTCAAAAAACGATACTGACCGGCTCTATGTGAAAACAAGCGGAGGATAAATGAGGCGTGTTATACCTAGTAGACAGTGTAGAAGACATAATAGAAAAACTTGAAAAAGTACATAAGTCAGAAAGCAGGCGCATTTATTGCCGCAGCAAGAGCCACCGAAATAGAGGAAACGATGAACCAAATGACAACAATGCAATAAAAGATATGTGATAGTAGAAATGAACTGTGTGGACGATTTAGCAAAATAACATAAGAGAATCATGAAAGCATTGGGTGTGGCTAGAAAATAGATTCATGGACAGAAAAACAGAATTGCCAATGGCAACTGCACAGTAACACACAATAAGAATGCATGGCATTAAAGCTGAAATAGATAAAACAGTAAATGCAGACTCTGTGGGCAAAGAGCCTAAAACAATACACCACATATGTGAATGCGGAAAACTAGCCCAATGGGAATATAAAAATAGTTACGACGGCATATGGAAGACAATGCACTGTGGGCTCTGCATTACATATTGGACATGCGGATAAATAGTTCAAACTCAAACCGGAAATATGACAGGAAAAGAAAAAAACAGAGAACCCTTAGAACATAAAGATACAAACAGATAAACACGTCCAAGCAAATATACCTTGTGCCTTAATAATTAACAAAAATAAACGAAATTGCCAAATTGTAAATTTTGTGACCTCAGCAGACTAAAGGATGAAGCGCAAACAAATAGAGAAACGAAAAAAAATGCGGTAATTGTCAGAAACGGCATTCAAATCAGGACCTACAAGTTAAAATAAGAAAACAGTTGAATAAATATATTATAGATGTATCTTAGAATGTCCGTTCTTGATGATAAATTGAAGAACAGTGAGAAATGTAAACTGAAATGTCTGTGAACCAAATTAGATGTTGTATTGAAAATGTTTAGAAAGTTAAATTGATATCTGAGGAAAATTGCAAGCTGATGTTGTTTTGAAATGAGATTGAGAATTTCAAATTGATATTCTGTGGATTAAATCGAAACAATGTTGGAATGAGGCTAAAAAGATTTAAATCGATATTTCGGAGAAAAACTGCGCAATATTTTGGAAATTTATTGAATAATTTGGAAAATTTAAATTAATACATCTAAGAATCGATTTGTGCGTTGGTGTTATTTTGAAAATTATTGTAACAAATTTTAATTGATGCTTCTAGCAGAGTCATATTAGAAAAAATTACAACTGATTAAACGGATGCGTACCAAAATTAAACCGCCCGTACTAAAGTGCGTTGGATTTAATGTTGTGTAACAAATGAATTTTAACGAGAAAAAGTACTCTTTACGCGAAATGTTTAGTAAGATCTTTTATTTGTAAAACATCTAAAGCGATGATCTGAATTGTGTCTCTTTTAAAAATAGAAAAAGAAATAAGGAAATAAACAGAGTACTGTTATTTGAAACAACAACAAAAAAGGCGAATCACCTGCTTGCATCTAGTGAGGCGGCGGGTCTAAATTTCTTTGATCTTGTCAATTATGCAAGGCGGTGCTTGTTCAGGAAATTATTTGGCGTTGCCCCGGTTCCGATAAGGTGAATTAAACGGGTTCCGAATGGTAAATTTTTGTTTAGCAAAATTAATTGAGTTTCTGATAAGTTTGAACTTTAGTGTATAGATAGCGTTATATGCTAATCCCTTTATATACGCGTGATAGTGCACCGTGAAAGAAAGAGCAGGCGACCGGAACAATGATTCATGGTTGATAGTCTGGAGTTTTAGCGTCAACTTGCATGAGCCGATATGTGTTCCGACGAGGGCCCGCTTGATCATGCAGCCAGTGGCGGTTGGGGGCGAACCAGGTACTCGATGTCTCCGCTTTCGATCATTCGGTATTCGGCGTGTCACCAGTAGGTGAGTGTTGGCAGATCACCTGTGGGGGGTTATAAACAAGAGAAATCTAGCGATGGTGAAAGATGCTGAATTGATGTGAGATATTTGTGCCTAGACTGGAGCTAAGGCTCTAACAGAATCAAATAGTGTTGGAATACCCTGTTGTCACAAGAGTACTATATTAATTCTGCTCGCTGTTAGGTGAGAGGGTATAGATTCATTTTAAATTTTGAAGTGAGTTCAAAATAATTAGGTTGTCATTCGTAAAACAATGTAACGGACTCTAGTTGACTGTTAAGCTTTGAAATAGAAAGGGTAACATATAAATATAAAGTAAGGAATTCTCCATATAATGACGAATATGGAACTGATCATGCTAGTGTACTCAATGTAGTTCCTTAGGATGACAGGAGCCCTGAAAATAAAAAATAAAAATTGTGCCGTCCTTAAAAAAACCGAGTAAGGTAATAATCACACATTATCGACGTCAGTTACCTGGTGAGTGATTGGAACCTGTGCGATATTGATCAGCTTATATCAAGAAGTTCAATGAGGATAGAAAGCCTTTTAAATAATATTTAAGCCTAGTGAAGTGATTATCACGCAGTTACGCCGTCAGTGAATTTAGTGTGTGATTGGAATTTGTTGGATACTGATCAACCAATACCAAGACAAAATCGATAAGTTTGATGACGCTTGTCAGCATTTAACTATTACTTAAGGATGCAGAGATATATGTCTGAGTAGTATACTATTGAAGGATGAGTTGATGTTATTACGACACTGGTAGGCTGCACAACGTATTATATAGGGAGGTTGGAAGGGATTGAAATACGATGAAGAGGACAACGATTCCTATAATGGACGAGGCGTCGACAGGACACTGCTGCATAGCCCATATGGCGACATATTCAGAGAAGAAATATCGTTGGCAGAAACCCGAATTACGAAACACATAACGTCTCCCGAAAGTTAAAGACGGAGATAATTAGAGAAGAAGTATCGTCGAAGAAAGTTTGTATGACGGAATACAAAGTGTCTTGTTTAAGTTAGAAACAGTATTGTTGAAGAAATCCTGTATGAAGAAATATGTAACGTCTCCCGTAAGGTAGAGACGGGGTTATTCAAAAAAGAAGTATCGAGGAAGAAGTCCAGTGTGAAATATTATTGAAACGTCTCCGGTACGCGTTGGACAGAATATCCAAGAAAAAAGAAACTAAACTTAAATTAAAATTTTAGAAAAGAGACAGAGAACTTGTTCCAAGATAATCAAGATGAATTATTGATATTAACTGATTCAAGCGTAGTGGGGCTTGGTGGTGAAAAGTGCAAGACTTGAAGTTATGGAAAAATGAGGGACTGTTAATACTCTAATTGGGCATTACAAATCCTGATGAAGAAAAATGAAAGGTCTCCAGTTAGATGGAGACAGATGTACCCAACAAATAATATTTTTTTCAAAGTTTTTTTCCCGTAAGTTATATGTGTTGATTCGGCTAATGCCGATAGAACAGCCCGGAGTTGTGTGCCTTTACCATATAAGGATATCGTTAAAAACACCCTGTAATTTAAACACTTAGGTACCAAGTGGCATAGAATTTAGGAAGTTTGGTGAGATGCGAGAAACGACGCAACTAATAATGTCCGGAAGTCCGTAGAAAATTCGGGATGTGGACCAATGGTCTCGAAGGTTGAACCTCACTGGGCCATATTTAATCACACTTGGCTGTGTCTACACACCCGGTCGAGGTTGGACGTAAGTTACTAAGTAGAGAGGGAACTGCTATATCAACGAATAAAATTAACAAGAATGTAAGTATGAATAATTAAATAATGAATGCAGTAAATTCGAGAAATCGCAGACTGAGTTATAAAGTAAAGGTGTTAATTGGTCATGGGTCAGCTTCCATAAGATAATGGTGGTGTGAAGTTGGATAAGCATGGTAAAAGTTCGGATTGAGTTGTGGGTGGCAGTGATGTGATGTGTAAAAAGCGAGAGTATATGAAATACAGCAACGTTGCCTCTGCCAAAGACTGAGGGTGTTACTCTCGTCAAAACCCACCTGAAAACGATGTGACCCTTGCCAGGGAAGGCGCAGGCACTAATGTCCCCAAGTTAAAGTAGGTCCTAGATAAATGATTTGTAGGTGTTTTTGTGTGTGACAATGAAATCAATAATCACATTTGAAGACTTTTTTGCTCATGGAAAAAAATGTGTTCACCTCGTAAGAGTCAATGACACAATGAAACTGAGCACCTAATAAACTATAATAGATAGCGAGTGCTCGCCTTTTATTGCAACTGATATTTTTGTTTATATTCATAGTGAACTATATTAAAGGGCATATAACCTTTATACTTATATAAAAGAACATATATCCTGTGTTTGTGCTTTTGTGGTATCCTATTATAACGTGATCGATTTAAGGGGGCGATTTGCTCCCCATTGGGAAGTTTGAGACCCCTAAGAACTGGGGAAAGACCGGGTAAATATGCTAAGATTGTTTAATTGAATCCCAGATAACAGCGGATATCAATAATACTTGAATTGAAATATATATATATATATATATATATATATGTATATATATATATATATACGTATATATATATATATATATTATTGTTTGAAAAGCCAGATATATATTTTGTTGTTAAAAATCCAATAACACGGAATGTAAGAATAATGTAGAAACGAGATTGTACTTGTTGGCCTGGAGAACACCTTCAGGCTATGGCTTTCTGAATGACAGGGATTGCCTCCCTGAGGTTATGTGAACGGATGCCATTTTTGCTCCTAGATTACAAAATTTGGTAATATTGGTGAAGTGCACACACGCAAATGAATCTGGCTCTGATTGGTTGAATGGACCACCGTATCCCAACCCGTCGCTTAATATAGCACCAAGCGGCCAAGTTTTTTTTTTAGCCAGATTGGAGAGAGATTTGTGCCAACCTCGAGAGGAAACAGCCCCGAACGCCTGACCACTCCAGTCTCTATCTGCCTAGGGAGATTTGTAAATTTAAAATGTTCAAGGACTGAACGTATATATATATATATATATATATATATATATATATATATATAAACTGTAATTTTTGTGAAATAAATTTTTGATGGATAGAATCCAATTTATCACTCTTTTCTTTCTGTTGTGGTCATTCATAGATGTGGTGTACGAGAATCGGGGTAGAGAAGTAAGCGTACTTTGAATGATACGTATACAACTGTTAATGGTGATCGCTGTGGTTGTCTTGGACTATGGAGTGTAAAAAAGGATGAATGAGAGGGGAAACGAGGCGATAAGAATCTTGAGGCTTATTGCACAGATTGCAAGGGAGACTCGAGTCGTAAACCGCCTGTGATTCCGGAAAATGCGATTCCTGATGCTGACGTAACGAGCCCGTTGCTGAGATCCAGCAGAACTGAAGACGGCTCTCAGATTTCTCTTCTTTGCTTTTCTTTTCCTTTTTGTCTGTTTTATCAAGATGCTTGCAGGGCGCTGAGCTGTCAATCGCCAAATGGAAATCCCAACGGTAGCTTGAATGATCTTCTATTGAGATGAGAAGAAGCCCTCAGCTCAACGGAATTCTTACAAGATTATTACAAGGACCTGAGCTGTGAATTATAAAGGGGGGGTTTCAACTGCGCCTTCTTAATGTAAGAGAGATCCCTCCTATCTTAATAAAAAAGCGGGTCCTAAATTATTATTATAAGGGTTGCATACCCTCTATTTAAGAGACCGCACTATTAATAATAAAGTCAAAAACATCTTATGAATTGTGACTGAATCTCTGTAAAAAGAAAAAAAAACTAATAAATTGTGACTGAAACTCTGTGAAAAAAAATGTTATGAATTGTGATTGAATTTTTGAAAAAAAAATACCCTAAAAAAACAAAAAAAAAACGAATAAAACTCATGAAAAAAATCCCGTAACTTGTTCTTTTTTTTTTGGGGGGGGAGCTTTTTTAAACAGGGGAAGTAACTCTCATGAATTTTAAAAAAGGGAGAGAATGGCAATTTAATTAATTGAACTTTTGCATTTCATAGAGTAAAATTTATAAATATTGATTTTTTTAAATTATTATTGTAACTTGTGAAAATAAAAACTTGTATATAAAAGAAAAAGAGACTTAATTATCTGATGAACCCGTCGATTTCTACATTTTATTATTCTTATGAATTTGGATTTTCTTAAACCAGTGAAATGACTTCCTTATGAACTTTTGTATGGACAACATCGGAGAACACTGGTTGAAGGATGGCTATTAGACTGTGGATATGTTTTCTTCCTTGACAGGTAAACCAATGAGGGAGAGATGGAGGAGGGGCAAACTTGGTGGCGAGCTGTGAAGAAGAACGGGACGATGATTTGAGAATCAGACTTCATTAGTTCTATCGAAGCAATGGAGACTAATATGGGCGAATATAACGTGATGGACTTAATGGATCGATTTACTCCCCATTGGGGAGGTTGAGATCCCCTGAGACCTGAGAAAGATCGGGTAAATATGCTAAGATGGTTTAATAGAATCTCGGACACAGCGGATATCAAAAATACTTGAATTGATATATATATATATATATATATATATATATATATATATATATATATATATATATATATGCATATATATGTATATATATATATATATATGTATGCATATTATTGCTTGAAAAGCCAGATATATATTTTGTTATTAAAAAAAATCCAATAAAAGGAAACGTCACAATTATGTAGAAACGCGATTGTACTTGTAGGCTTGGAGAACACCTTCAGACTATGGTTTTCTGAATGACAAGGATTGACCCCTGAGGTCAAGAGAACGGATGTCATTTTAAATCCCAGATTACAAAACTGATAATATTGGTGAAGTGCACACACGCAAATCTATCTGGGGTTTCCGCAGATACGTGGCTGGCTTTAATTGGTTGAAGGAACAACTACACCCCAACCCGTCCCTGAATATAAAACATAACGCCCAAGTTTTTTAGCCAGATTGGAGAGAGTTGCGCCAACCTCGTGAGGGAGAAGCTCTGAAGGCCTGACAACCCCCCTTTCCATCCGGATAGAGAGATTTGTGAATTTTAAAAGTTAAAGACTTAACGTGTACATATATGTAAAAGAACTGTAATTTTGTGAATTTTTTTTTAGTAGAATCCAATTTGTCACTCTTTTCTTTCTGGTGTATGTAGCTTCGGTTTTTGCTTTCAGTAGAATTGTACACCGAGGTGTTCAGAATTTCATGTGGAGATCTCTCGGAAAATTAGACATCACGATCCACAGTTTCCGAAGACGATTAGAGGTCAGTTGCTTGACCTCACCACGAGGGACAGGTCACACTATACCCAGAGACGTATATAACCGTTTTTGCATGTATATATATGTATATATATATACATATATATATATTTATATATATATATATATATGTATATAACCGTTTTTGCATGTATATATATATATTTATATATATATATATTTATATATATGTATATATATATATATATATATATATATATATATATATATAGTAAGATTTTTACATGTTGCAGATTTTTTAAAATTCTTTTACAGGTGGACGGGCAGTTGAAGAGATAGTCTGTACAACCAGTAAGTGTGAAGTACTGTTGAGCATAGATTATCGAGGACCTACTGAGATGTAAAAGCGACCAACGATAGGTCAATGACGGATGAGCGACAAATCGATTGGTTTTACTCAACACTTATCTTTCGAAGCTGAGTTAGTTTAGGAAATGGTTGTGACCGAACCAGCTTTTATGGTTGAAAATTGACAAAGAATGGGTCTAGGGAGATTCAAATTTGATCTTTTTATAAATGTGAACGATCCCACGGTTATATAACGTAACCTTACTAGTTTATAACAGAAAACGGTTGATCGCTAATATGAAATGAATTTTCTAACGGAAAACACAAATTGAGTACATTAAACATTATTGCTGTAAATGTGATTATTTTAAAGTATATGGCTATGTTTAAAAATAGAGGGGTGATCTTAAGGTAAAGACCGAAGATGTGCCGATCTGCGCGAATTATTAGTGGGAAATTGTGCTAGAAAAAGTTACCTAGTTTATGCATATAAGGGAAGTGGTTAATTATCCAATCAGGGCAAAGCAGATTATGACGTGCTGGACAAATATAGTCTGGAAGGTGAACAAGATTCGCCCCGACATCTCTATGTATAAGGGGCTGCAAGACAGAGAAGAGGTAGACTTTCTTGAGTCTGGAGTTCAAGAGTCTGCTGAGACTCAGGAGAAGACTGTCCACCGCCCAAACGACGCGTGAAAGCACTCGTCCATTGACTGGTCGATGAGAAAAAACCGGTTGTTAAAAACAAGGAAAACGCTCACTTTGACCAACCATCACAGACTACCAGAAAAGAAAAATATAATCGATATGGCTATTTTTTTCTTCTGTGTAAAACTATACATAATTATTTTTATTATTATTTTACTCTTATTGTAGATGATTTATCTCTATACGAAAACTATAATCCGAGTCAGGGTTGATTTATTACGATTGTTACCTGTACGTTAATAACAAGAAAAACAACCAAATGAAAGTGGCCTTTGTTAAGCGAATAATGCATCCACTATCAGAGCCATGAATTTTTTATTTAGCAAATAACATCTGGTGTCTTGACTTCTCTACTCCCCGACAAATCTCATTATCTCTCGCGAAATCACTGCTTCCTTTGAATCTATACTGCCACTGGAAAATCGCTTCTCAATTCATGGCAGATGGTCCAAAAGCAGTCTCCTGCATTCCATACGTTTTTTTTTATTTATTTCCAAATGTTAAAAAATTATGGCATATCGCCCAACTAAAATATCCTGACATACCGATTTCAGGTTGGAAATTCGCCAGTTGTGATAACCAGGTTTTATTAGAGTGTATTTTAATTCCGGCTGTAGTTGTTCATTTGAACCTGAAATCATGAAAAATTAGTCCTTATTGAGTTTCCAAGTGTCTTGCCCAATTAAAAAAATCCCGTACAAAAAGTCTAGAAAATTATTATAGTAACTTCGTACATAAAAAATTCCTTTATATAATAGTGTAGATTTAAATATATGTGTGTTAGCGTGAATAAACGCGGATCATACAAGCATACGCACATATTAATGTGTGTGTGTATATATATACATTTATGCATATATATATATATTTGTGTGTGCGTATTAATGCATATCAATTAGAGGAACCATACGAGAAAAATGGAAAGGAAATAATTGGTTTGCATTCTTGGATAAATGTTCCATGGATTTATCAATATAACCACGACATGTCTAGTAATATTCTATTTATGTCAATCTAATAAAAAGAGTTTTATTTTGGAGTCTCGAGCGGAACATGACAAAAATATGCTCTGTCTGAAGACACAGTTTTCATCGTAAAATATAAAAAACGAAATGAAATATATATCAATCCAATTTCTGACACATTTGATAAAATTCGCAATATAAGCATTTAAAAATGACTCAGGTTTTACGTTCATTCAAATATGAATTACGGGTGGCGATCGTACTGTAAACACTTGATTTCCTAGTTATTAATCGTAACCTGTTTTTTTTTTTTTTGCCTTAACGTTATTTTTTATTAGGTTCAACTTTATCAAAAGCCTTTTTCAGCCTAATGTTATCACGTTTAAAAAAATACACGGATTATGGCCGGTATTATTATTTTCTCGAAAAAGTAATGTAGCTTTTTAGTAAAATTAAATCAAGATATAATGATACTTACTATCATGCCAAATATTCTTATTATTTTGATCAAAATATTTTGTATATTTTCTAATTATGTTGTTTCTGATTTAAAGATATTTATGTTAAAATTCAGATTTCGTATTAATTTTTTATCCCATTATGATGGATCCAATTCGGTGCAAATTTGAAATATTTGATTTTGAATTCATGATATATTTAGATACTAAATTATAAGGACTATTCCGCAACTCATAATTTATATCTCAAAAATATGGAATATATGTGAATATTTAAAGTTTATAAAACACAACAAATTACAATAATCTGATACATTTATACTCTGACCAAAACAAGACAATAAGAATTATTATAGACCAGTTTCTTATGGCGCTTACATGTATCGTCGCTTACGTCAAGAGAAAAAATCTATACAGCGAACTCTTAGAAATATATAAAATACATTAAATAGCGATAAACACAAAGTTTTCCCATCAACAACACAAAACGAGATGATCACTCTAATAATTTTCTCTTCCTAAAAACGCAACCAGCAAAATAATATGTATATTAATCAAAAATGTATACTAAATAATTCAATATATATTTTTCAATTCAAATCTGTAATAATAATAAGAACTTTAAATTAAGCAAGCCCCTTCATCAAATTTAATGTGTATCAAGTATGATGTTTTTTATGGCTGAAAAGACAATACATTTAAAATCCAGCTAAAACGAACATATACGTAAATTCAAGCACATTAATCTGAATAGCACTCTGCTTATAAGAAGTAATATATTTACTTACAATGTTGACTTTCCTGAATGCATCTAATCTTCAAAGTGAATTCATTTCCACATGTCGAAAAGGCATTGAAAGTGCTATAATTTGTCTCAATGACTATCTAGCATCTGGTAAAAGACAGACGTAGAATAGGCAGAATAAAAGCGCAATATACCAATGCAATATACGAATGAAATATACCAATGCTTAATTAGCAATATAACAAAGTAATATATCTAAAATATATAAGTGAACCAGATCACGATGCAAAAATTACAATTTAGATGATTTAATCAAGATACCTTTTTCGTCATTTTTATCATTTTTATTTCCCCATCTTATTATTTTACTGTTTTATTGCATCACTATTAATTATTTATGTTTTTAAATATATATGCACATTCATATGGCGTTGTATATCACGGTCTGTGTCCTCGCTTTTACTACAAATTTTAGGTAATTTCCATAAAAGATACAGCGAATATTATATACCATTATTGTTGCATTTGGATGAGCTAATCGTACAAAATATCTATAAATAGGAAAAAAAAACATGGATTGATACGTCACACAATCGATAAAATGCCTACAAGATTTTTACACAAATATATTATGCCTATAATATTCAGAGGCGGGCACTTTATAAAAAATTTGACCTCTGCGGTCCCTACAAAATTATTCAGACAATTTCTGGTCTAAATATTAGAACTTTTACATACAGGGTATTCAGAGATATGGCAAGCTTTTTCATTGGTTTGGGTCGCAAATTTGTATTTACAAATATATAAATGTATGTATGTATGCATGCATGGTTGCATGTCTGCCCTAAACTTTCGACAGAGCGACGAATTTTCTCAAGATCAGTATCGTCTTGAACTTCGATCTTTCAGACGACAAATATCGAAAAATTGGCTAAAAACATTAATATCTTCAACTTAAACTGGGCACTTTTCTACAGGGGGATCGCTTTTTTCGTCGATATTTTTTAAGTCATCCTCTCCTTTTGATTGTCTAGCCTTAATTTTAAAAAATGTCACTTCCGGTTTGGCTGTAGTCGTAACAGCATAGACGTCAAGTTTTTCCCCGTTCTTTTCCTCCTTTGCGATACGGGTTCGAGCTTTCCTTCCTACTACCACTTTTTTGTGGCTCAATATACACATCCAAACACCCGGGCAACGCCGGGCTGAAATGCTAGTATATTTATAAAAGTGAAAGTGTCTGTGTATGTGTCTGTCTGTGTGCACTTCCCTACGCAATAACTCTCTCAATTTTCAGTCTAAGGACTCGAAATGTGATATATAGGGTACTTAGATTTGGCTAAATCTGTGTAATCCGTTTTTGGCTAGAAATGTGGCTTTTCAACGATTTGATTTTTGAGAACTCCACCAATCTATATCTAGATATACGTTCATTAGACATGGATCAAAATTAATAACTTCATTGGAGCCCAAAACACTAAATGTAAAGGGACCATAATAGGGGTCAAAGTTTAAAAATATTTGACCTCTGCAGTCCTTACCAAATTACTCAGACAATTTCTGGTGTAAACATTAGAAATGTTACATAAAGAATATTCCGAGATAGAACAAGCTTTTTATTGGTTTGGGTCGAAAATAGTTTGTTACTAATATAAAAATCTATGTATGTATGTATGTTTGCATGTCTGCCCACTAACCGACAGAGGCGACGGATTTTCTCAAGATCAGTACCGTCTGAACTTTCGATCTTTCAGACGACAAATATCTAATAATTGGCTAAAAACATTAATATCTTCACCTTAAAGTGGGCAGTTTCCTACAGCGGGGCGTTTTTTCGCAGATATTTTTAAACGTCATCCTCTCCTTTCGATTGTTTAGCTTAAAATTTAAAAAAAAGTCACTTCCGGTTTGGTTGTGGTCGTAACAGAATAGACGTCAGGTTTTCTCCCGGTTCTTTTACTCTTTTGCGGTACGGGTTCGAGCTTCCTTCCTACTACCACTCTTTTTTGTGGCTTAACATACACATCTAAACACCATGGCAGCGCCGGGTTGAAATGCTAGTATATCTATAAAAGTGAAGTTTCTGTGTCTGTGTGTGTGTGTGTATGTCTGTCTGTCTGTTAGTACATTTCACTACACAATATATCTGTCAATTTTCAGTTTACAGGCTGGATATTTGATATATAGGGTACTTAGATTTGGGAAAATCTTTGTAATCCGTTTTCAGACAGAAATTTGGCTGTAAAGGGGTCAAAGATCAACAATTTGACCTTTAAGAACTCTACCCAACTCCACCGCCATTTTGCGTCTAACTACTTGAAATTTTATATATGGGTTCATTGGATATGGATCTTACTTAAAAACTTGATTTGAGCCCAAAATAATATATGTTAAGGGGTCATAATAGGGGTAAAATAAAAAAATGACTTTTTTTCTTTATTTATTATTATTTTTTTTGCTAAACATACACCTCCAAACACCTGGGCAACGCCTGGCTGAAATGTTACTATATATATATATATATATATATATATATATATATATATATATATATATATATATATATATATATATATATATATCAAATATATGAAATATCTTAATGTCAGTCTGTCAAATCGTTTTAGCTAAACATGTTTTTGCTGCCAAGAGCATCGCGGTAGCATTTTTTATTATCAGCGTATGTAACAAATGTATGAATGCTATGGTTTTGTTAGCGGTAGCATTTGCCGTTTATATCAACTGGATCAACTTTCCGTATTTTCCTTTAGTATTGAAACACATTTGTAAGTAAATTTTAAGTACACAGAATATGTCAAAATGTAATGTATCGGCATCGCCTTTAAAATGAATGTTTTATTAAATAGCTATCTAAAAATTATAATGTAGTATTTTACAAAAACAAATGAAGTT
The DNA here is from genome assembly GCF_053919585.1 of Euprymna scolopes. Lineage (NCBI taxonomy): Eukaryota > Metazoa > Mollusca > Cephalopoda > Sepiida > Sepiolidae > Euprymna > Euprymna scolopes. The sequence continues at coordinate 49,954,274 of NC_136492.1, forward strand.
ATAAGCGACCGTTTCTTAATGACTGAATTTCTACTGGAATATAAGCTATGATAAATCATCTCAAACTAAGTAAATATAGTTTAAGGTAATATAGACGTAGATTGGAAAATGCAGATTAAAGAAATATTAAAAAAAAAACTTAATAGCTAGTGGTGAAATTGTGGGTCGTGATAGTAGCTTTGTGATAATTGACCGGGGGCCCAGGCAGTTCTTAATG